>NW_024424453.1:3893520-4279716 GCF_017311325.1 Ursus maritimus | reverse complement strand
ATGCCATGTTGCCAGTAAAGTCTTTGTTTCTATAGATTGTGACTTTCTGTTCTGTATCACTCTTGGGGCCTTTTTACTTTTATAGAACCCCCCTTAATATCTCCTGTAGGGCTGGTTTCGTGGTTACGAAATTGGCCAATGACTGGCACTTCTGGAAGGTCTTTATTTCTCCATCCATTCTGAAGACAGCCTTGCTGGATAGAGGATCCCTTCCTTCTCTCAACTCTGGTAGTCGTCTTTACGACCTACTAGTCATCTGGCTTCCTACAGCCACCAAAGCCTGTGGGTATAGTTTCTCACAATCCAAATTCACTTCATTTCTTTTCAGAACTGTTTTGACTGCCTGCCTCTCTAAGTGGAAGCCAAGGAGGCTATGAGCACCTTGCTCATTTTCAGTATGTTCATACCATCAGCCTCTCAGGCCAGTCAGTGATCCTGAAGCCTAGATGAGAAGTATTTGATGTTACGTTTTTACCCACCATCTTCCAATAAGTGGAATTATCAATGCTGCTTTATGCAGTAATTTGCCTGCTTGAACTTAATTCCTAAATGACTATTTTTAAAACCACTCTTGAAAGGCTGAATATGCAAATGGACATTGGTCAGATGTTCTATGTGACAACAGAACTCTGACCCAAAACCTTTGCAGGAACCAGTGCAGAAAACCAACCACAGCCTCTGCAGCCATTGGCTAAAACACACAAGAGTTGTTCAGTGACTACCAGCTTCCGCACTTTTTCCCTCTGCTTTTGACTCAGGAGGAAGCAGAGAAAGCCAAATAATCTCCTAGTCCATCACATAGGACGCACCGCATCTAGTTAGCCCACTTCCAGCTTCCCCATGCCCATGTCCTCCAACCAGAGCACCCCCGAAGCCTCTTCTGCCCCCTCGACTATAAAGCTTTTCCACCTCACTTCCTGCCGTGGAGTCTCCGCCACACGCAAGTCATGGGGACTGACTCCCTTGCTATAGTAAGCTTTGAATAGACAGCTTCTGTTTGTTCTCATTTGGGTGGTCTTTATTTATTTCCACACTCTTAAATAATTTGTTTTGACCTTGATTCAAGCATAATTGAAATCACTTGCAAGTAATAGCATCTTCATCTGTATGTGCCTCATGCAGAGAAAGTTTGCATCATTGAAGTTATCAGTGTTTATCTGTTGCTAGTCATGTGTACTGGCTGTTAGGATGCTGCTTTCTGTCTCTTGATCACACTGGGTATATCTTCTGCCTCATTCACCCTGGCCATCAGAGCCTCTAGTTTTGCCTGCATTTGGCTCATAGAATTTTTAATTTCTGTCAAATTCGCTCTCATTTCCGCCCTTAGGGATTGTATATTCTCAGTAATATTTTCCTGAATACTTTTTTCAAGTCTACTCATTATCTTGACCATTGTTACTCTGAATTCCATTTCTGATGATTTGGTTATATCCATATCCGTTAGTTCTGTGGCAGAGGCCACAGACTCATTGTCTTTTCTTTGCTGGGGGGTACTTCTCCTTCCCATCATTCTGATGAGGAGAGGTTGCGGGGTTGTCCAGAGCCCAAATTATTGACCAGGACCAAGGCCGTGCACCCTTGTTTCATAGAGATCTTAGGGATGTGGGCTTCTTCTTCTTCTTCTTCTTTTTTTTTTAACGATTTTATTTATTTATGTGACAGACAGCCAGTGAGAGAGGGAACACAAGCAGGAGAGTGGAAGAGGAAGAAGCAGGCTCCCAGCAGAGGAGCCTGATGAGGGACTCATTTCTGGAATGCCGGGATCACGTCCTGAGCCAAAGACAGGAGCTCACTGACTGCGCCACCCAGGCGCCTGGGTTGTGGGCTTCTTGATTTTTCAGCCTGCCTTCTGTGTTCTGGGGGAGGGGCCTGCCGCGCCGATACTCAGGCAACCCTGTTTGGTTAGAGTCTCCGTGTCCCCTGCGAGGGGGGATGGGGATGGGCACTCCCTGAGCCGGTATTTCCAGGCTTTTGTTCTCTGGTGGCTTTCCCTGGCGGTCTGCTGTGCCTCTTCTGAGAGTCAGAGCAGCAGAGGCTGCATTGTCACAGAACAGAGGGATTGCGGCCCGTTCTCCACTGATGTTCTGGCCACTTTAACTCTATTACTGTTGGTGCTGCTCAACCCTGCAGCGTCCCGGGATGTGCGCACCAACCCGGCGTCCCTGCCCTCACTTCCAGGGCCGGCGCATCTCTGTCCTTTGTGTTTCTAACACCGCCAGCCGCCCCTGCGTGCTCCCGGAGCTCCTGGTCTCAGTCTGGTTCCAGTGAGCGCACCGGAGCTCCGTGAGAAGTCTGGTGGCGCGCTCCCAGCTCATGGTCCCAGTCCGCTCTCTCGCGGGTGCCGTCAGCGAGCCCCGCCCTCTCTCCCCCGTGCAGGTGGCTACCGCTTCCCGGCACCCGAACACCGCGGCTCCCTCCCCTTCCGTTTATCTTCCGATATCTGTGTGCGGTTTCACAGCTCCCCGCTTCGTACCTCAATACTCAGCGCTGGAGATGTTCGTTTGTAGAGATCCAGATGTATCTTCCTGTTTCTCAGGCTGATTCCGTGGATGTTCAGGCTGGTCTGGTACCTATCCAGCTCGACTCGGGAGACCGGCTGAAAAAGGGGTCCCCTACTCCTCTGCCATCTTAACCAATTATTCTTAAGTCCCTAAAATTCTGTCTTTTTTTCCCATTTGTGGTGCCTGCCATTAATAATCCTGACACATTTGTTTTAAATATGGAATAAAAAAGCATGGAGACGTTGGACTTCAGAGAATTTAGATGAAAATCCAAGCTTTGCTATTTACTGTGGTGTGATCTTCGGCCAGTTCTTTTGTTTCTTTGAGCTTCAGTTTTCTTATCAGTAAGATGGTAATGTGATACTGCCCATCTCATGAGCTTGCTGTAAGCAGTAGATATAGTAATGATTATTAAACATCTAGCTCAGTGCCTGGTATAACAGTAGCTAGTGTTTACATGACCAGACACAGGGAGGTAAATATTTTACTTATATTAACATATGTAGCCCTCAACATAGCCTTAGGGTGTAGGCATTACCATCATCTCCATTGTAACTGTGGTATAGTGAGGTTGAGTGACTTACCCTGGGTCGTGAAGCTGAGGTTTGATCCCAGGCCTCAGGTGCCCTCTAAACTAGTGCCTCCTGTGGAGCATTTTAGAATTAAGTTTCTTAAATGTGGGTAAGGGAAGAGGTACAGGAAGGAGAGGTTTTTTTGGAATAAAATTAGCTTTCAAGTCTTGCTTCTAGCCTGTGCTAATCAAGTGACAGTTGAATAAGTTACTATAACGTAGCCTCAGTCGCTTTCTTTATAAAATATCTAATGTCAGAATGGTACTTATCTTAGATGCTTGTTTTGATGGTTTGGTGAGCTTATGTATGTTATCTATGTAAAGCACCAGGAACACTGAACGGTAGCAGTGGATATTGGTTCCCCTCCTCTGGTTCTTCTCTGCTCAGTGCAGTAAAAATACAGAGTGCATTGACTTCTCTCTGGAAGAGTCAGTCACATTAAGAAGAAAAATTAATGTATGGGCTTTTGCTCATTAAATGCACATGTACTAAAACATAAAGTTAATACTCATTTCTATTAGAATTCTCACTCCGTCCATGTTGTTGCATATCTAAGCAGCCCTTTAATTACCTTAACTAGTCATCGGAGACACAGAAAATGCTTTTTGAACAAGCCTAAGCAATGCAAGGGAGGCAGCTTGCTCTGATGGACAAGTAGCTCTTCAAGTGAAGAGCCTCTCAAATTTCTTTCTCTGTGTCCTTGTTCTTTTATACTTAATTTTCTTCGTAAGTTATGGTACTGTTGCTTTAGTGCAATGGAATTTGATAGAAACAATGAGAAGTAGATTCTAGGTGATCTGGCCTTAGGCTGCTGTTTCCCAGGTGGGGAGCAGAGACCTGGCAACGTGTGAGTTGCCTGTGAAGATGCAGCTGGTGAGCATTGCTGCAAACACTGGTGTCTTCTCTAGTCGAGCGTTCTCTCTGGAACCACATCTCCCCTTTATTGGTAGCTGTTTTAAATGCTTCTTATGGGTAAATATTCATTGAAATAATGGTCCTTAAAGGTATGTGAAAGCTCAGAAATTTGTCTGGTTTTCTTTGATTCAAAGGGACTCATATGGATTCATTTTAGAGATTAATTCAAAATGTTATCAAAATGTATTAAAAGCTGAAAAGCAGGCCTGTGCTCAATAGATACGTACAATATGAAGCCGAAAATGGTTGCTTGTATCTTCCAGGGAGGCTGGCAATGTTCTGTTCTAACGTCCAGTCCTATCCCTCTACTTCTTGTTAGATGTTTCTACCAAGTACTTTTTTTTCCCCCTTAACAGCTTTATTGAGGTGCTTTAATAGCACCCCAGAGTCAATAAGTCTAAATTAGAATTCTTTCCTTCCTAAAACAGCTTCCCTCTGATCTGTCCTGACTTCCTTATATCTGTCCATAATATCCTCATTGCTCCAGATGCCCAGCTGGAAACCTCAGTGCTGTCTTTCATGTCTTTCTTCTTCAGCCATATTTAATCGGTCAATATAGCCTGCTAGTTTTCATTACCACTCCTAATCCTTGTATTATGTTAACCATATTCTCACTGGATTCACTGCCCTCTGTAGTACCTCCTTTCTTGCGAGCAATCGTAAAACCTTCTTACAAATTGATCTTTCTTCTCTTTAATAATTACAAAACTCACAGTTCCTCCCTGCTGCTTTAAAAGAAATTCTGAACTTAAGTATGAAAAATAGCTATCTTCTAGGACAAGGGCCTGACTTCTCTTTCTCATTTTGCCTTTTCCATTTTTGTTCTTGGACGTTGATCTTTTATGTTCACAAATCATTCTTCTCATTAGTCCTTGAGACTCACTTACTTACTCTCATTTACTATACATTTCTAGTCCTGGACCCTAGCTCATATTTGTTATTCCAGCAAGATATTCTCTGTCCTTCTTTTCTGTCCTAGCCTTGATATTTAGCTTAAATTTTGCCTTTTCTAAAAAATGTTCTCCTGTGACTCTTGCACATGCTAATCTCTCTTTCCTTTGAACTGCTTTGATATTTTTAATACATTCTATATATTTGGCATTTGTTTTGATATTTTTAAATTATATTATTCAATAATTAACTTGTCAGCTCCACAAAGGTAGGATTTTTATAACAGCTACTAAAGGTCTTGTCTTTAAACTTAAGGTCTTGTCTATAGTCGATGTTACAAAATGAGTTTTTAAAAAGCAAAAAATCCACAAATCATAAATTAACTAATTATACTGAAATAGAGATTCTGCATCAAAACACAAAAGATTTTAGAAGGCAGGGCAACTGCAAATTGAAGGTATGAATTTAGCATTTAGTGAGAATCTGCAATTTTCTAGCCACTTTGCTAGGTGCTGAGGATAGAGAGATAAATTAGACACAGTCCTTGATATAAACGAAAAGAATGAGAACAAGGAGAATGTGAAGCTTCTGAACATGAAGCTGAGTTTGTGTTGGGGTGGAGGTGGGTGGCAGGGTGAGGTCACATAGGGTGCTGGCAGACACAAAGGGTGCAAGATGGGGAACAGTTTCCTTTCAAAAGGTAGTCAGCCCAGGTTCGGGCTGGTTTCAATAGGGAGTAAAATGATGCTGTATGAGGGTGTTACATTCATCTTTATCAAGCCTGAGCTATGACTGCCGTTGGTGGCAGCAAGCCTAGTTTTCCATTGTTTATAACAACAAATGATTTACAATGAATAAAAATTCCCTGAGTTGTGTTGTAAGATGATAATAGTAAGAAAAACAACAAACAAACAAAAAAGCCACATCAAAATTATCGTTAGGTTCAATGTACTTGCCCATGTGTAACTGTGGCCATATTTCAGCATTTTATTGTTTAATTTAGAAAGAGGTACCCTCAGCTGCCAAAAACAATTGCGAATGTCGAGTGTAGAGGGACCAAACACAGCATATGGGTCATAGCTGTGCATCCTAGAGAGTGACCTTAGTTGCTATGCTCCTTTTCACTGCCGAGAGTTAAAGGTCTCCAGCAACTTATGGCAGTGAATAATTTATCTCGAGGAAAAGAAACCTTATTCATTTTGTGTATTTGTATATTCTAAGAACAAATATTACACATTAAGATGCTAGTACTTAATGGTGATTAAGCAAATATTGATAATAACAAGAATAGTAATATGCCAGCAGAGTGGTCGTTCTGTTTTATAATAGAACTTTTATAATACAACCAAATTTACATCATTCTAGCACTCTTGTAAAAGATATTTTTAAGCCCTGATTTCCTTTTTGCTTCATCTGGAGATTTGTTCTTGGTTTTCTTTGCTGACTTTTCTTTCCCCTATATTTGTCCTTAATGTTCTATCCCAGATTTGGTTGTTCAGTTCTTTGCTCCTTTTGCTAGTTAATTGTGTCAGTACCAAGGCTTTAAATGCCACCCGTATGCCAGTGATGCCCAAATTTATATTTCCAGCTCTAATTTTCTTACTGAATTCTGTAGAATCCTCTCTCAAACTGCATTCTAGACATCTCCAGCAGAATTCATGATTTCTTTCATGCAGAACTATATTTCCTCCAGTATAACTCTCTGTCAAATGGTTCAAGCCACCTAAAATATACCCCTGATTCCTCTCTTTTGCTTGCCTTTCACAAGTGTTGTCAGCATCTGGAATCCACGTGTGTCACGCCATCCCTAGGGCTATGGTCTTGGGCCACCACCATGTCGCCTCTGGATCTTACCATCACCTCTTACCAGCTCTTTCTGTTTTCTTCCCGGCCTGGCTACAATTCATTCCTTACATTGCTGCCAAAGGGAGGTTTAAAAACGTATATCTGATCATATCATTTGCTCACTTAGACTTCTCATATGGCTTCCATTTATACTTAAAGTACAAATTTCCTACAAGGGCCTCAAACCCCTGCCTCCCTCCAACCTCCTGCACCAAAGAGTGTTCCAGCCACACTGACCTTTTCTCCTCTTGGAATATACCAAGCCTAATCTTTCCTTATGGTTTTTATGCTTACTGTCTCTGCCTGGAATCTTCTGCCTCAGCTGGCTTCTTCCGGATATTCAGGGCTCAGCACAAATGTTACCGCATCCAAGAGGACCTTTCTGACCACCTAATTTTAAGTGGTCTCATTCCTCCCAGTAATCTTTCTTTTTCTTCATGGAATTGAATATTTGAAACCACCCTGTTTATTAATACTTTTATTTGCTTGTTATGTGTCATTTTTAAAAAGATTTATTTATTAGAGAGAGAGAGAAGGACCAAGGGAGAGGGAGGGAGAATCCTCAAGCAGATTCCTCACTGAGCGTGGAGTCTGACATGGGGCTTGATCCCAGGACCCTGAGGTCATGACCTGAGCCCAAGTCAAGAGTTGGCTGCTTAAACCGACTGAGCCACCTATGTGCACCGTTATGTGTCTTTTTTCATCTAGCACAGTTCTTTACAACTTTTTTACATGATAGCACGCATAAGAAATATTTCAGATGATTTTTGTTATTCATGGTAGTTATGTTCCACTATAAACACTGACTTAGTGAATATTGACCTATTGCTCCTACAGAAAAAACATAGGGTTAGGTTCCTATGAATCTCTGGTCACACCATTCTCAACCCATCAAACATAATCTTGTTTTATTTGTTTCTGTTTAAAGAACTGTATTTAAAATATATTGTTGATTTATAATGTTCAACTCATGTTCAACAGCATTCTAATGCCTGAAGGAAGCTTTTCTAATACATCCTTTCCCCCCCCCCCCCAAAACATAATGCACTGCATTAGATAGCACTGTGAGACTGTGTTCGGGAGCCATATTAAACAGCAAACCACCAATAGAAAGCACAAAAGTGTGGAAGATGTGGCACTAAAACTACAAAAGAGGCACTTGTTTGTAGTATGAGCTAAAAAAAAAGAAAAAAAAAAAAAGCTATCACCTTGTTCAGCCTTAGTCTGGAATGTTCATTGTCACATAACTCAAAATCTTGACTGCCCCGTGCATGTTTGTGAATGACTATAAGAAGCTAGGAGTATTGATTTTGGTGTTTTAAATTTTGGTGAGTAAATATGGAATTATTGAATAATGTGGGTGGACTGTATTTGGTATATGGAGATAAATGTACTAGTGGTTTGCATGCCTACTAAACACCAAGTAATGATGTCTACCATGCATTTGGGTATGTGATTCTAGAGTTCAGTGCTCCAGTCCCCAGACTCCTCTAACCACCCAAAAGACTGAGAGGATTGATCTTGGTACAACTCTAGCTCACTGGTGTACCCTGACTGGAAAGGAAAGATCTGCTCTAAAATGTCCTTCTCAGGAGAACTTGCCTATCTTCTTTACTATTGTAATCCTACTTCCCAGGATAAAGCCTGGAACATAATATTTACTGAACAAATGGAATTGTGTTGGTTTTTACTCTGTGTTGTTGAAATAAAAATAAAGGAGAGAGGAGGAGGAGAGAGAGGAAGAGGACACTTTTTTGTGCATATATCTATGTATTTATTTATATTCTATTTTCCCAAAAGGATTGAGGCCGTTTACAACAAATTATTGACAGTCTAAATCAAATACTTAATGCTAAATGAAAGATAAAAGCCAAGTAGCAAAAGGGGAGGCAGGAAAAGGGAACTATATGTATTCATCTACCCATCCATTTACCCACCCAACCATCCGTCCATCCATCTATGGAGCAGACTGACCAGGGCTCAGTTCCTTTACATCAACACCCTACTGGCTCTCTTTCTCTCAGAGTTCAAGGACAAGAAATTCCTTTTTTTTTTTAAAGTTGTATTTATTTTATATAGATTATTTTCTATTAAATTCATGCTTCTATAGTATGCTGCTTCCTACTGCTTTGAAAAAAGAGGTGGGCATACTTGAATGAATGAAAAAAATAAAATAATCTCTCTTCTGTTCAAAAAAGAGTAATTTAGCAGAAACAACACTGAGATTTCTGGTAGCTAGGATAAAGAGGGAAGTGCAGTGGATTGCACACCCTCCATTGCTTGGCAGAAGTGAGTATCTAGTTTACAAGGAGAGGAAGCATTCCTGAAATCTTTTCTTGAATAAAATTTATTCTTAGGCTCTTTAAATAAGGCAACTTTAGTAACTTATAAAAAATTGAAGGAATAATGCTAATATGTATTGAATTTTACTAAATTCCATATAATTTATTAAGCTGCCCTTAATTTCTATCATCTGTCATTGTAATCTGTATAGCAAACCTGTGAAATATACAGTAATTCTCTCCCCAATGTACAGATAGTGAAAGGACAAAAGACTCTTGGTAGATCTTCACTGGCCCTTAATGAATATTGAAAAAGTAATTTTACATCTGAGATCTGCAAAGACAGTTCTGTGAGAGACCAGAGTCAAGGTATATGCTTACTGGGCTTTGTTAAACTATGGGGTTAAAGCTTTAAAATGAGTATTTTCCAAGGAAAATACTCTTCTATCTTTCCATGCCAGAAATAGTTTCATTGGTACTAAGGCTGCATTAAAGAGACTAATGGCACTGGAACTTATCTTTGTAAGAAAGGTGAGACCTCGCCATTCAGAATTGGTGTCAACCTGAGTGGGCGATTCTAAAATATCACTCCATTGAAAGCAGATGATTCATGGATGCACTGAAAAGCATTTAGGAATCCTTTTCATCCAGCTCTCTTTTAAAGGCTGTTAAATTTTGCCATCATTGATATGCTGCTGAGCTGACCATGCTGAGGTGCATGTGTCCTAGGGTAAAATTGAAATTGAAGTGGACGTGACACGAGAAACTTGGTGCTGATGTGCCAGGGAGCCTGCAAAAGAAAGGAATTATTTTCTGTTATCAGAATGTCAGAGACACAGAGCCTGGTTGATTGAATGGCTGTTCTGAGTAAAATAGAATTCTCTGTGTGTTTAGAACTCCTTCACTTCTTCATTTCCCTTCCTAGAGAATTTCTAGGAGCCAGATATGAAATCCAATGACAGGGAGCCTGAAATGAGACAGGATTTGCAGTAGGGATGGGTGTTGCCTCTGTTTTGCAGGGCAGTGGAAGCATCATGCAGCATAAAAGAGCACAGGATGTGGAGCATTATGGTCCTGGGGTAGAATCTTCGTTCAGTCAGCTTTGGGCGAGTTATCGGAGCTTCAGCTTTTTCATCTATAAAATGGGACCTAATATCTATCTCAAAGACTTAACTAGGATCCAGTAAACAGTATATCTTCAGATTCTGTCACATCCCAGCATTCAACCAATGCTAATACAGTTCTACCTTCCTTACTTAAAGGTCTGGACTAATTAACCATGGGCACAGCTTTCCTTTCCAAAGGTTTGAGGTTTTTATATCGGATGGCTGCTCCGCTGTACCTGAAAATCCTGGTTCTCAAATGTACCTGGACATTGGAATCACTTTGGGGAGTTTGAGAAACTACTGATGCTCCAATCTGACTTAGTCTGAAGTATATTCTAACGTCAGAATTAAAAAAAAAAAAACACACCTCACCACATGATTTTAATATGCAGTTCAGGCTTATCAGCTGAGGTCTGAAAGATTGTAATGGGGGTATCCTACTTATTACCCAACATATACTTATTACTTTTTTATCCCAGGGTTGTGTATCCAAAGGATCATGGTATTTTGCTTTTTCTTTCAGTCATAACGTCCATGAAAGCTCCTACTCGTTTCCTCTCCAGCCCAAAGTCACTGGGTTAAACAGTTAGTACAATCTTTGTTGGGGGGAACTGACAGAACCCCCAAGAGATCTGCTCTTCTTCATGCTCAGGGCAGGCAGTATGTCATGGTGGAGGAAAAATAAAGAATATACACTCTCTTAAATCCTGAACAGATACAACAAAAGAAGATACTAAAGTTTAGAGATTTGGAGTAAAGAAAAACACCTGAAAGACAAAAAAATGAATAGTAATGTCCACGAGATATAACCAAAAATAATTCACATTTGGTATTTGCCCAAGGCAATCATCAGTAAGTAGGAAAAGATGTATGTAGCAGCATAGACTTTATAATTTTATACAGTATATATATAATCATAGATGTATATGAAATAAAGTGGCCCCAAACAACAAATTGTCAATTATCCAGAGGCTTGTTTAAAAGTTTATAAATGTTCTCTAAAGACTTTTAAATGCAGTGCATTTATGAAATAAAAGTTGCTATGACTCAGTGAGTCATCTGTGTATTGGCAGGCAGCTCAAGTTTGGGCTCATAGTAAGCAGTTGACCCCACTGGGTTCTTCCTACAATGCAGGAGTGCTGTTTCCCTTTGATTAATAGATGGAGAGCTCACAGGAGTGAAGAGTGACTTCTCTCATGTGTCTGACATTGGAAATTTGGGAGCGGCACAAGTTGAGTGTTGTAAGATGCCTGAAGAACAGAAAGAGAGGTGGAGAGGAACTTTCAAGACACAAATCATTGAATTAAAGCCACTGAGTTAAAAACAATGGCCAGATAATTTTTCTCAATATCCCCTTAAAATGTTTCTGCTATAAATACCAGAAATGTTTGGTTAAAGAAAGCCTTGTAAATTGAAGGGGCATTGTGAAATTGAAGAAAGATATTTTCAAATTTTTATTTAAATGTTGATTTTGCAACTAGGCTGGATGCATCCATGCTCTCATTTCCCTGATGTCTTGAGAACTTCAATGTCTCCAAAGAATCTGTGAGCCAGACTACTTTTTGTCTTCTTTTAGGCTTTCCCAACATCAAAGGGACATACAAGAGGTTTGGGGACAAAAAATAGGTACTACAAGCATAATAAAAAATATCCCATAAGTCTATTTGAATATCTACCTAGCTGTCTATTTATATGGAAAGAGAGAGGGGAAAGAGGGAGAGTGAGACAGACAGACAGATACACACACTCACATACAGAGACATAGGGGGAGGAATGCAAAGAGAGCAGCTCTATGAAACTTCCCATACTCTTGCCTTAAATAGCCATGAAATTCCCTCATTCATAGATGTAACTGACTACGATGAGACCATGAAAGACAGGGCATGAATGAACATTTGGGAGACTTTCTATGAGCCTGTCTTTGTCCTAAGAGTGAGGCTGATTGACATAATCATGAAACTAGAAGTTCTTCTGCCCTCCTCACTTGAAGGTACTTAGGTAATTTCCTCAATTTCTCAAAGAGACTCATTCCATTTTTGAATAAATGCTATAAGAAAGTCACTCTTTTGTTCATTGTGGCATTGTTGCCACAGCTAAACACAGGAAATGAAACGAGCATCCAGTAGAGAACATTTAAATAAATTACGGTATACCCATATGCATCTGCTAAACCGAATGAAGATCTATCTTCACATGAAAATATAAAAAGCCTTCCAAAATATGTACTTAAAAATAGCAAGGTGTGGCACAATGAGTATGCTATCATTCATAAGGTAGACACTCAGATTTCTGGAGAGATACACACAACGTTCACTGCTTGTCTCTGGAGAGTGAGAACGTGGGGCTGAGGGCAGTGCTGTTATTTCATTTTACATCTTTTTGATAGTTGATTTTTTAAAAACCACAGACACAAAATATTTTTAAAGAAAAAAATGAGTAAAAAAGGAGGAAGTTTTTTCTCTTTGTTGAAACAAATGTTTACTGTATGGGCTCAAATTTTAACAAGTCCCTAAAGAGGTTTAATTCCTAAATATAATCTCTAAATTTGCTTAGAAAGAATCTGTGTAAGAGCAGAAATTGTAGTTTTGGTCAAGTACAGTGTTTTGATCCTAATATATTTTACTAAATACTTGTCTCCATTGAAATTGCTGTTGACCTAGTAAGTATCATTTCTTCATCTTCTGTTTGCCCAGTGGTTCAGGATTGAAAGAATTTGTTCATTCGGATCCATGGTAATATTCTAACCCTTAGTATTTGCACATGGGCAATAAATGTTTATTTATTAATATTAAATTTATTTTTGTATATTTTGGCAAGACTCTGATTACAGTGTTCACATAACTCTGTGATGAATGTAAAAGGCAGTGGCAGCTGACGTGCGTTTTGACAAGCTATCTGTAGTTCTCCAGTTTTGAAGTCAAAGTCAATTGCATAATTACTCTAAAGATAAGTCTGCTTTTAAAATGATCTAATATGTCAATCAATGAACTGAAAACTACCTCTGATTTTCATACAGTGCAAAATGAAAAGCTTATTAGATGACTAATATATACCCACAAGGTAGAGAGCAGAATATGTCTGTTTTGGAACATTTGACCTCTTTTTCAGATAGATAACAGAGACCACATCTGTTTGTCATGGCAAGGTGCCATTGGCAAGTGATCTTTCCAGGTTAGCTATTGGATGGTGTGCAGTCCATCAGTAATTTGACAGTGCTTCATTATGAGAGATTCAAGTAGGCAGATGTTTCCCTGAAGAAATCAGGAAAGTGCAGTGACAACTTTATTGTAGAATGACAAGAACTCAGATATCTTCTTTAGATGGAATTGCTAGATGAGCTGAAATGCTAGCAGTTCAGTTTCTCGAGTTTATTATTGGTAATCGATCACTTGATGGACATAGGAAGGAATCATAGTAGAGAGTGTCACTAATCTTGCTATTAATTAGAACATCAAAATATCACCACCTTAAAATATATCCCCCAAGGATCATGCCTGAAGTAATGCTTTGAAAAAAAAGGAGATGGAAAATAAAATATAGAGCATTAGTTTACACCTTGGAGAATATACAGGATTTCTACTGCAATAGATTTCAACTGTATTCCCACTCAGTAATATTATTACCATCAGCTGGTTGCCAGTAGCTGCAGGCATAATTTTCTTTTTTTACTGCTCACTGGACCCAAGCCTACTCAATTTCGTGTAGTTGGCTATGGCACCTCTCACTTTCTTAAAACAAGGCTTTCCAATTTCCAACAATGTTTATAGTATCAGAATAATTTGAAACAGGTGTTTAAGCCTCACGCCTATGCTGTGCAACAGAAGGTTTATATATTTTTCATTATATATTGAGACAGACCACAACACTTGGAATGACCATCTGTCACCAAATGCATGCTGTGTGCAGAGTGTAAGAGAAATGGGATTTTTCACTGCAAACTCCTTTGAAAGTAATGGGATGCATTCTCCTGCTTTTTGAGTCTTTGCTCATTGCTTTGGATGAAACCAAAGGTATTTTTGTTTCTTTTCTCACAGAATGTCACCAATGAGAGATCCTTAGAATACTACTGTTAGCATTTCTATTTGGTTTGGTCACAAAAATTGTAACCTCCAAACTCAAGAGAGCATTTAGCCAGTGGATTTCCCCCAAAGGAGTCACATTTCAGCCTATATATTTTCTTCTCTGTTTCACCACACTAGACAGTCTGGGTCTTAAGTACTAGTTCTCTTTCAAAAATCTGGGCTCTTGAGTCCTAGTTGACAACTTAAGTCCTCACAGAGACCAAGAAGGTAGTGCGAATTGGCAAATCTGGCAGGATAGCAATTGTGGCAACCTGAAGAGGGCATCGCCTGTCAGGAGGGCGCAGGTGATGTGTATGCTCACCTGTTGTGCAGAAATGCAGGCCCAGCACCATCCAATCTCTCTGTCATTGAGAATAAACTGGAAATCTGGATTTTTATATGCTATCTCCTAATATTTAAATATTGGCATTGCATTGAAAGAACTAAAAGACCATGTAGGCCAAACAAATATGTATGTAGTTTGAGGTCTGCAAGTTTTGAGCCTCTTATTCTTAGACTAAATATCTTGTGGTTTAAATAGATCTTCTTTTGGAGTTAATAAGACACTCTGCGTTTGGGTCATACACCCATAATTTGTTATGGCAAAAATTTTCCAAACTAGGTATTATCAACACCTTGATAATGATGGTAGTAGTGATGCTGATAATGTTTGGTGATATTGGTAATCAATTACTTGATGGACTTAGCAAAGAATAATAGTAGGGAGTATCTACTTCTCTTGTTGCCTGGCAGGAAGACTCTGAGGTCATGTTCATATTCGCTCTCTTATAGACTTCCACACCGTAGCCTAACTGTTACTTGGAAAACAAAATAGATAGTCTGGAGGTAATCCTGGAACTTCAGGGTGGTGACACTGCTCAGAAATTTTGGAGATTGCAAAGGAATCTGTTTTAAGGATTATTAGGTAAAAATTCATTATTTGTCACCAAATATTTATTAAGGGTCTACTGTGTGTTAGGCACTGCTCCATTTATTCAACACAAGTTTACTGAGTGCCTACTGTGTACCGAGCATTATTCTAGAAAACAAGGGTGTAAGCAGTGAGGAAAAAAAAATCCGACAAAATCTTTATCTTTCTAATGGGGCTGTGGGTGACAAAGAGTTGGCAGAATAAATAGGTAAAATAAATTGTGTTCTATGATGATAAGGACTGAGCAGAGAGAGGTACAGGGAGAGGAGGGAATTAGAAATAAAAGATGATGCCACATTTGGGCTTGAGTAACTGGATTGTCAAGTTGCCATTGCTGAGATTGGAAAAGATTGAAGGAGGGGCATGTTTGAAGGTGAAGCTCAGGAACTCAGTTTTGAATATGTTAGGTGCTGGATGCCTAATAGACATTCAGTGGAGATGTCAAGTAGGCAATTGAATTTGAGGGTGATGTCCAAGCTGGAGCATAAATTTGGGAGTAACCAGATGGTATTTAAAATCATGAGACTACGGGGAAATAAATGTAGATAGAAAGAGGAATTTTAAGGACTGAGTCCTGTGGTATTTACAGTGACTTACTGGCCAGCAGATAAAAAAGAACCAGCAAACAAGATTGGCAAAGAATGAACAGTTGAGGTAAGAGGAAAACCAGGAGGATGTGGAATCCTGTAAAATGTAAAAATCACCTTGAGGGGACTTTATGAAATTTAGACTCTGACATTCTACCCTAGAACTCATTCTTTCTCTTTCTCCATCACCCTCTATCCCACCTGATACACTTTGATTCTGCTGGTCTAGATGGGGCCCAGGAACCAAGTGATTCTGATGCAGACATTCATCGATCACACTTTGTCAAACTTCAAATAGATAAATGAATCTGGGGGTGTTCTGGCTTGTCTAGATGGTTCGGTGATAGGAAACAAAGAATAGGGAGCTGAAGGAGAAGTGAGGGAAGTGAATCTCAGGAGAACAGTAATTACCAAGCAGTAAGTCAATGGCTTTGCTGATTTGAAGGAATTAATTTAATTGGGCCCTTTACTTATTCCAGGTATTGGGAGACAGCTCAGTCTATAGGTGGGGGTTGAGTAATTGCACATGCCACAGCAGAGCATATGGGGCCAGGAGTCATGCAGACCATGCTACAGAATTTGTCTGCCAAATCAATATAAAACCAATCCCAAATCAATGGAACAACAGTCAAACTGTGTGCTCTACTAGCTCAACAATCTGCTCAAACTGGTTTATACATCTGCTAAGTTGTATGAAGAAGACGCTGAACCTTTTTCATCCATGCTGTCCAGCTTTTAGCATGGTGTCTGACACTTTTCAGGCTCAGAGTCAGCATTTGCCAAGTGTATGAAGGTGGATTCAGCCAAAGAGAAGTGGACATACGATGTATTTATGGAGATAGCTCACTCTCAAATGAAGTTTTGTGTGTATTTCAAAAATTCTTTGTTTTTTGTATGCTGAATAAATGTGGTTGAACTATGAGTTCTGGAAGAACACTGCGATTTTATTTTTAGCTGTGATTTTTAAAGTTATCAATAACTCTTTACAAAGATGGTTAGTTACTAATGCTATGTTAACTCCTAACAACAAATCCTTGACAGCCCTTTGATTATAACTGGCTTCTCCAACTTCAGTGTCACCTTGGGCTAGAAGCCTACTTAGCCTGAGGCAGGGGAAACTTGTAGAAGGAAAAAAACATTATTAATGAGATTGATGTTCATCTGAACACAAGCGAACTGTTACCCATTGCCCCTCCCACACAATCAGCTCAGATTGGATATTTTATAATTCCAAAACACATTTTTCCCCCCTCAGCTTCAGGCCTCATACATGATTTGAATTTTTGAGCTATTTCTGTGCATCTTGTAGAATAATGACATAGTTTTGACTCTCCTACTTAGAAGATGTACTTTAGTGTTTAGAACAACAGAGCCACTTTCCATTTCATATAGGCATATTCTCTCTGGCCCTCTTCCCTTCTTCTCAGAGGCTTCCTTCTCCTTGGAAGGTTCCCCTCTATAGGTTTGACAGACCATTTTTCTAATTACTAAATGAAGACTTTTTGTTGAATATACTAGGTTCTATACCCTGAGTTCTTATATTTTCCTATGTAATGGTGTACTGTCTTGATTATAATTTTAATTTTGCTCTTCTCCTTAACATATGTCTTCTATAAGAACATTTTTGTTTTCTGCATCCCTGAAATTACAACATTTTATAGAAAAGAATGATATTGTAACCAGAAATTATTTAGTATGAGCTGATAAACTTTACTATAAAAATTAGTTCTCACTCAAATGTCCCTTTTTGCTCAATGCTAGTATCTCTGGCCCATTCTTCCAACTTTAAGAATCACTCTTGTTACAACTTAGGACAGTACAACAATGAATGAAAACTAAATGATTATAAAGTGAAATTATAATTTTCATAAGAGTTACTGGATAAAGTACTTTCAGGGAATACTGGTAAATTACTTAAATCAGAACAAAGCTATTGAAAAGCAAGGATGTGGAAGTTAAGCCAGAAACAATAAGATAAAAATTGGCAAAGATGAGAACAAGATAATTATTTTAAAGAGGATGATTTGACTTTGAAAATGTTATAAAGAGGACCTTGGGAAAATTAATGAAGACCTTGAATACATCTTTGAAACTGACCCTTATTTATAGTCATGCTATGAAAGTTAAATGTGAAGGCAAAGTTCTGTGGTGTGATCAATTAAAAAAAAAAATCAGTCCTGCCCCATTGGTATATTCACAGTTTATTTTAAGAATCCAGGATAGTTTTAATTATAATATAAATCTTTTAAACACAAGATAAAAATTAACATAGTGTTTTTGGTATTGTTCAATATAAAATCTGCATTAAACATTTAAAAATAGTGATGAAGTTTGGTTTTTCATTTTCTATGGGTTCACTTTAAGTGGTCTTTCTCAGTTCCAGTTATCCTTGGGAAACAGACTTTCTTCCTTTCATTATTTTGCTGCTCATCAGGGTGTATTTCCCTGCCTCCCTCCCTCCCATTTTTATCACACAAGTAAAATCAATTTTAATAATATATTTTATTTAACCCAATATATTCAAATATTATAATTTCAAAATTTAAACATTTTTTAGGCATGGACACCCAGGGAGATCATTTGTGTTTCTCAGACACATAAGCAGGTTGTTGGGAAATAGGGGCCAGTGGGACCTTCTGCTTGGAAATAGTACACGGAGTTAGTAAGAGCGTATGTGAACAGGAACACAGGAGAGGCTGAGGTGATGGGTGCAGGTATTTCCCTAGATGTGTTCACTCTAAGTACAAACAGCCTCTTACAGTTGTCCAAGGAGGTAGTGGGGTCCTGCAAGCATGCCCTGTGCATACACATTAGCACTACATTCAAGACCCAGAAAAGTAGTAGGTTAAGAACCTCTTTAATGCAGCCTTTCTAAAATGGATACATTTTCTTCTAGAAAACAGCCCCTCTTGCCTCCTCTTTATATTTCTTGAATTCTATCTCTTCACGTGTTGCTATTTTTAAAAATTATTTAATATCTAGTTTTATTTGTTACTCTTAGAAAATCTCATTTTTGACTGGACTCAAATTTAGAGGTGGAAGCTCTCAGAAAGGACACCTCAGTGTCTTGGAAATCTGTTCTAATGCTCTTCTTTGGCGTCCTTTATTTTCCTGACCAAAAGTTCATCATATTCTGTAGCCTCTTTCTTATTTTTCTCAGTATGCTGTTTCTTTAGAGCAATACATCGACATTTGTGTTGCAGGACCTATGGAGTAACAAGATGTTAAATTTTGGGTGCTTTGGTCCTAGGTCTCTTACCTTTTTTGTTTAGGGGCTTTCTCACAAAATACTGGAAGATATCTTCTTTAGAGGGCTTGAAAAGTTTGCAGATTCTACTAGCTCATTCAGGCCTCAAGCAACGAAGAACAGTAACATGTAATCAAAGGGAAAATTATTTAGATATTTTACATTCTTTTTTTTTCATATTAAGTCTTTAAAATCTGCTGTGTATGTTATACTTAGAGCACATCTCAATTTGGCCCAGACATATTTTAAGTGTCCAATAGCTATGTGTTCAATGCCACACTGGCATCAATGTGGACAAAAGCATTGTTCTGGGAAGGGGAGATGGTGGAGTCAGGGAAAATGATTAGAGTCCTTGCAAGAATCCAATCCATAGAAGATGAGTCCTTGAGCTAAATAAAGCCGAGACAGTAGGGATAGTAAGGAGGAGACAGAACTGACGGTTAGGCGATGGTGAAATGTAATGGAAAAGAATATGGATTCTGGAGCCAGACATGCTGCTTAAAATCTTGTTTCATGCAGGTTATTCAATCCATATATCTCTTATTGGGTCAAATATAAAAAGAGGATGATAATAGTAATGTGCCTACAAAGTAGGGAGGTTGTGAGGATTAAATGAGTTAATGGATCTAAAACTCTTAGATGGCTAACTGGCACTTTTAAGCATTCAGGTATGTTAGTTATCATGATTTAAATTAGGACTTGACATGATTTAAAATAGGACTTGGTGATCAACCAGGTGTGGTCAGTGGGATTAGAATAGGAGTCAAGAGCTCCTCCAAAGCCTAGATTGTTTTTCTTGTTATAACCCAAAACTGATTCATAATAATCCTTTACAGAAGTTCTAAACCAGTGTTCCATGTTCTTGCCTAGTAAATGGATCCTGATGACCAAGACACCAATGCCTTTCTCCTCTCAGGACCTTTGTCTCTACTGGTCCCTGCAGGGGAGGAGGAAATTTTCCTCTACCCAAGATTCTTCTACCTGGACTAAGAACTAATTTACATGAGACAGATTAACAGGAAAAAAACTCCCTAGTTTCATTACATATGCATGGAGGCCCAATAATGAAATTGATGACTAAAGAAATGACCAAGGCAGAAAGTTTTTATACTTTGTAGACAAAGAGACAATAAATCTGTGAGGAACTGAAAGGACAAAGGAAACTTAACTTTGGGAGCTTCAATTAGTAAGGAATTCTAAGTGGAATTTGCGCTGAGGTAGTAGATTAGTAGAAAGTAACAAGTTTTGTTTATACAGTTTTCTCAGCTTTAACATCCCTATCTCTGGTGATAAAGATGTCTATTTACTCTTTAGTACAAGGAGGGTACTTTTCTTAGAGAAGATTTATTTCTTGCAATCAGGGGGATAGAGGAGGGTCTGAGAGTCCTTGCACAGGCTGTCACTTAAGTAACTTTTATTTAAAAAATAATATTGTCAAAGTGGCATATTTTACATGGCCTGCCCTTGCCTTTACATCCCTCTGCTGAGAATGCACATTTCCCAGCTCCTTACATTGTTGGCTTATGGCCTAGTCTCAGGTGTCAGCTTGAAATCTCAAGTCTTTAAAGAGGACTTTCTTGATTACCCAACTGTATCTCAGCCACCTCTACACCTCTTACCATACTTCATATCTAACCTTATTTATTATCTGTCTACCCCACTAGTTATAAGATCTGTGATATTTATGATACCTTGTCTATGTTATTTATTACTGCTCCCCTACTGCCTAGGAACAGTCCCTGGCATAAAACTGATGATAAAATGATGTATTCAATGAATAAACAAATGCCCAATTTTTTGTGCTTTTGTAAGGTAAGAAATAGAATGAATACTAGAACATCAAAGGCAATTGGTAAGGTNTAGGGAAAATCCTATTTTATTGTTTGGACATTATTTTTTTCTTATTAAAGTACTGGTGCCAAGAGGAATATGTTTAACACCCTTGTGGTTAAAGTGTAGATTATCTCAGCACTACACACCTTCATCATGTAAGACATAAAGGCATAGACTGTTAATACTGGAAGCCCATATTGTCCAAAATTCATGTAGCCTTTTCTACATCTGACATCAATTCTAAAGAGGTGGAGTAACCATAAGGCATAAAGTGAGTTAAAGTCAGGATGATGAATTTAAAATCAGATCTCTGGGCTTCCAAGTATCTGGTATTTATATTATATCACATTGACATTTGTGTGTGTGTATATATATATGTGTGTGTGTGTATGTGTATATATATATGTGTGTGTGTGTATATTCAGATATATGTAATAATAAAGTATGTTGGTGGGGAATTATTACTATATTTTTTAATGTATGTTGATGTCAATTAATTTTGATAAAATAGATATTATCCCATTGAAGTGAATGTAGAAGTTTTCTAAGAACTCTTGTTTGAACTGGAATTTTGCCATTTGATTGTTGTTTAAGAAGAGCATATGGTTAGGTTACTTAAGCAAGTTTTTATTTTTTATTTTTGCAAAATATATTTGAATACAGGTAAATTTACTATATTGGTTCTAGGAAAAAATCTAAGTTTTCACTTAGAAGTTTTTCCCAACTTAAATTATATTTCAGCAATCATGATGGAAGTGCATAAATAAATTGTGGCTCAAACGCTGAGCTTCTTCAGTTCTTTTCTCTAACTTAAGTTGTTTTTTATTAGAGTCCTTTGGGGAATCAATTGCCTACTCCCTCTAAGTAGTTTTTATCTGGTGCAGGTAGAGTTAGGCTCTCCAGGCTTACTCCAGGTCAAATCGTTTTGAAATGAATTGGTGACCCGAGGACTGGTTAAGTAATTAGCTATTTTGGCCCAAACCTACTTTGGCATCCGTAGCCACTATAGGTTTTGCATCATTTCTGAAGTGCTCTTTTTGAAATCAGACTCCGTTTCCTCTGGTGATGTCCTACAGTTGAAAGAGTTGATTGGCTTTTGTTAGGTTGTTATTCATGATCACAGTAACTAGAAATGAAAATCCTAAGGAGCTAGAAATGGTTATGGAAGCCCATTAGATTGATTAATCTCATTTTTAAAATTTGGGTTAGAAAAGGCACATTTTTATTGTTATTCCTTCTCAATGCAGGATCGTTGATGAAATACTTTCTTATTCACTCTTATTTTTACTCTTAAGCCTACTCCTAATTTGTGCTGACTCTAGCTGCCACCTTTTTCTAGTTTTCACATAGAAGTTTCAAGTTTGAGGTATATTAATTCGTTAATTAATAAAAAAATTCCCAAGTGAGAAACATTGTGTTAGGTATTAGGTACATGTGACCTATGAATAGGGAATTAGCAATTGATGAGTACCTAAAGGCTGATGTATTCATATATTACCATGAGAATTCAGCAGGAGAAAGTTATTTCCAAAAATGTTGGGTAATGAAGGTGGTAATGATAGCAGGTTTTTATGGAGGAGATGGTTGTGTTGGACATTAAAGGATTACGAGAATCTTACCAGGCAAAGTTAGAATCTCATGAATGGATGAATCAAGAGTGAGTAGAAGACTTGAGGTAAGAAATCCTGTGAAATTCAATTAATAGACACAGTCCTGTTGGCTCATAGTATAGTATAATTGATGAAGATCAAGGTGAGGTGAGCCTGAAAAGACAGGTTGAAAGCTGGTAGTGAGATACTTGAATACTATGTCCTCGGACATTATTTAGTGGGCTGTTGAAAGCCAATACACTGTAGGCTGATCCACTCAGTTATTTATGGTGCTGTTCCATTTATCTGACATGTCCTTATGATTTCATCTTGCTCAGAGGATCTCAGAAGTATAAATATCTCTTAATAATGACTCGGAGAAAGATTAAAAGTAAAGATAGAGGTTATATCAGGCTTGTACAGGAATTTACATCTAGCCTTATGAGTTTGATTATTTGGTTTGTATAGAATGGACATTTGGGTTGAATCAAGAAGATAAATTTGACAGCAATAACTGTGCACTCTTGTATTTAGTTCATAAAAGTCAGTTGCACCGTGCAGGATAGGTTTGACAGTAGACCATGGGAAAGGAGATTTTATCCAACCAGAAGCTAGATAAGGAGTCATGTGACTGCTAAAAAACAATAACAAAACATATAATTCAACTTGCGGGGAAGATGGGACATTCACTGAAATGACTACTGTATTTGTAAATTACTTAATGGAAAATAAATCCAAAATCCATTAAAAAATCTTTGCACATGTTCACATATAACTTTAGTGATAAGTGTAGATAAGCGTATAGAATTCCTTAATGCCTAATTTATAGTGAACTGGTCTGTTTGATCTAGTTATACCTGCTGAAGGAAAGAGGTATGTGGATCATGAAAAAAAATTATTTTATATATGAAAAATCCCAAACTTTGAATTCTGGTGGATTTTAGGTGCATAATTTTATTTCTTAAAATTTTGTTTAAAAGACTTTATTTATTCATTTGAAAGAGAAAGAGAGAGAGAGACAGAGCAGAAGCAGGGAGAGAGAGAGAGAGGGAGAAGCAGACTCCCCACTGAGCTGGGAGCCTGATGCGGGGCTCGATCCCAGGACCTGGAAATCATGACCTGAGCTGAAGGCAGATGCTTAACCATCTGAGTCACCCAGGCACCCCAAGGTGTATAATTTTATTTTATTTTTTTAATTAATTATTTATTTTTTTATTTTAATGTTTTTTTATTATATTATGTTAGTCACCATACAGTACATCCCTGGTTTCTGATGTAAAGTCGATGATTCATTAGTTGCGTATAACACCCAGTGCACCATGTAATACGTGCCCTCCTTACTACCCATCACCAGTCTATCCCATTACCCCACTCCCCTCCCCTCTGAAGCCCTCAGTCTGTTTCTCAGAGTCCATAGTCTCTCATGCTTCATTCCCCCTTCTGATTACCACCCCTTTCTTTATCCCTTTCTTCCCCTACCGATCTTCCTAGTTCTTATGTTCCATAGATGAGAGAAATCATATGATAATTGTCTTTCTCTGCTTGACTTATTTCACTTAGCATTCTCTCCTCCAGTCCCGTCCATGTTGCAGCAAATGTTGAGAACTCGTTCTTTCTGATAGCTGAGTAATATTCCATTGTATATATGGACCACAACTTCTTAATCCAGTCATCTGTTGAAGGGCATCTCGGCTCTTTCCACGATTTAGCTATTGTGGACATTGCTGCTATGAACATTGGGGTGCATATGGCCCTTCTCTTCACTACGTCTGTATCTTTGGGGTAAATACCCAGTAGTGCAATGGCTGGGCCATAGGGTAGCTCAATTTTTAACTTTTTAAGGGACCTCCACACTGTTTTCCAGAGTGGCTGTACCAACTTGCATTCCCACCAACAATGTAGGAGGGATCCCCTTTCTCCACATCCTCTCCAGCAAAGGTGTATAATTTTAAATAAGACAACGCTGAATCTGCTTTCTCTAGGGATGCCATGCAGTTGAAAGAGTTGATTGGCTTTTGTTGTGCTATTATTCATGATCACAGAAACTAGAAATATAAATCCTAATGAGGTAGAAATGGTTATGGAAGACTATTTGTAAAATATCTTTCCTGTCTCCCTCAGAGGCCTATTGGGAGAATCCAGAGCTCATGAAAACATTCTATATTATTGTGGGGCTTGAAAAGATACATGGTTTTCTGATTAATAAGAAGACATTCGCGGTTCTCTTCCAGCTCTCAGCTTTGGACAGTCAGAAGGGTTGTTGAGGTCAGATTTCTGGACACGTAGCCCGCCTTTGCGAATGCCTCTCCCTTCCCTGTGATGTTACGTAGTGGCATCAAAATGGGGTTTGGGAATACCCACATAAGAAAAATGCAGAGTGGCTGTAAAAAAAAAAAAGTGCAGATCTCTTCAGACTTGCTGAATCAGAATTGCTAGGGGGGAAAGAAAAATTGCTGGGGGATGGGATTCAACAATCTGTATTTTCAACAAACTATCCAGTGATTCTCAACTGGGAGTAATTTTGTCCCCACCCTTGGGGGGCATTTGGCAATGTTTGCAGACATTTTTGGTTGTCACAACTGAGGTAGGGAGTAGGAATTGCTGGTGTGTTGTGGGCAGAGACCAGAGATGTTAGTAAACATCCCATGATGCACAGGATAGTCTTCCGTCACAATTATCCAGCCCGAAGTGTCAACAGTGCGGAGGCTGAGAAATCCTGTTACACACAGGACAATTCAAAATCTGCTCTTCTAGCAGGTATCACCTATATTTGGCAATTACAATTATTTAATGTATGTATTCATCATTTGTTTATGTATTTTCAGAACTCTTTTTTCAATATCTTTACTGAAAAGGTACAAAGATGTAAAATTTTAAATATAATGTTGGGACTGGGATTAAGTAGTTTGGGCTCATTTCTGTATTCTTTAAAAAAAATTTCCTTAAACTTCTTCCACTGAAAGAATAGTAATCGCGATTTTAAGCTCGTTAGTTCTTTGCACACACTGAAAAAACTTTCTTAATTTGTATCTGACTTTATGAAGAGTCAAATTTATAGAATATTTTAAAAATTTTGTTAGGTTCAAGGGCACAGAGATATTTTGTTGCTGGCTTTCAGGAAAGAGGTGGGTTATATATATCTTGAGAACTTGTTTTTACATACAGATAACAATCATTTGTAATTAACAGTTCATTGTTTGAATGCAAACACTGCTGTTAAAGTGGTGATTGAAACAGTGGTTGTTCTTCACTCTCCAGCAGAAGAAACATTTTCTTCCTTTGCACTATTGATTTGCTAACAAATCTGTTTTATATTTGATGAGATAAAGATAAAATCTGCCCAGCACTTCTAAAATATCCTAAATTCTTACGGTGCTTACAAGTGAAACACAACACCTATATTTTTCACTTTGCTTTCATTAAGCAAGAGGATTAGTGTAATATAACAATCGTCCTTATTACATATTTAAACCAAATCCAAATTTAGCTTCATAAGGTGTCTCCAGCAGATGTTATCTCAGAATGATTTCTATGGTGACTTTCAGTTCTGAAAAGCCTTGAATCTCTAATGAAAATTTTCAGAGTAATACGATGTAATAGAAGCACTAAAACATACTTGGATATAGAAATTGAAATCATTTTGGCTAAATGTATCAGGTTAGAAGTTGCCCTAGTTACTGATTGCTGCTATTAGATATTCCCCTTGTGCAAAGAAAGCCAGTTATTGATTTCTGAACTTGAATTTCTTTTGAAATAATTGATTGCCTCTATTGTAGATCCTTATCTCAGCTTATGAAAAACCAGTGTAATAGGAGTCACCTGCTTTTCTAATGCCTTCCTGATGTTTTGCCTAATTTACTTACCCCTGCTAACCTAGAAGCTATTAGAATATACTCTTCATAGAGTGCATAAAATTAACGAGTGTCACATTATGTGCTGATGTAGTGACAATATATTTCAGGTAGTATTAATGATGACTTGGTTTACCTTAATCAATTCATTTCAAAGTTGCAGTTCCTGGCATCTCAATTCTATTTTTGTGTCCATAAAATTTTATTTAACGATACTACTCAGAGAAACAAATATATGTATAAGTCATTGGTTAAAAAGTGAATAAGGGCAAACATTCAGCAGCATGGAAAAAAATCAATGCATTGATTGGACTCCTATTTGTCATTGTATTGTACAGTTAGTTTAAAAATTATTCCATGCATTAATCGTGAGAATTTGCAGTTTGAGACTGGGCCTTGTTTGTAGATACCAGACAAATACAGTGTACACTCTTGTGGAAATGCAATTAAGTGGTTTGTTACACACAGTATTCTGTTGGAGTCCCATCTGGGGAACGGCAGTTCAGTGCACTTTGGAGGCTGACAACCCAGAATTAAGCTCAGGATCTACAGGTTTAAGGATAGAGTCCCTATCTCGATACCCTTACTTTAGAAGCCAGTTAAAAGTTCAGGGGTCCTGAAGCCACTCACATTTCTTTTTTTTTTTTTTTTTTTTAAAGATTTTATTTATTTATTTGACAGAGATAGAGACAGCCAGCGAGAGAAGGAACATAAGCAGGGGGAGTGGGAGAGGAAGAAGCAGGCTCCTAGCGGAGGAGCCTGATGTGGGGCTCGATCCCATAACGCCTGGGATCACACCCTGAGCCGAAGGCAGACGCTTAACCGCTGTGCCACCCAGGCGCCCCAGCCACTCACATTTCTGACCAACTGACCAGCAGTTAGGGAGTTCCCACAACTCAGTGCACATTTGATAATTCACTAGAACAACTCAACTCAGGAAAGCATTAGGCTTAGTTTATATGTGTGTGTGTGTGTGTGTGTGTGTGTGTATGTGTGTGTGTGTGGCATACACATAGAGCAAAGTCTGAGAGGATCTTGAATACCGAGCTTCCATGCCTTTTACCCGAAGAACTGGGGTGGTTCACTCTCCCAGCATATCAGTGTGATCACCAATC
The DNA here is from genome assembly GCF_017311325.1 of Ursus maritimus. NCBI lineage: Eukaryota > Metazoa > Chordata > Mammalia > Carnivora > Ursidae > Ursus > Ursus maritimus. Next base: position 4,252,390 of record NW_024424453.1, on the reverse strand, counting down.
AGGAAAACGTACCACTGAGTTTCACTATAAAGGCACAATTGATTAAATCAACGGCCAAAGTATTGAGCTCAATCTGCAGTCTTCCACCCCTCCCTGGAGATTGAGGGGGCTGAGAGTTCAACCCTGTAAGTGTTTGGTTGGTCTTTCTGGTGACCAGCTCCAACCTGAAGCTACCTAGGGGTCCACAGGAGTCACTGATTAGCATTGCAAAGACTCTTATCACTCAGGAATTTCTAAAAGGTTTTGAAACTCCTCATCGGAAACCTAAGGCAAAAAACAAATTATACTGCACACAGGTACACAAGTAAATTGATTCAGTAAGAATTTGAGTGTCTACTGTGTTCTAGGTGTTATTTTAGTAACTGACAAATAAAGCCGCCTACCTGTATAAAACTATAAAACTCCTAGAAGGTAACATAGGAAAAAATCTAGATGACCTTGGGTGTGATAATGACTTTTTGGATATAATATCAAAGGTACCATCCATGAAAGAAAGAATTGATAAGCTAGTCTTTATTAAAATTAAAAACTTCTGCTTTGTGAAAGGCAATGTCAAGAGAATGTGAAGGCAAGCCACAGACTGAGAGAAAATATTTACAAAAGACACATCTAATACAGGGTATTATGCAAATAGATATACAGAACTCTTCTAACTCAACGATAAGAAAACAAACAACCTGATTAAAAAATGGGTCAAACAGCTTCGCAGATACCTTACCAAAGAGGATATACAGATGGCATGTAAGCATATAAAGAGATGCTTCACATCATATGTCATCAGGGAAATGCAAATTAAAATAACAATGAAATACCACTATATACATTTTAGAATGGTAAACATTCCAAACACTGATAGCACCAAACACTGGCAAGAATATGGAACAACAGGAGCTCTCAGTCATTGTTGGTGGAAATAAAACAGTACATCCACTTTGGAAGAGAGTTTGGCAGTTTGTTACAAAACTAACATTGCCTTTCCATATGATCCAGCAGTCCTGCTCCTGGGTACCTCCCAGATGAATTGAAAACACGTCCACAGCAAAAAACTTGCACACAGATGTCTTCAGCTTTATTCTTAAGTGCCAAAAGTTGCAAGCAGCCACGATATCCTTCAGTTAGGTGAATGGATAAACAGTAGTACACCCAAACAATGGACTATTATCCAGCACTAAAAAGAAATGAGCTATCAAACCACTAGAAAATGTGGAGGAACCTTAAATGCATATTGCTGAGTGAAAGAACTATGAACTAAAGTCTATGAACTAAAGTCTTTCTTTTTTATTCTCTGGCTAGATGAATATTGAACTAAAGTCTATGAACTAAACGTGTTTCTGTTCTCTGATTTTGTGAGAGAGCCTGATATGGGTCCCCCATAGTTGGAAGGCATTGATGAATTTAAAGATTAGTTCCCTCTTATGCATTTTTGAAAGCAGAATTAAAGGAGCTTTCCAGGAGGGCTTGAAGGTATTCTAACATAACATGGCAGGAGTTGGGGCCAACCTCATCCTTTTCCAGTTCTCCACAGTCCTCAGACATCATGGAAGAGGGCCTCTAAGTACACAGGTCTCCCCCCGGAGGGGAGTGTGAAGTTAGAGGAGGGACATTCAGCTTTCAGACAGGTTCAGTGACATAGGAGTTGTTTTTCAACCTGGGGAGGCATTTTGGGAGTAGTCCACTAGCAGGAGACCCAGGGAGGTCCGACGGTGCTTCTCCTGGGGGAATCCTTAGCAACTGAGCAGGGCTGGAGTGAAGCCAAACATCCTTGAGAAAGGCATTAGTGCCACTTTTGTAGACTGAGTGAAATCAGACCAAGTAGAACAAACCTCCCACTATGTATACCAATGGAATGCCATCTCTAGGTCTCCTTTTCCTCTTTACAGAGCCCAATACAGAAATGTAGACGCTGAAAAAAGTGGGAAAGACAGAACTTTCCCCACATTACTCCAAGCAGGCACAGCCACTGCGGTAACTTGCACTGGGTGAGCTCAGGAGCTTTAAATTGATACGAAGTTAAAACTGTGAGCTAGAAAGTTTTAGTAACTGAAACTGTTGAGAATATTACAGAAACTCTCTAAGATGTCAAAAAGATGGAAAGGGGTTAAGTGTGAATCAAGGCGAGGGTTCTGTTGCTTTGTTATAAATCTTCACAAATTTCGTGGCTTAAAATGGCACGTGTTTCTTATCTCCCAGTTTCCAGAGGATCAGGAGTGGGGGAATGACTTAGCGGGGTCCTCAGCTCAGCATCTCACCAGACTGCGATCCATGTGCCAGACAGAATGCATTCTCCTCCGGAGCTCAGGACCTAATTCCAAGCTCAGGTTGTTGGCAGAATTCAGTTCCTCACAGTTGTGGAATCCAGGCCCTCAGCTGCCCCCTCTGTAAGCAGTTGGCAGCACGACTGTGTGCTTCCTCAAGGCAGCCAGAAAAGAACTCTGCTGCTTCGGGAGGGGCCAAGAAGCTCTTTGAGCTCTGATGATTAGGTCAAGCACACCAGGTCAAGCACACCAGGAGACTGTCCTTCAGAACAACTTAAGGTCAACTGATAAGGAACCTTAACTGAATCTGGAAAGTACTTTCACCTTGGCAATATGTCGTGATTTACCAGTGGGAGTGGCATCCATCATTCACAGGTCCTAGCCACAGTCAAGAGGAAGGTGTTATCCGTGGGATGTGCCCCAGTGGGTGGGAATTCAGGGGCCATCATAAAATTGAATTCTACCTGCCACAGAGAGTATGGAGTACAGTGACAAGTAAGATTGAGCATACTTCACTTACATTCAAATTCACTTTTATTTTCAACTCTACAGGCAAAACAAACTACTGCTTAAGTTTATAGGCTACCAGTTTGTAACTCCTAGAATAGATACGGGGAAATCAAATCATTTCATGTTTATAATCCGTTGAATTGTGATCCCCCCTCAGTAAACCTGTTACAAATAAATAACTGATAACTGGTAACCAATGGATAACTGGTCAAAATGAATAAGGTGTTTGTTCCTATTGAACGAGTCCATGTGCAGTAAGTAATTTTGATAAAATGTATCTGACTGAACTCTTTCAAAACTCCAGAGACTGCAAGTTTTCTTACTAGTGATTTTTGGAACCCTATTTAAAACCCACAGATGTACGCTGCTGAGTTCATGTCTCTCAAGTATCTTAACTCTATTCCTGAATGATAATAGGGAGGTCTTAGTAACTCTAATTCTTACAATATCACCAGGTGCCATTTTATTACTCAATGGATATTAATTATTTTGAAAGTGCATATTTGAGTAGGTGAAAGGAGAGTTGTAAGTTTATTTCAGGAGCAACAAAATAAAACCCGAATCTGGGAATGATAATTATGTGTTCAATGCATTTATTCTCTTCGGAAACAAAAATCTGTGTTTATCTTTGCATTTTTTTCTGGAAAGAAAAGGGTTAGCCACAGATACTTTCCGTAACTGATTTCTGCTAAGCCTTTCCTTAATTAAAATAATGTGTTTGTAACTACCAGCAGTTATTAAAAGCACATAATATAAATATCTTCTCATATTTATTGCTCCTCTTTGTTATTTAGAAAGAGCACTAGATTATTACCACATAATTTATTCTCTGATAATTCCCTTAATAAGGGAATAAACTTCAGGAAGTGCTTTTAAAAGGCATTCCGGATGAAAAGTGTTAGTGAGGAGCTACAGACCTAAACAGCTTTTCCATTTCTTCGGATTTTATGTTTTTAATAATAGATTGAATAGTTAGCTGCCTGCTTGACAAGTTTATTGTCCTTATGCAGTTGCCAAGTGAGAAACATTTCCAAACTGACAGCAGGTATTAAAAACACCTACAAGTGATTCAAGCCATTAAGAAGTCATAAAACTTGAGATGGGGTGTTCGCAAGGCTTTGCTCCGTTAGCCAGGCTTTTTCTCAGAGCACTGGCCCCCCAGCTGTTGCAAGTTGAGGTAGCAGACATTTCAAGGTGAAAGCATCAGTTTATAACTGAAACTCTTAGGCTACTCCCCAAGCAACATATAGGGTTTTCCTTATAAATATTTGAAGCTGACTCATTAACTAATCTGGATTAAGAACAAAGGGAGTCAGGGATTGCTCTGTGTTCCTCTGAAAACGTCCAAAGTGGTACTCATAAAGAGCGGTTCTCTTGTGACTTACTGAACCCTATTTTTTTCTTTTATATTTTGTTAGAGTCTGTAAAAGGAAGGTATCAGTTCAGTTTTCTTTATATTGCTGATGCCTAGCACTTGCTCTGTCTTTGTTAAGAGTTGGTTTCATTTAAAGGGCTCTGGCTTCAGTTTGGTGAGAATTCCATACAAGGATTGTAAACCCCAGTCACCTACAGGGTCCAGGGAGATAATGTAAATATGTAAATCAAGAAGAGGGTTGCAGGGGCGCCTGGGTGGCACAGCGGTTAAGCGTCTGCCTTCAGCTCAGGGCGTGATCCCGGCGTTATGGGATCGAGCCCCACGTGAGGCTCTTCCACTATGAGCCTGCTTCTTCCTCTCCCACTCCCCCTGCTTGTGTTCCCTCTCTCGCTGGCTGTCTCTATCTCTGTCGAATAAATAAATAAAATCTTTAAAAAAAAAAAAGAGGGTTGCAAAAATAGCGAGTATGGGGCCAATGTAGGCCTAACCTAAATGCATGTTCAAATTTATTTTAAATACACAAGCCAAATAAGACTGCTTAGGAGATAAGCCACTAGTTTGAAATTAGTGGTTGATAAGACATCCTGATATTCCCACAGGATGAAAGGAAATGGGTTTAAACACGGGTACTTCTTGTAAAAGATTTAAAAATTTACCTACTGGGCTAAATTACCTCTTCACTTTAAAGCACATACATAGAGTACTTTGAAGTATTGTTTGACTAGTCTTAGCAAGGATTTCAGCCCTTTTTTTTGGAGTTGTAAGATCCTACTCTTAGGTTTATCTCAGAACATTCCTTTAACTTTGCACCTGGTAAGTACTACATGGGAAATCTTTACATTAAAAATGAAAGATACATTTATTTTATGCTGTTTTTTAATTTTTTTATTTTTTTAAGATTTTATTTATTTATTTGACAGAGATAGAGACAGCCAGCGAGAGAGGGAACACAAGCAGGGGGAGTGGGAGAGGAAGAAGCAGGCTCCTAGTGGAGGAGCCTGATGTGGGCTCGATCCCATAACGCCAGGATCACGCCCTGAGCCGAAGGCAGACGCTTAACCATTGTGCCACCCAGGCGCCCCTGTGCTGTTTTTTTAAAAGCTGGGAAAACAAGTGACTTTTGATCAAAAGTGGTAAAAACACATATTTATGCTCCTTTGTAAATTTCTCTAAAGTAACAGTAATTACTTTTTTTTTTTAAGTACACGTCCACAAGAGCACAGGGAAAGGAGGGGACAGGTAACAGTGGGTGAGCATTGGTAGGGTCTTACATTTTTTGAAGACAGGAAGTGGACAGTTGTGTGGAATGACAGAGAGGGAGAGGCTAAAATCTAAGGAAAGACAGAGGGCTGCCCACCAATGCCAGTTGATTGACCTGCCAAAATTCTGGAATAACTCAGAAATTTAAGGAACCAGGGCACTAGAAAGAAGGAGGTAAGGGATATGACAGAAACTGGGGTTGGAGGGATCTTTAGAAGAGCTGAAAAGAGAAGCTAAAATCCCTAGATTCCCATTCCTATTCCACACAGTTATGTGATTAGCCTAGCCCTGTCCTCAAGGCAACTGGCTATTTATTTTCAGGAGCAATCATATTCTGGTCTCTGGGGCACCAGACACGTAGGGGGAGAGGTGGAGGTGTTCTACTGGAAACAGGTGTTTGGCTTCAAGGATGCTTATGGCTGGATAAATAGCCCAGGCAGGAGATTGGAAGTTTAGAGAAACTAAATCCTCTGAATGAGGCAGGCGAGAGTTTGGGACTCCCTGACTAACAATGTAGCAGTGAAGCTCAACAGTCCCCATAGTTTTTAGTGCATACAAATTTTTTAAAAAATAAATAGGTATGTAATAATTATTAAAATTCCAACCAAATAGAAAAGTGGAGAACACACCCATGAATATTACCAAAATTTTAAAAAAAGATGCTAATATTTGCCATATTAGCTTCAAAATCTCCTCTTTAAAAAGAATAAATTAGATATCGTGACAGTGGCATTGCCTTTATTCTCAGTTCCTTCCACTCCAGGGGTAACTACTTTCCTAAAATTGTCATGTATTATTCCCATGCAAGTTTGTCTATTTTTACTATATATATCCCCATAAATGTTATTGTTTTTTGTGTTTAATAATATTTGTAAATGATATTATCATTGTGTTTCTTGGGCTAACTCCAATGAACCATAATTGAATATATATTGAAATTGAATTGTTATATATATATTTAAAATATTAAGCATTTTTTTCTTTGTAAGTTTTCTAAGTTGGCCTTTTAAATATTTGACTTTACTTAATAATTGTCTAATATTAACAACTTCCCATTTTAATTTGTGGATGCTACTCATACCTTTATTTATGAGGATTTTCAAAGATACATGCCTTAAAGCTCTTTACGGATTTATTTTATCTCTGTTTTCTTAGACGGAAAACCTCTTATTTGTAGATACTGAGTACAACTTTCATGGTGCAGGTGTTTCTCTAAACTTTATTATTACACTTTATGAGCTCAACTTCCAGAAAAGATTTCTCCTTTGTGTGCCTTGGGTCGGGACAATATCTGTGTGAAATGGTCTTATGGTTTGCTTCTCTTCTTTCTCTTTTTCTCTCTTAATTTCTTATTTCCTTTCTCTGTTCTTGTTCCCCTTTCCTTTCTTTTCTCCCATTCATTATCTTTTTTTAAGGAGAGATATTGCTCTTTTTAAACTACAGAGTTTTTCTTTTTTCCTTTCAAACAGAGGTAGGTATTCAAAAATAATCTAAAGACCTTTTATTTTTTTGTTATTTATCATTTCTGGGTTTATACAGAAAGAGGGAGCTTTTAAAAATATACCTTCTTGACCAAGAAACCAAACCACTTTATTTTTACATTAAAACTAACTGCGTTAACACAGATGACAAGAAGATGAGATACAAAAAGACTTATTCTTATTATGGAAAGCTCTTCATGGCAGATTGCCATTAAAATCTTCCAGACTGTGGGGTACATCAGAGAACCTATAGCTTTATATTTTATTCTGAGAGATACACATGAGGAAATTGGTAATTGGAGAGGGAGTGATGTAGTGTATAGAGATAATAATGTGAGAAGAACAAATAATTTTTTTTTTCTCTTAGGCTGCAAGTTGCTGGATTTTGCATTTAAAAAACACTTTAAAGGGCAAAAGAATATTTTAGGTAGGCTTTAGGGGAACTGACCACAGAATTCTTGATTCAAGCAAGAGAAACAGGATATTGTGTATGATGGTTTAATGATGAAGGGATTAGCTGGGAAAACTTTTTTTTCTTAAAATTCTTCTTAAAATGGATGTATGGGAATCTGATGTGTGCAAACAGAGTGAATGTTTTCAATCGGTATGTCTATTTGAAGATTTCTAGAGGGCATTATTCTACATTTTCAAGTATGACTTGGATTATTGAAGTTCAGCAAAACAGTGCAAAATATAGTTTATCTGTTAATTTTATATTTGAAGGTCTGTAAATCTCTTAAAACTCAAAGTAGACATCAGATTTTATATTATAGCCTTGTTCCTTAAAGTGATTTTCATACCCAGTTCAACTCGTAAGACATATTTATTTTAGCAGTTATGTGTTATCTCTTACTTTTTATGTCACATACTTACATAAAAAGAAACGCCCTACCACAAAGTGTGTGACATTGCACCATTTTTATTAAACTCATTATATCCTTAGGTGCAACTTCCAAAAGAATAGTAAAGCAGTCAGTGTCCAATTAGTTTAGAACAAGGTTAGAACAACCTCAACTAGATCAATATAATAGGTACTCCACATTCATAACAGAACTCTTATTTGGTTGAATGAAACCCACAAAATTCAGATACAATAAAGGTCATTTAAAATCATGGGTTTTTTTTTGTGGGGGTTTTGTGTGTGTGTGTGTGTGTGTGTGTGTGTGTGTGTGTGTGTGTTTTAAAGATCAAGCTGGTTTCAAGTCCCCACACAGCAGTGTTGATAGGAAATTCTATATTGTTTAATATTGGCTCCTTCTCTACCTCCATTAGCCTGTAAGGATATCTTAGGGCTTAGGTGCACCAAAATGGCCATAGCCATGTGAATTACTATTGTTTATCACCATTGCCACAGTTGAACATCAGCCTTCTGAAATTTGCGAGACACTGATATGTCCGTATCTGGCTGTAGACATATAGCAGGCATGGGTAGTTCGGATATACAACCAGCTTGATCAGGTGGAAACACTTGCTATTGTGTTCAGAATCCAAAGCATCCAGCAACTCCCTCCCTATCCAGGTTTCTGCATGCATCGAGCACATAAATCTCCGGCTTTTGCAAAGCTTGCCTCTATTTTTCAGGTCTTCAGGGATCTTGGTCTCTGAGTCATGTCATTCTTTCCTAGGAATCCAGCTCTAGACACTCTTCCATATCTTTCTAGAGACATCTAGCTTACTTACTTTTTTTTTTTTTTAAGTTTTTACTTAAATTCCTGTTAGCTAACATACAGTATTAGTTTCAGGTGTAGAATGTAGTGGTGCATCACTTGTGTATAACACCTGGTGGTCATCACAAGTGCCCTCCTTCGTACCCGTCACCCATTTAGCTCGTCCCCCTGTCCACTTCTCCAGTAACCCTCAGTTTGTTCTCTATAGTTAAGCTATTTTATCTTTGCCTCCCTCTCTTTTTTTTTCTTTTCCCTATGTTCATCTGTTTTGTTTCTTAAATTCCACGTATGAGTAAAATCATAGGGTATTTAAATTTCTCTGACTGAGGGCTCCTGGGTGGCTCAGTTGGTTAAGCTTCAGTTCACGATCCCTGGGTCCTGGGATAGAGTCCCGCATCAGGCTTTCTACTCAGTAGGGAGTCTGCTTCTCCCTTTGCCACCCCCCCAACCCTGGTTGTGTGTGCGTGTTCTCCACCCCCCTCACAAAAATAAATAAATAGAATCTTTAAAATTTTTTTAAATTAATTTCTCTGACTTATTTCAGTTAGCATAATTATTCTAGCTCCATCCTCATGGTTGCAAATGGCAAAATTTCATTCTTTTTTATAGCTGATTAATATGCATTTGTATATATATATACCACATCTTCTTTATCCACTCGTCAGTTGATAGACATCTGTGTCCTTAATCTTATGATCCAAGAACTTAGTGGGTTTTTTTCTCTAGTTATGCCTATGAATCTCAAGGCAGACAAAAACTTGACTCAAAGGCATAGGTAATAAGGAACTTAGACCTTGGACACAAGGCTTGGCTGTTCTTCTAAGGGGAAGGCCAAGGAGAAAATCTGTTATTTTTCCTCTCCTGTACCAGCAAGACCAGGGTAGAAATTAGTATCTCCTATCCTGCCATAGAGTTACTGTTTCATATGTGTAGATAATAAAAGATTACCCTTTTTGAGCACTTGCCCTGTGTCAGAATGTATTTAGTGCTCTCTATCTATTAACTTCATATATATTTTCATTACATGTGTTAATTCATTTAATTTTCACAAGAAACCAGTGAAGTAGATACTGTTGTTAACATTTTATAGATAAGAAAACCGACAGAAGGCAAGGTTGACCTACTTAGCCAGGTTCTACACTGGTAGGTGGTAGAGCTGGGGTTTGAACCTCGGCAGTCTGATGTCGGTGGTGGTGTGGATCTTAATCATCACATAAGATTGTCTTCACAAAGATATCCAACAAAGCCAGTTTGAATTTTAAAAGACCAGGTACTCTTCATTCATTGTTTTCTCTATTCGCCAGTATGATAATCTTTTTTTTTTTTTTCATTTGAATTTGACTTTCCAAGAATGAATATTTATTGAATGCTTTCTGTGAGCCTGGTACTAACTGCAGTTTCACCAATATCTTTTGTCTTGACCCTCTGAGCCCTATCTTGTAGGTGATATTACTTCCGATTTACAAATAAGAAGCTGAGATGAAGACTCATTATTATCTGTCATCCAGTCCTAACCCTCAAGTAAAGATCTATTTTCTCCAATTATATAAAGACAGCATTCTGCTTGCTCGAATTTACAGCACCTAGTTCTGGTAGCATTTTCCTTTTTTCCTTCCATTATTACACTTTCATAGATTTCACTCCATCCATCCTCAAGCAAGATTTTGAAAATTATTAAAACTAGCAGTGGAAAATAATTGAAATGTTTAAATACCACAATTTAAATTTTTAAAAATATTTTATTTATTTGAGAGAGAGAATATGAGCAAGAGAGCACAAGCAGGGGGTGGGGGGAAGAGGGAGAGGGAGAAACAGGCTCCCAGCTGAGCAGGGAGCCAACCCAGAGCTTGATCCCAGGACCTTGGGATCATGACTTGAGCCCAAGGCAGATGCTTAACCGACTGAACCACCCAGGTGCCCCCCAAATTTAAAATTTTTAAGAATTATTTTTAGCTTTGAAATAGGAGGAAAGAAAAGGAAATAATTTTTTTTCCCCAGAAGCATTCTCTTTTCAGTATATTTGATTAAAAGTCCATACCATGTTCTATTAAAATTCATTTTTTTAGCAATCAACTGGTTCCATATTTCTACAATGTAGTAGTGATGGGTGCTGTGCTGTCCACAGTCTTTGGGGGAAACGTAAGATAGCATAGAGTACCTTAAAGGGGAATTCACCTTATAGGAGGTGCTTAGGTTTAATTTCTCTCCAGGGTGGATATTTTTATGAGTATTCATTCATTTATTTTTCCATTTAATCTTACATAGCTGATATAAAGATTAGAAACAACAAGTGAAAAATACCCACAGTACACGTCATAGTGGTTTCAGTGATTCCTGTTTTTCCTTCCTGCCTCTGGATCCTCTTTTGTAATCATCTTTACCAAAATCTCTTCTACCCCAAATATGAATGTTGGATTTTCCCAGGCTTATCCATAACCTTCTTTCCTTTTATTCTCTTTTGTCTCCCTGTTTCTCTCATCTACGGACATGAGTTCATTTTCTGTGTCTATGAGGATGGTTTCCAAGGTCCTATCTTTAGTCTACTTCCCGTCTGAACACAAGATTTTGTTTATGTACATTATAGCTGTAACTTGGGTGCCTTTCAAGTATCTCAGACTGAACATCCTCAAAATGGAGCTCATGACCTCCTGTGAGTATTTCCTTACTCAGCATATTGTCGCGCTGACCATCCAGCTGCTCCTGCCAGAACGCTGAGATCCATTCTCAGCACCTCTCTCACCCCATGCGTCCATGAAACCACCAAATCTATGGAATTCTAACCTCTCAGCAATTTTCTCAGGTCATTTTCTCTCCATATCCACAGGCAAATCTTACTTCAAGCCAAAGTCACCTCTGTCTGGCACTCTGTGGTTGTCCCCTACATGCTTTCCACCAACAGCACACTCTTACCACTTTGTGATTCATTACTCATGAAGCAGTCAGAATGATCTTTTCAAAAAAAGGACCTAATGTTGTTACTCTTTTGCTTAGAACTCTACAGTGTCTTTCTGTTGCTCCCGTGACAAAGCCCCAAATCCTTACAGTGATTCATAAGACCCTGCGTAATACGATCCCTGCCAACACTCTCAGCAATCATCTCATTTTCCTTTTATTCGTATGATTCTTACGATTCAGCCATGGTGCCTTTTCTTTGTCCTTATTTCCTTATTTAAATGAACACGGTGTTTCCTACTTTAGGGAGTAGATGATACCATTGAGCAGCGCTATCTAGGTGACTTTTAAGAAATTAGTGATTGTTTTAGTATATATTTTATAAAAAAAGCAGATGCCATGCACTTAATCTGTATATTTATTTGTATTATTTATAGGGATGACAAATTGGGTTATGACTAAATTTAATAAAATGTAACCTTTACTTTTTTCTCCATAATGAGTCCATTTACAAGTCCCACTAACATATATAATTCTGTCAGATTTATCCAAGACTGTGTTACATTATGAAAATTGAAGGCTCCTCTGCCTTATCCTAATACCCTTTGATTTGTGATCACCAGTGAGGTTCTTCATTTTTTAGAACTCCTTGTCAGCACAGTCTCTCTTCAAACTGTGGTTCAGTGTGACTTCTGTATTTTCTTCCTCCCTGAGATGTTCTTCCTTGCCTCAATGTGCTATCAGTGCTGGATGAACACTGCCTTGCCGTGTATCTTGCCAACTCAAGGTGCGGGGGCTGAAGTTAGGGAGGAGAGTATAGAGAGGAAGCTGGGAGATTAAAACTGGAAATGATTCCTCCCTCCAAACTAAAGCTTCTCTCTTTCAATTTATTGATTGCCGCCTTCTCATCTGCTACTCATGGCTTTTAGCGAGAGAAGTTGCTTGAAGGTAAGACAGATGTGCTATACTCAGGCAGTTGACACATTCTCATAAATTGAGGGCAGTGAATGAAAAATTCAAAGGAAATGTGGCACTCCTCTGTCTTTGTCTTCAGGCCAGGTTAACTCTCTCTGAGAAGTTAATCAACCAGAGACAAGTTGGGTTAGCATAATGTCATGCCTAAGAGACTAAGGAGTCTTAGTTTCCTCATCTCTAATACAGGGATAGTGAAACTCACTCATGGCCCTGAGAAAACAGTCAAATGTAACGGAAAATATGAGGTGTTCGACACACGCTGCACACTCAGTGGATGAATTCTTTTCCTCTTGCCTCCCAGTTTGATTATCTGGCAGTGCTTTTTCAGAAGCTCTTCTTTGCCCAGGCCTTGGAGAATGTTGTGTTTTGTTTTGGTTCAGACCTCATTTTCCTTAACAGCTCAGTAATAATTGATTGGGATTTGCCTTGCCCTGTAAGGTCGGTTGCATGGACATTGTTCTGTCTTTAAGAAAGACTTGTCTTGGTGGTGGTACGCATGCACTGTACGTGCCGGGGTTAGCACAGGGGTGAAATTGCACTATATATCACACACCAAAACTGCCTAAAATCCGGACTAGACCTCTCTCCCCTATCACACTTGAACCACCTGGCAGTGGTTCTTCACCAACCCTTCTGAGCCTTCAGCCCACTGCTACTCGCTCTCTAAGCTCCTTTCAGTTTCTCTCTGACTCTCTCTACTTCTCTATTTTTCCTTTCTCCTTTTCCCTTTCTCTCTCTCTCTCCTCTTTCCATCAATATTTCTTTTCCTGCCTTTAGGATCTTTTTTTCCCTCCTGTGTGCATATTTTCATTCCTTTTCTCGGGTAAATACATTCATAACTTGACCATTTTCCCAGTCATTCTATTCACTTACCCCTTTTTTGCACCAAAAAGGAGCTATGTGATCCAGAGAAAGAATCTTCTTCAGCAGGTCAGAGAGTCTGAGAGAACTTCTTTCTGTCGCAACTTTCACATTATAAGGCCCCTTGAATGGCTGCCTGTCCACTTCAAAACGTCCATCACCTGAATGCCCCCTTCCTACATATAAATGTATTCTTCGCTTCTACTCTGGTGCCTGCTCTTTCCTTCAGGTAGAAAGCCTTTGTATCACATATTATATGTGATCTACTCTGTACTTTTAAAGATACCTTCCCCACTTTATTTTCAAAACTCTCCTTGACATCCATTTTCTCTATTCTACTTTGCCGGTGAATTTTTCCTGACTCTCTTTCTCATATACTCTGTAGCAGGGCTTTTCAAACATTATTTTATGCAATTGATATAATTATAATGATATGTGCAAAACAAAGTGATATAGTCAGATTCTATTTTAAGATTTTATTTTTATTTATGTGACAGAGAGACAGGGAGCGAGAGAGGGAACACAGCAGGGGAGCGGGAGAGGAAGAAGCAGGCTCCCAGCGGAGGAGCCCGATGTGGGACTCGATCCAGGAACGCTGGGATCACGCCCTGAGCCGAAGGCAGACGCCTAACGACTGAGCTACCCAGGCACCCCAGATTCTATTTTAAAAGCAGAAAGACATTTGTTAATAAATATAATTCGACCCTGAATACATTGGTACACATGCATTTAGTATGAAAATTAGAACCCCCATGCCTAATTGATGATTATGTAGGTCTCAGTTTTCATCTAGTATATCTGTTTAAGTTGGTTATACCCAGAGATAATTTTTTATGCTATCGTTCCACTTTAGAGACACTGAAGGCACAGCTTTGTTCCTTCCTTCAGCAACTAGCAGAACACTGAAGACCAAACTACCTCCTCACAAAGCAGCTTACTGTCTACTTAATTGATTTGGCTATGCCATTGCCTTCATTAGCATAATCTTTTTATTCTAGGAGCCTTTTGATCAGGAGAACTTCCAGAAAGACCCATACATTCTTCAGTTGGAAAGATCAACTGTTGAAGCCCCAACCTCCCAAACCTTTGGCCTTAAAATCCTTATCCTGCTGTTTCTAGCAATTCTAAAATGTGATACTACAGTCTGTGCACAAGGAGTCCTACTCATTCCCTTGCACTGAAAGTCCCAGGGAAACCAAACTTCAGATTCTCCATAAATTCTGACCTTGCCTTTTCCCCTCTGAGACACAGAAATCTTCGTCAGTCTTTACCACAGTAGGCAAAAAACTTGGAAGTGTCATATCAACCGAGGTTGTGTTGGTGATATTTGGGGAGCTGGTGTTCCATAGCTCTTTACACAGAGCTGATGCTCCGTAAGTTCAGTTAGAAGAACAAGCACGCAAACAATTCAGTATTTGCTAAAAGACAAGCCTTTGCAAGCTTGGTAATTACAAAATATTAATGCATTTGGACTCCGGAAGTTGGACATTGGAGCACAGAGGCCATGGTTTAAGCTGACACAAACCTATTTAATGTTAGTGTGCAAATGCTGAGTAACAGCGAGTGTTAAGTGACAGAACAGCTCATATTTCACTTCGTGATTGGAGTGCACTTTGATACTTGTTTCATGAAAGCCTTTGTAAGTTATAGGCAGAGGTTAACAGTAATCGCATTTTTTTCCTCCTCTGGTTTTAATAAATGCCTTTAGGGCATTTCATTCTGTTAAATCAAGCAGCAGACAAAAATGTAATGCACTGCTAACCTCTAAAGTGTGTGAAAAACTTAGTTCATAAAATATGTATGAGGAACACAGTGTTGCAATGATAATGATACTTCCTTTCTGGGTTGTTCTGCCAAAGGAGTTGATGCATCAGTGTCTCTGGTTCTTGATTTTTTTTGATTGGAGTTGCTCTTACTTCATATTGTATTTAGTTTTTCAATGAATTTTCTATTAGCATACACAGACATACAGTGGTGGTTTGGGGGGAGAGGGGTAGCAGTTGCCATGGCTATAGATTTGCTTATAAATAGCATTCTTCTCTAGAAAGGAATATTTAAAAAAGGAATTAGTGTATACTGAAACATCAAATTTCTGTGTATATAAGTATTATTTTGATCTAATTCCATTATGGTAAATGTGCATTCGTATGGGATAGTTTCTTATATATATTCAGTTAGGAGCCACCAGTGCCTTTTATGTGAATGAGTGTTTTACATTCTCCACAACGGGGGAAAAACAGCAACAATATACTCAACATGTTTGTAAATAAACTTACAGCATGAAAAAAAAAATACATTCTCCACAATATATCTTTCCTTTTTTTGGTGAAAAACTATAAAAACATAGCCTCTGCTTCTTCACTACTCAGTCATTGTATTATCTCCACAGGAGACAGATACACTGTTTGATGGTATGTTTGGAATTATAAATATGCTAATCCCATTTTAAAATACAACCTTACTTGATATGGGCATCACTAATTTATTGTACATGAAAAATAAGATAGAAACATGGATGATATCTTGATAAATTCTTTCTTCATTTATAGTAGGTACATATAATTGAAGAATGCTTTTAAAAAATTAAGGAGAAGGGTGCTTGGGTGGCTCAGTGGGTTACGTATCTGATTCTTGATTTTGGCTCAAGTCATGTGTGATTGAGCTCCCCTCGGGGCTCTGCACTCAGCAGGGATTCTGCCTGAGATTCTCCCTGTTCCTCCCGCTGCTGGCTCGCCTGTGCTTTCTCTTTCTCTCTCTCTAAATAAATATAACCTTAAGTAAGGAGCAATTTAAATTTCCTCTGAAACTTTTAAGGCAAGATTAACATCTGGATCAGAAAAAAATTATTCCTAAACTTTACCCCCCGCCCCTCCCAAAAAAAGTTCTGGTCTTTGCCCTCAGCAAAGGAAGTGATCTCTGAGCTCTTAGAATGCTCTGCCTAAGGAGAGCACCTTTGTTTACTTGGGGTCCTGCATCACACCAGATGGTATAACAATGCGATTTATTGTGAGGGCTTCGGGCCACACAATGTGAGCTCTATCAGGAGACTACAGGTCTGCCACCATGTTTACATGCTAGCGCCCTAATAAAAACTCCGTACATCCAAGCTCAGGTGAGCTTCCCTGGTTGGCAGTTCTCCATGCATGCTATCACACATCATTGGTGGGAGAAATTAGCATTTCCTACAACTCAAGTGGAAGAGGACACCTGGAAGCTCGGTATGTGTGTGACTTTTCTGGGCTCTGTTCCATCTGTCTCTTCTCTTGGCTGATTTTTATCTGTATCCTTTCGTATTATAAACCACAACAATGAGCATAACAGCTTTCAGTGACTTACTTGAGTCCGTCTAGAAAATTATTAAGCCTGAGGGTGGTCTTGGGAACCCTGAAATTACAATTGATGTCAGAAGTGAGGGTGGTCTTGGGACTGCCCCCTAAATTCGTGCTGGTGATTTATTATAATAGGCCTTCCAGGGAGCTAGAAGAGATAGCATTTCCTCTCCCCGGCATTTATTGTAACCATCTAGCTTTAAAATGGTAGTTTATAATCTCAGTTTTTTCCTAAATCAGAATGGCCTGTAAGTCAGTCCAAATAACTGGAGTTTCTCAATATTATGGGCTTTCATATATAGTAGTAAAGGTAAAGTTTCTGATGTTACCACTCTGTCCAGATTAGTTTAGCGTTTTGACGTGTCTGATGTTCATTTTAACTGAGAATTTCCAAAATTTTGCATTGTAGTTCATTCTAAGACCTTTAGAGTCAAAGTCTCATAAGGCTCTCACCTTCTGTAGAATATCAAATCTATACAATATCAAATCTATACAATATCAAAATATCATTTTAGTTTCTTATGACTGCTCCTTTCTCTTGACTACTGATCATAATTATTTTTAAACTGAGGCTTAAATGAAAGAATATGCTATTGTCTGGGCTTGATGTCTCCCATCATGGCTTTGCTGTAACTGTAATTCTTTAAACTTTCTTGTCATCAAATTCTCCAAAAGCTGGCTTGTTTCTCTGTGGCCATTCCCTGGTCTCACATGTACTGTACAACCTGCCTCTGCCATCGAGTCCTTGCTTTTTCTATAATAGTATGTGCCCATACAATTTCAAGATAAACTCATGGTTATCTGCCACTGAGATGGAAAAGAAAGAACTTTGTACATGAGAGCCATTGAATCAGAGTAGTTTGATGAAGAACGTACTATAGCTGAAATATTTAGAGAAGAATTTTTAGGAAGTCATTAGCTATCCTGTAAAGGGTAGCCTGAGAATCAGGGTAGCCTAGAAAATGCCAATAAAGAGCAAGTCAGTGGTCAGGAATCCTTGGTAAGTGACAGTGTTCTTCCCAGAATTACTGATTGACTACATTTTCAAACTCAGTATTTGGGGTAAAAGAGGACCTTTGTTGTTGTCTTGGTTGTTTTTGCTACAGGGGCCTGGAATTAAGTGTGGGGGATTTTTTCCACACTAGTAACCGAAAAGATGTGTTTTGAGCTTCCTCAGCTCCTCATGCATTCAATACTATAGAAGGTATATGGCTTAGAGAGCCGACGTGTGCGTGTGTGTGCGTGTGTGTGTGCGTGTGTGTGTGCGTGCATAGGCATGTGCACATGTGTGCCTGCACACAGAATTATTGAGAGTTTGAAAGATGACAAGTTAAAGATTTGTTACAGGAAGAAAAATTTAATAAGAATTATATGAGGAGGAACAGAATTATATTAGGAGGAATTATGTCAAAAGAAATTAGTATTATATACTGATTAGTCATTGTTGGTAAATTATATTAAGTGAAAAGTTAGTTAAGATGTTTACTTGTAATGAAAATGGAATGAAATTATAGTTTGAATTGGGCTATTGTTAATTTAGATCATTACTAACTGAGGGAGAAAGGCATTGTATTCTTTTACTGAACTGTCAATGAGAATTTTGAAAATCGTATTGATCACCCCAGTTTTAGGCAGTGCAAATAATGCACATAGTTAGTGGCCTAAAGAAGATCTGGAAATGCTGACATTTGCTCACTTATGCAGAACTTAGTTTCAGTCAGCTTTATAACAGAGGCTGGACTTACTGAGTAAATTAAATATAATCACAGGGCCATTGAGAAGGGTTTCCAAGCAAATAGAAGATCGCTCCTTTTCAGTAGAGGAGTGGGAAGATCAAAAATTAGGAGTTAAAGTTGTTCTTTCTTTTCTGTGGCTTAGGTCAGGCTGACTATTATTATTATTATTATTATTATTATTATTATTATAATAAATGGTCAGTGTTCACAATCACAGTTATCAGCATACCTTATTACAAAATGACTATAATCCAGATTGTTTGAGTTATTTATTCCATTTTTATGGGGAGGCAGGAAAAGATAAAAAATGAAGCTACTTGAATACTACAACCTGACATGGCACACGGTAATGGAATAAATGCTCCAGTTAAAGTGTTTTTAGCTGGATGATTTAATTTTTTAAAATTTTTTTATTTTTTTTAAAGATTTTATTTATTTAATTGACAGAGACAGCCAGCGAGAGAGGGAACACAAGTAGGGGGTATGGGAGAGGAAGAAGCAGGCTCATAGCAGAGGAGCCTGATGTGGGGCTCGATCCCAGAACGCCAGGATCACACCCTGAGCCAAAGGCAGATGCTTAAGGACTGCGCCACCCAGGCACCCCTAGCTGGATGATTTTAAAAAGCTTAATTAAATATTCATGAATGGGAATTAATAATTAAGCTCCTAATATTCCCTCCCCCCGCCAATTTGCTATTTATCCTTCAGGCACTAACTACTTGGAGTTAGTGCGGACCTTGCAGGTTGAGGTCACAGTCCTCCACAAAACTCCCCTCACTTCAGACACTAGTGTAAGCTCCAGGGTTCCCAGGCTATAGATTCAGGGTCCTCCACCATCCCTTCAGGTCCGATAATTTGCTAGAATGACTCAGAACTCAAGAAAGTGTTGTACTTATGATTACAGTTTTATTATAAAGGATACAGGTCAGGACCAGCCAATGAAGAGACATATAGGGTGAGGTCTCAGAGAGTCCCAAATGTGAGACTTGTATGTAAGTTCCAAAGGCTCAGATGCTCCCTTCCAGGAGCTCAGGCTGAACACCAGGTAAATTCTTTCTTATACAACATTCCCTAACGTTTTGTTTTCCTGAAATATTGGTTTTTGTAAGAAATGGTATGTTATTATTAAAAGGAAAATTCTTTCCTAGGTACACATATGCCTTGTTGTATCTTCTCCTTTTCTCTTTGAAGCTTTCTTCTAAGTAATAGATGAAAACAATAAGTAGAAACCAAAGTAAAAAAATCTGGTCTCAGAAAGTTCTATCTGAATTGCCCCTCTAAGCATGATTGCTTTTGCTACTTTTCATTTTTGGTCATTTTGCTTCCCATGGGGATATGTTTTGGTGGAGAAACTGAGGCTCCTGAACTAGTATGCTGCATGCAGGACTTAACATTTGCTCTGCTTGGCCTCCTGGGATGTTGTGGTGGGGGTAGGTGTGAGTATGGGGGGAGTCAAGACAGAGACAACTCAAACATCTATTGGTTGGTAGTGACTTCTCCTTAACATTATTGGCTGGATGTTGTCAGTTTTAGAAATTTAGAGTGGTGATTGATTCCTGGGGCAAGAAAATAATTAGAGGGAGCCTCTTTTTTTTGTCATGATTTTCTGAAAAATTTTAAAAGGAACATTACACCTATGGTCTCTTGCAAGAAACAGCTTGGACAAAGTATATTTGATACCAAGCATCATTACTCAGGGTCCAATAGGAACCATGCACTTACTCTATCGAATCTAAACTTCTAAACCTGCTATTAAAAGCCTATATATAGTAATGAAGTTTGGTCATTCTTGTTTCCTCATTACAGTATATGAAATTACCTTCAGCCTAACTGCACCTTGGTGTGCGCGCACACACACACACACACACAAAATAACAGTGCATAATTTATTTATCACCTACTATGAACACACGTGCCAAATGATGCAAGGAGAAGAGACAAAAAAATATTCACAGGAAGGAGTTTGGGATATAGTGGAAGAGGAAAGATAATATAATATATGGGAAGGAACAGAGAAAGAGGGGAAAAAGTAGGGAACCATACGGCTACAAATAAAAACTCTGACGTTTTGGTGAGTAATATTTACCAATTCCATCCCGGCAGTATAGTCAATGACAACAAGTTTGTCTTGGCCAGTAATCCATAGAGCAGTCTGGAAGAAGGAAGAATGACCTAGTTGATAGTGGAGAGCTTAACTGCGTACAGCTTGTCCTGTGCTGGTGTGTGTCTGTGGTGGCCTACACATAAATGTGTGTGTTTAATTTTACTTTTAGTAGGCATTGGATACTATGTTGGATTTTAATGAGAGTATACAGAAAATGTATATGGTCAAGATAAGAAACCTGTTCTGTATTAACAAGTAATTTTTCTTCTTAACAATGACTAGAATATCTAAGGAAGCTAAGTAAAATAGATTTTACCTTTAAAGAGGTTACTATTTTCAACATGTCTCTTCAGGAAAGTAGAGTCTATCAGGCTTCTTGTCCTGGAATGCCATTATCTCACCTATTGTTCTAGTAGCAGCCTTGACTGAAAGTATAAACTTTCTGGTGAAATATTATTAAAATGAAAACCTCAACTGAAGGGAAGTGGTAATTTGATTTTGTTTAAAAGTATTTAACTTACTGATATTTTATGGTAAATGAATAACTGAGAAATTAAATGAATGGAGGCACATGTGTTTCTTTTTAAATTTGAGAAAATAAGATGCATTCATTTCATTAACACAATCTATAATAAAATTAATTGTCGTGGAGCAAGAATTCCTGTCCCCTTCAGGGTCCTTCCAACTGAACTAAGAATCAAATTGACATGAGACAGATTAACAGGAGAAAATGAAATTTAATAGCATATGTATGAAGAATTTGCATAGACATAGAAATTCCAAAAACAGGCAAAATGAGGAATATGTGTCATTCTGAATTAAGGAGAAGGGTGTAGGGGTCTGGGTCTTCAAAGAGAAGGAATGCAATCTTCAGGGGGAATGAAAAAGAGTAAATGTTCGGTAAACAAATGTTTGCTGGGCTGCTGAGAAGGCATGGAACATAGAGGACTTTGATCAAACAGGTCTTGCTATATTCCTCCCTGTCTCCCATATCTAGTTCATGTCATAGTGTAATTAAATCTATGGCAACAGCTCCTTCCTGGAGCATCTTCTTGATCTGAATTCTTTTTAGGCAGTTGAGGGGGAGGTAAAGAGCTTTTCCTAAATCTGCTGGGTTTTGATTGCTCTTTAACTCAAAATAATCTTTATGCCAAAGTGGTCTCTCATGGGTGGGCTGCCCTTGGCCCCTACAAGGTTTCCTTGAAACTTAAGTTTTCCTCTGATTTATTCCCTAACCCCCTCTCAAATGGTTAAAAGAGCAGTGCAGTGGTCATCATCTCAGCTAGAGATCCATAGATGAGCTGTACCCCTTCAGGTTACCCACAGCACCCCCCAGAGTCCTTTATTAAAATGCAGAACAAGAAGTACATTGGGATTAAATGAAGAGTTGCCGCCTCCAACCCATTTAAGAACCTTGTGTCAAGTTACTCTCTTTCTGAACTTTATTGCTGTACGTTCTTTCTTTATTGAACTCCTACTTTGTGGATGGTAGTTTTATTTGTTGTGAGGGAGATGAAAAATATAAAATTCTGGTTCCTGTCCAGAATGATTTTCTTCCCATTCCCTTGCAGTGTCCTCTAACGGATTATATGACGTGCGCCCCTTTAAGATCTTACCCTTTTCTTGCTGGAAGATGTTTGCCTTCATTGGTTTGTAGCTAGATCCTATTATTTTGCATAGATCCTTATTTGGGGTTATCTCTTTTTGGCATTCTTAAAGGGAGAGGGGAAGAAGGGGGGGACAAGTAAAAAATGTCTAGAAAGCCATGTGAAGCACCCTGAGAAAGGTTTCCTCAAATTCCCAAGAACCGATTTGGACCTCAAAGCAGTTTTCTTCCTTTCTCCTTTCCACACCCAGGGTTGTGTAGCCTAAGAAATGGTGTTAGTAAGGCTTCCAAAAACTACAGCAAGGTTCTCCTAACGTAGGGGCTCCTACTTATCTGTACCTTAGCACAGCCCAGCGCTGCATGTGAGCAGTCATGCACTCAAAGACCAAATGAAAACAAAATAACTGGATGTCCATAAGGAAAAATATAACCAAAGAAACTCATTAAAAGGAAAAAGAGAAGGGGGGGAGAGGGAGGAAACACCTACAGTGGCACTGGAATCTAGCTGTGAGTGCTTTAAATAATTCTACCTTTTAGCTTAAGATATTCCACCCCCTCATGATCTCTTTTGGGGACTAGAAGAAAGATCTAGGAGCAAGTCAATCCAATTAGAAAGGAAAAGAGAGATTTTCTCTAGTAACTGCTATGCAGATGCGTGTGTCATGAAACTGGAAAGGTGACACTAAGCAGCACATTTGGTTGTTGACAACAGAATTCCTCTTTATTTCCTTCCTTCCAAAGCATCTTAAAGGAAACCTTAACCTAATAGAAAGATGTCCTAGGTAGTTCTGTCAAGGTCAGTGCCAGCTTCCACCAGCCCCTGTAGAAGGGCAAGCTAGGCCTGGAAAAACCACCTGGGGGCAGCTTCCCCCCTCACTTTGTATTCAGTTGTCATATTTATGTTTCCAGTAATAGGAATTGCTGTGTGACACTTTTTGAAGCTCTTGGTATTGTGGTCTTATAGAACATTTCAATGGGTAACAGTGTCAGACAGCAGTAATTAATCTTGGAGGAGAAACCTGTTTCTGGATGGGAGCATCGCTTAAAGGTGGGACAATTTGGTGTCTACTCATTAAAAGTTGTATTTGGGCTTCTACCTTTTGCCTATAGTTTAAAAAACAATCATGTTAGAAAGACCTTTGCCATTGGAATTTGAATGTTATGAGCTGTGAACTCTGAGTGGCTCCATCTAAACTTAATTTCTTAGTGCTGTGCTTGGCAATGTTGAGCCTTGTATGGTGTTAAGGGCAGGGTTGGAAGACTGGACAAGCAGAGAACTTCAAAAGGTGGAAGATGGAGGGGACCCTGAAGATCACTGAATCTAGAGCAAAACCCTCATTTACAGAGAACATGAAGCCCAGAGAGGTTAGGAGATTTAGCCCAAATCTATTAAATAGTTAATTGTCAGACAGGAATCTAAGTTCTTATATCTTCACCCCCCCGCCCAACCCCATCCGCATGGAAATTCCATCATTTCAGTTCTGATTTCCACCTCTAAAAACCAGTCTCTCAGTGTCAAGCAAGAAAATTCTAGGGTATCCATGGATAAAATGGAACAGTGTAAGCACATCAGAACAACTGTATTTTTATTAGCACTAGAAGCAGAGTGAGGCCAACACAGAGCTAAACAGAGACCAAAAATGGAGTGCTGACTATGACCAGGGGCAATCCTAGGGATGGGGCTCAGAGGCAAGTAGGAGGCACAGATGCACAAGCATGGAAACAGAGAAATAGAGTGCTGTCTGATGAACAATAGCCTTCACACTTTACCTATTGAAAAATAGCCACTAGAAGTGGGTACTGAAGGTAATCATAAATACAAATAAAAAAGAACACGCTTTTTCAATGCACAATCAGTTCGACGGGATTTTTATGACGTTCTAATCATTCTGATATTTTCAGTATCAGCATGAAACCAAGGTGTAGTTACTTTAACATCGCTTTCCTCTCTTTATGTAAAATGTGGCTATGAAATCTCAATGGCAGTGATGCTGTTACCTATTTGATGCAGATTACATGCATAAGTTATTTCCCTGAGACTTGCTCCACTTCAACCTTGCGTGTGCATTTGCAAAATATATGTATAGAATACATGGCATAGCTTTTTGCGTTCTCCAATAGATTCGTTTTCTATTCTGTGAATGTGTTCAGAATATGGGAACAAAACAGATTGATTCAGTCATCTCTTTCTGCTTCTCTTTGTTACCCTGTGAAATTTTTGTTAGTGCAAACTTTCGGTGACCGAGATTCCAAATCTTTGGGTTAAATAAATGGAGAAGGAAGGAAAACTTTACAGAATGCTATAGCTGACAGTCCTGTTGCAGTGGAATCAACCCTGGGATGTGAGCCCCAAATTTCTTTACAGCAGAGCCAGGACACATAAGAAGTTCAATGGAGCAGCCAGCGGAAATGGGAAATGCTAGTGGTGGGAACTTGTTTTTACCAAATGCAGTGATTTCTTTCAGCTTCTGCTTTAAGTCAGCATCTAGGGTTTAAACGTCAGGAAAAAAAATCTGTATATACAAAGAGTTTACCTTGATAAAATTATTGCAGAACTTACATTTGATGAAATTTACATCTAGAGTAAATAATTACATTTTGGCAAATTTTTTTTTAAAAAATTGATTATATGCTTATACCTCTATCATCTTTTTATTGGGTAAGCGTTTTTAATGTTAAGCCACAGCTTTAATACAGGGTAGTCCACAGATGAAAACTTTGGCATTTGGAATTTGAAATTTTATTCATTCTGAAAGGAAAGGAAACCTCATTTACTGTTGGTTTTTTGCTCTTTTGTACTGTGGTAAAGGGAAATAAATAGCTCCTAAACATTTTTTAGAAGTTTATGTAAATGTTTTTTATTATACTGCAATTTATATTTTCTAGCAGTTCTTTATTTAAATTGAGAATGCAATGCACACACATAGGATTTAAATAATTTCAGCTCCAGTTAACATAATGCCTGACGATGATATCAACAAGAAGTTATTTTTTGCAGAGCAGTGGTTCTCATGCTCTGATGTGTCTGTGGCTCACCTGGGGGTCTCTTCAACATGCTGTTTCAGGTTCAGTAGGGCTGGGGTGAGGCCTGAGCTTCTGCATGTCTGACACGCTATCAAGTGATGCTGCTAACTGTGAGAACATACCTACCGGCTTAGAAACGAGAGGTTGGGAGGTTCTGGCTTCGATTTCCTAGTTCCCCAAGGTCAGGATCGAAGTTTCTGTGATTCACTTTTCCATGTCGCAGTGCTGTAAGATGTTTGCTCCAGCTCCGGCCCTCAGTCTGCATTCATGGCAGCACGAGAAGACAAAGGGAAAAGGCAGGCTGTGCGATGTATTTATCAGTGACGTTTTTGTTTTCAAGTGAAATACAGGCTCCTGCTAGTTTCACAGGGGATCTAGTGTACATTATTTGAGATCCATGTCTTGGGGCTAGGTACATTGCTGTCCTGAACAAAATCAGGGTTCTCTTGGCAGGAAGAGGTGAATAGGTATGGGGTAACAACCGACAGTGCCCCCATGATGTACATGGTGAGGGAAGAAAAAGGTGCAGACAGTATAGGACATACACAAGGAAAGATCCATCCTATCCTCAATGTTTGGTCTTTTTCTGCAGAAGTAGTAATTCCTTACCGTTTCCTGGTGTGTACCTTCACAAATTGTCTGCATACCTACAAAGAAATGTATGTGTATATTTTCTTTCAAAACTCAACAGATTTCAAAATAGCCCTTAAAAATGATGCAAAACATGATTTTTCTTCTTAATAAACTGAGCTTTCTTCTTTTTTTAAACAGGGTATTTGTTATATTTTGGAAAATTCAACACAGAGGTACATCTCCTTCCCCTTCCCGTGTTTTAACCAGTAGTCAGTGGCTTTTTGCCTTCCAAGAGCGAGTGTGGTGGATTTTTGCAGAACTCCTGCTCCACTTGTGATAGCTATTGTTTTATATCCTGATAAATTATAACAGATGAAAAAAGTTGGTGAGAGAGGCAAAAGATTTAGGGTGATTCTTGGCTGAGTGACTTTGCATTCTTTTAGTTTAACAGAGGGGTAAAGATGACATTTGGGGCACATTCATGAATTCCCACCGCTGCCCTGAGGATCACTTTTCTGCAATTGACATGGGACGCTGCTTCTCTCTTTCAGATAGTTGCTTGCAACACCTTTTTCTGAAATCTGGTGTTCACTTCCATATCCACGTACTGGCTACAGTCATCTGACCATCCCTCTAGGTTGAGAGCACCTAAGATCATGTCATAGTGGCCCTCTCCCCTTAGTCAGTGCTTACCCTGGGAAGTATCCATGTATCCCTTGCTTTTAGACACTTGGGAGTCAGGAGAAACTATACATTTATTTCTCTTCTGCAGCATTAAGTGACTTCAGTTTTCTCAGATGTGAGTTAGGGACAAACCTTCTAGACTCTAACTATAAATTCTCTTCTCCTCAAGCTTGAGGGGAAGGGAAAAGTACTCCACATCCCGCCACAGGAGGTGGTGGGAACCTATTTGGTAACACTCTCCCCCCAAAGATATTTGCAATCAGTCTAAGACTAGATTGGAAGTCTCACAGGTCTTGGGATTTTCTCTATGTGCAGCTCTCTCCTTTCCAGTTCTCTGGAAGCCTCCTTGTCCTCCCTGGACTCCCAGCTCTGTCTCATTCAGTGAGATAGTCAGGCTCTATCTGTCCCCATCCAGCTGCTGCAGTTTGGAAACTTTTTCAAGGAAGTAAGTTGGGGCAATTATAGGGCTCACTTTGTCTTTTTCTCTCAGGAATCACAGTTCTGCACTGCCTAATGGACAATGTCTAAAAACTGTTGTTTTAAATAATCTAGATTTTTAGTTGTTTTAGTCAGGAAAGTAAATCCGGTTCCTGTTACTCCATCTTGGCCAGAAGAGGAAGTCCATGTCCTAAATTTTCAAAGTATAGCAATTTAATACATCAACCAGGATCATCTGGCACGTGAAATGTTATTTTATTTTGGCACTCTTGGCAAGTACTTCGCCTCTTCTCTAGGTGACCTTACACATTTTTATTTTTAGAAGGTATACACACACACCTAGCCCTAAAAAATATTCAATAGATGACATAAGTAGGTTTTCAAACTCAAAGCGTCTAAAATTCAGAATTTCTTTTTTCATGCTTTGGGCAAAATCCCATTTTACATTATTGGTGGCTCTTGGTGTTAAAGGTAGGTGCTCACTTTAAATTGAAAAACTATCCATATCTACTTAAAAGGTACAATGGAATTGACCCCATTGATAGGTTCAACTCAACAAGTTCAAAGATCACCTGACAAAGAAAAGTTCCCTCCTGACTTAAGAAACCTCTTTCTCAGCCTGGGTTTTTCTGTGTAAGAATTCAGTTCATTTCTAAAGCTTTACTTCCAGAAAAGAAAAAAAAAATCAGTCAATCCTGTCTTTGGTTAAAATATATACCTAAAGTTCCCTACTTATTTTTCTCTGCCTGCTGCTTTCCTTTGTTATGTTATAGTACAATAATCCTTTTCAATGATCTCTTCTGGAGAGTCCGGTGATTTTGATCATTATTGTTGATATTTGTCACCACACGATGAAAGGCCTTTTAATTTGAAACTCTGAGTGTGTGGGGGAGGTTGTTGGAGTTGAACAGAAAGGAAACTGCTATGACCCTTCAGAAAGTAGAGGCATGGAGAAATGATTATTAGCATAAATCTAAGTAGTATTTGTCCACCATGGTATGTCTCTGTGGCTAATTAATCAAAAGCCATTAAACAACAGCAACAACAACCAGCAAATACCTGAACTCCCCCGCCTGGCGAAATGACACTGAGATGGTTCTCTTACCTGTTTTCGTGTTGGTGGAGCATGTTGTTTGCTGCAGGCAAATGAATGTGATGAGAGATTTGTTAAGACTGTCCTATGAATTTGTGTGTTCTGCTAAGGTCCTGCAGAAATATGTCCTTGTGGACTCTTGCCATATGTCATGACAGGTAGAGTCATGAATCATGGTGCTTGTTAGATACATTTTCCTTTTTGTTTGTTTATACTTATATTGTATTAGACTGAAAGCTTCTGAGTGTCAATTTCTGTTAATTGATTTTGGTTTGTTTAGTGCTCGGTAGTGCAGTGCGTACTTGATAAATGTTGGTGCGTGGTCATTAAATGAAATAAACACATACATTTCACTCAACAGATTGTTTAATCAGGTTGATTTTGATGTGAAACATGCAGTCCTAGAATTCATTTCTTTATCTTTTTGATATGTCTATGAACATATTTCAGAAAAAGATTGTTTTTATATAGATAAGACTTTGTTTTACTCTTTTCTGGGCACTTAATTTTTTATTTTAATTTTTTTAACTTTGCTTATAACTGTACTAAGTTTAGTGGCTTTTTTTGCCATAAATATTCTTCAGAAATTACCTTAAATAACCCAACATGATCGCCTTGTTGCTAGTCTAAATGGTTTTATTGTCCAAATTTCAGTATTGTCTTGTATCTTTGCTGGTTCTAGTTTGGTAATAGTTCTAGTTTGGTAATAATTAGAGTGAAGGATGGTATAGTTCTAGTTTGGTAATAGAGTGAAGGATGTGTCAAGGTGTATTTTTTTTTTCCTTTTACAGGAAAAACCTTTAGATTGTCTTTTTCTTCTACATCAGCGATTGCTATACTCCTATGGTGATCCCTTTTCCTGGAAATAAAAATAAAAACTTGAGTCTATACTATTGTCGATCTACTGGGAATGTATTAGAAACATCCCCTTAAAAGCGAGCAATAGATTTTTGCTGAGTTTGAAAAGTTTTATCCATTTTGTAGGATTCAAGCTCAGGCTACAGTAGGAGTAATATTTGGGTGCATAATAGCATCTTGTAGAGCTCTTCCCTGAAGCATCCTGGTGTCAGAACAGATACACAATCCATATCGATAAGAATCAGATTAGGGACTGGCAGCACCTGGAATTGTACTGATGACTGATAGGTGAAAACATAGCTTTCTCTGTGGCTATAATAGAAACTATTGTCTGCATATAAAGCAGCTGAGCAAAAACTGTCGCGGTTGGGGGAATTTATGCAATTTAGAGAATCACACATTTGCAGCAGGCATTTGTGATTGCTTATTTGGCTGATGAAGGTGAATGCCATCAAAATAAGTTTTAATTACCACCAAGAATGAATAAATCCCCAATCTATGCAAGTATTTCTGGTGTGGTATAAATTGTCAAAAACAGAATAATAAAGCAGATAAAGAGATTCAATGGGGCTATGTTTCAAAGAATGGATGCTGTAGATAGCTGTATTTGAGAACAGCAAAGGTTGGATCCTATGTATTTTCTGATTAGGAAGAGCATGGACCCCCCCCCTTTTTTTTTCACTGACATGTTTGCTACAGAAAGGGGAATAGAAGCAGAGACCTAAAAGATGAGTCAGAATTAGCCAAGTAAAGGTAGGAGGGGGCTGGGTATGGGGAAGCAAGTGAAAAAGAGCCAAATGAATGAAGGCTGGAGTCCAGAGAGATGTAATGTAGTGAGACGAATAAACTAAAGTTCTGGGCTGAAACGTGAAAGTGTTGCTTTTATAGTCTAAAAGGTTCAATATTGGCAATTTCATGTAGCTCAACCTAATAGATGAGTAACTGTGCAGCAGAAATAATTAGAACAAGTGGCAGGAGTTGAGACAGGATAGATGAGTGGGCACCAAATACACAGCCATGTAAGCCATGTGGAATGAATGAATGACATTGTTTTCTTTCTGAGTTACTCAAAGTCAAGTGTCAAGTAAGAACACTATTAATATAGAAAAATAGCATCTAATAGGCTGTTATAAGGAAAGCTGGTATTTTTTCACCAGATTAATATTTAACTCATTTTACCCTTATTTCACTGTGTCCACTCTGCAGAAAGAAATTTGACCAATGAGAAGATCATGCCAGCATTTTGTCTCTGCTTCTGTATGGGACATGAGTCCAGATAATAGTACATGTGTGCATCTGCATGTGTTATGATAGAGAAGGCAGTGTGGCTTGATGAATATTTTGCTTTATACATTTCACAGTGAGGCAGAGATGGTGACTTAGTTCTCTTGATCTATAATCCATCTAGATTTCCTGCATAGACCATGGTGCACCAGGTGCGGCAAGCCTCACCACTTACCTTGTACCAATGTTATTCTATTGACATAATTCAGGACTACTGCTTTATCTATAAATGTAGAATATGTATATATTCACCTTATTGCAGGAATCCTTGGATAAATGTCATGCTATAGAATAAAAAAATGACTTTCCTCTTATAGTCCTCATTTCCTTTGACTCATAACAATTTCCAGAGAAGAGGCAGGATTTAAAAGATGAGAAAAATTGATCCTTAGTAAACGACGGGATCTGCAGATAGCTCACAGAAAATCAGTGCCATGATTAAATGGGAATCCTGGGGGACTGAAATCCAAGACTCTAAGTATCAAGGAGAGACTCGAAAGGGTCATCAACTAACCTTTCAAAGACATTTTAATAAACATTGTTAATTCTATGCATTTAAAGTCAGCAAAATGATGAAGCTAGAGACTGTCTCTTTTGTTTTTGTTTATTAGCTTTGAGGGGTCTAGTTGAGAAATAACTTCATTTTATTTATATTATCCCTAGATGTTGATTTGTGGCCATGGTCTGAGTATATCAGACCCAATAGAGAGGCGTTTAAAATGCATTATTCTTTGAAAATTTTGCCTGATGGTTATGCATTACTTCAGTATGTAGCAGCATCTTGTGACACATGTCAACCCTATATGACAAGCAGCATGAAAAATAGATTTGAAATCTGGAAAAAATAAATTCAGGAATCAATGACTTCTGGTGGCTGCAGTGAACTGTGTAGTCCTCCACGCTTGACAATTTCATGTTTTATGCAGAAGAAAAACACTCGGAAAACACATTGGGGAGTCTACACTCAAAGCCATTTGCAATCAATGAAACAAAAGAAATACAAGAATGTGAGAAATAAGATCACCTATTATTTCCCAGGGGCTTTGGGAGTTATATATATATCAGTATCCCCAAAGGGGGAAACCCCATTTTTCTCCTAGGGATTTTGTAGGTTTATGTAGCTCAAGAATGTCTCTGTTTCTGGTAAGGCCACTGTAACAAAATATCAGAGAAGAAGTCTAGAGACTGGGCTGGCTCTTGGTAAGACTTGAACTTTAAATTTGTTTTCCCTCTTTACTCCAGGCTCTTGATCTCTTCTCCAGCTATAATGCCAATTCTTGGCTTTTATTCTAGTGTACAGGTGACAGTAGATTTTTCCTGAAGCACTGACTGGAAAGGAAGGCATCCACTCCCTGATAAGACCATGGGGTATGATCTCCTTAAGGATGTCTGTGTCAGTATGGTGGATTCCTGAAGATAGAAAAGTCTTTATAACTCCAAAGACTAAAGAAGAGTGGTATGGAATATAGCAGATTATACTGGATTTTGTTTCTATTTTTGCCACTGCCAGATTGGATGTCATTGAGCAAATGTGTTTAGGCTCTTTGAGACTCTGCTTTTTCATCTGTAAAAGTTGGATGAACTTGTTTCAGGGTTAAATGAGGATTAAATGAGATCACTTGTAAAACAAAACAAAAACTTTTGGTATGATACCCAACACATAGTCAACACTCAAAATGTGACTTTACTTTCCATTTTTTAATTAAAAGACAAGGTGATATGTGGCAGTATTAATCATTGGGCACAGGATAAAACCCCACTTGAATTTTCATTCAAGTTAGGTAATGTGGTCAGATTGTTTCCCATTGCCAGCATTATTTCAGCACAGTACCTAGAAAGTAGCAGACCCTCAAGAAGTATCTAAACTTACTGGATGGATGACTGGCCTTGTCTCTTTGGGAGCATGCTTCAGATTAGCCAGGTGCATCTGATACATGTTCATGACCATTTCCCAGGTCTCAAAATCCACAGGAGGCTGCATCACCTTATATTTCAGCGTAGACATCCCATAGAAAACCCATCAATCTTGTCTTGTGCAAGTATTTTTCCATAGTTATGCATGTAAAAAGAATGCCTGGAAGTCAATTTAAAAAAAGTAAAAACTCAGAAACACCTTCAGGGGTTGGGGAGAGACTCTAATAGTATTTTAAGATACAAGTGTTAAGGTGAAAGCTTGTTTCAGGTTTATGCCACACTTAGATATTTATCATAGACTGCTTAGATGATGATCTTTATTATTTAAACATTTTCAATATTTAAAAATTTCACTTTTATCCTATAACCACATTCTAGGTAATGATTTGCCACTCACATCTCCCATTCTACTCCCTCACCCCATTGGTTTTGTGCAAATTGAGAAAAATTGATAATTTTTTTTGATACATAGAACTGTACCCAGACTCTCATTTACTGGGTCATGGTTCTATTTCTGAATCATATTTCCTCAAGTGGGTTCTTTCTCTTGTGACCTCTCCACATCATATTCAGGAACAATGAAGAGTAACACCCTAAATAATAGCAACAGCTCATTGGAATGTGTGGAAGATATTTGAAGAAACATTTTTGAAAATGGGGAGAGGGCTTGGGTACTATTCCTTCATGCAAACTAATTTAGCTAGTTTTCGTGGATGGTTGAAGCAACTGGGGACCTTAAAGGATGATTATTAGTGACGTATTAGTAAAATAGTAAGACGTGTAGGTAAACATTTGTGCTAATGGTAAAACCATGGTAAAGTTATAGTCACATGATTACGGATATCGAGCTCTTCCACTTAGAATTTTAATATTTATAAAAGCAGAAAAATGCTATTGCCTTGCTGTGCAAAGACCCTATAAATACTCTAGCACTCTATTAACAAAGAAGAATGGTACAATTACTTCCTCTCTTAGCAATTCACTTTTTTAATATAATCAAACAGAAAAGATGGAATTTATGATAGGCTGCAAGAACATCCTAGAAGCTATTAAAATAGAACACAGCAAAAATGAGGATAAAAATATGCACAATATCAACCTCTGAGAATTGGATAGTTGGGGTTAAGAAAAGGATGATGAAAAACTGACTTTAAGATATGATTTAAAACTCTTTTCTGTCACCTACTGACTGGGATGATTGATGACGCTACCATCATTGACAAGGGGAGTTTGAGAAGATGTGAATCACTTTCAATGCAGTAGGTTCAGACTCATGTCATCTACAAATGAACTTGTGTTGCTGTTTCTTAATTTTATACATTAAAAATTAAATTCCAGGAATATAAATTATTTGTACCAGCATTGAATTTCAACTTACATTCTGTTAGCAGAGGCATGATAAATGCTTTGTTACATAGTTATATTGATGGTCTGAAAATCCTTAAACCACAGGGGAGAAGCACATACCAGCAGTTTTCAGCATGTCTTAAGAAACATTAGCCTTCTAAAAATCAATCTGTGGTGCCTCTTCAAAACAGTCATTCATTCAGGGAAAACAAACAACTACCTTGCGAGGCTGGTGACTTATGCTAACAATATAGCTTTGTTCTCATCATCAATAATAATAATAATAGGTTAACGTGAATATATTTTTGGCAATTTCCATCTTGCTCTCACATGCATTACAGCCTTTTACCAACCCTCAGGGAGTGGGGGTAGTCATTGTTTTTTGCTTTAATCTTCACCCCACTTTCCCAACGTGATCTGTCCAGGTGTAGAGTCTAGTCTGACAAGATACACTCAAAGCAAACACAAGCTTGCTCTGCCATGTCCTTCATGAGCAGACAGAGCTGCAGAAGTCTGGCCGGTGCACATTCCCCGGAAAGCTTAGAACAGTCCTGGAAAGGAGTGGCTATCTTGCATTCTTCTTTGTGTCCCTGCTGCAATTGTTGGCTGAACAAATGAATGGGTGAAAGTCATTTAGAAGCAGTGTGACATAATTCAGAAGCAGCCGTTCCTTTCTTGCTTTGGCTCCTTGGGCTCTTGCAGATCAGCACCTTCGTGAATCTTTGTTGGAGCACCGTCTTCTCTTCATCTTCTGACAACTAAGGTCATGCAAAAGTTGGAGCAGGAGGTCTATAAACGCTGGGTATGTGAATGACAACTTCCAGGACTTCTATTTAATCTAAAGAATTATATCTAAGAAAATCAGAATTCGATTTTTAATATTCCCAAGTATATCCTTACTATTAGCCAATTCTGTATTTGCACATTTACTTATTTGCTAAAAATTTATTGCTGCCCCCAGATCAGTACTCTCAGCACCTTCAAGGCCACATGCATGGGGGAGTGGAAATTCGAGTTACCCCATGCTGATGTTCCCTGCTGAGGCGTGGTACACGAACAAGGCTTTGTCCTGCCTTCTTGTTTCAGCTCTTATACCGCAGCATGTCCTTTTCATAGCCTATTGAGTTTGTGACACTTCTTTCAGTTCTGTACATTTTGTTGGCGATTTTACCCTTTCATATGGCTCCCAAGTGCAAGGCTCAAGGGTTGTCTGATGTTCCTAACCGTGAGAAGGTTGTGATGCGTCTTATAGAGAGAAAATAATGTGTGTTAGGAAACTTCTTTCAGGATGAGTTACAGTGCTGTTGACCATAAGTTCAATGTTAATGAATCATCAATATATATTATAAAAGGTTTGTTAAAACAGAAATACCTATAACAAAGGTAAATATTCATTGGCTGATGGAAATGTGATCAAAGACTTACAGGAACCTAACCCTGCATTTTGCAGGAGAGCAGTTGTTAAGTATTTGCTCTTTCAGTGTTTGTGGCGACTTTATAGAATATACCCACTGCACATAATGACAATAAATGTAGACCGTACTTTTACCTCTTTTACACAAGAGGAAACAGTAAAATCAGGTAAATGGTGGCTGGCCATATCATAGGCAATAGCACAACTAGGACTTCCAAAATATTGCTTTTTAAAACAGCAACAGACATCTTTATGTGTGAGTGTGTGTGTGAGTTTGGGGGGGTGATATTCAGGGACGTAGCATTAAAAGGAGTTTTTAAAGGTGAAGAGCAAGAGATACCAAATCCTATAAAAAATAATGACTAGATACCTTAATAACTTAGTATTATTTAGGTAAAGTTGAGTCCGTATTTGCTGACACTTACTCTATTTTGTCAATGAATGTTAATTGCTGTTTGGTATTCAGATATTCCTTAGAAGCCAGATATCCCGTAGATATGTAGATAGTTAAGGAGTTCAGCCCTGGAAATAATCTCACTGTGGCATTTCCCATGAGATTCCTCTGGAAATGAGAAATGGGCTGCAAATGCTCCCAAGTATTGTGGTTTTTTTTTTTTTTAAATCTATAATTCTTTTAGTGAAACTTGTCTCTGTAGACTCATTTTCTTTCACACACAGGATGATGGATAAACGTATCTGCCTATGGGTGGAAGAAGTTTTTTGAGATGAGTGTTTCAAGGTCAGAAGGCTTTAAGAAGACATATTTTCCTGCCAGCTTGCTTAGTCGGGTCAAGCCTTTTCTTGGTGTTATAAAAACTTAGAAGGCAATTAAGCTATGAACTGTTTGACTCCACTTGGTTGCCTGTAACCACTGGGTCTGCATTAATAGAGAATATGCGTCATGGCAGACGGTATATAAAGGCTTCTGGTGGCAATAACTCGAAACGCCTTGTCCCTCCATTCTGTTGTATTCACTTTTATTTTAATAAGGCAGTGCACCTTGGAAAATAAAGATTACACAAGTGGCTAAATGGTACATTTCAATTTAATTGCCATCTATTAAGAATTTGCACCATGGCAAGCCTTATACTGTCTGAAACATACTCTTACATCAGAAATGCTTTTATCTCTTGGGTTGAGAGGGTTCTAGTAGTCTCAGAATGCCAGAATATAAAGAGAAAGATTTCTTACCAAGTATCGGTATGAACTGCAGTGGCTTTAAAAGAAATAGTCTGATTATATAACTGGTCCTCATGCTAGTTCTGTGACAAATAAGATATGTTATCCTAGATAAGTTACTGAATATTTCTGACCCTAGTTTCTCTATCTATAAAATGGGATGATGTTGTCTACCTCATCAAGTAATTGTCAGGAATAAATGAAGAGATACATCAAGTTCTTAGCACAGGGGCTGACACATTATAATTGCTCCATAGATGGTTGTTACTATGTTGCTGCTGATGGTGTTCTCTTCCGGGAATTAAATACCAGCAGAGTAGAGAACCAGCAGTTTTTCAGTCCAGCCTTTACTTTACCAATAAGAACACTTAGTATTTACTGGAGCTTAGGAATCTAAGGCTAAGGAGACTTTCCTATGCTTGGCATTAAGATATCACAACGGACAACATTAATTTATTTGTTAAATTTATAACTTGGTGCCACTCAAGATGGATTTGCTTCAGGGCATAGCTGAGAATGAAAATACTTTTATTTAAAATGCATATGGCAGAGTGGCAGTAGCAATTGGAAGTTGTTAGATTCTCAGCTCTGAGAGGCCATTTAAAACGCTTTCTTGCTCTCCCTTGCATATTTGCCAATCGGAGTTGTGTTGAATCCTGATGCTTTGGTCATTTCTCTAGCTAGGGCCACCCAGGGGAAAAATTCTGACTCCCAAGGTGTGTAGGCAGGAAACTTAATTATCTGCTGTGGCCCCAATCATGCAGACACATCAAGAATCTCTTAGGTATGCTTGAAGCAGATACTGGAAACAAGAACGTTCAGTGAGCTCTTCTATGTTTCCAGTGTTTTACGGAATAATCGATTAGAAAGTGAAGGGTTATTTTGCTCAAAGGGTATAAGTAATGCCATGTGAAACTATCTTTGTAAAAGAATCCTGGCCATGATAGTATTATGAAAGGAGGAGTAAAAAATTAAGAACTCCAAATGTGAGCTCAGATAAGCTGAACTACATGCCCCATTTCTCTGCATGATTGTCACAGCGTATTTCAAAAGTGTATAGGGATTTTTCTTGTAAAAGGTACCTTTTAGTTTATCCAGTTATATCAAAGTTCTCCCTTTTTGCTAAATCATTTCCCTTTAACATTTATCCACTTATTATCCTTATTTCCTTCATTTCTCTGATTTCTTTCCAATTATTATTTTACCTTACCCAAAGAGTAGCTTTATAAAAATCAATTAGGTGAAGAACATGTATGCTGTGTTTTAAGAATCTCCACTGATGGACATGAGAGTTGTGGCTGATACTTGGTTCTCATCTTTATTTTCATTTCTTTCTCTTGCTCGTAAAGCCAAGCTAATCTCTTCTCAGCATGACTTTAAGCTAAGATGGCCTCATAATCTAGTTCTGGTCAATGAGATACAAACAAAATTCTTCTAGAAAGCTTCTGGTAAAGATTCTTGTTTCCTGATAAAAGAGAAGCACCTGATGGTTGCTTCCTGGTACTGCCACTTCCCACTTCTTTCTTCCTTTCTTGAATAAGGATTTGATGCATGATCTACAGCAGCCTTCTTACCACCATGAGGTAACAAGAAGGGTCATTATTGAAAACACAACCTTATGGGAGCTTGGGCATTTGATGATGGCATTATGTTGCTGAACCACTTCAGAGCTCATCTAACCTCCACACTTCTTACTGAATAAACTATAATTATGGTTTCAGTCCTTAGTAGTTGGGTTTTCTGTTACTTATAGCCTAGCTCATCTCTAAGAACTGAATGCACTAAGTAACACATCTGGAACTTAAAACATTTTTGTGTCCTTTTTCATTGTGAGAGCTGCAAGGTAAGGAAAAATAGATTATGTGCTTCTGAGAAGCATGCCATCCCATTGGACAAAACCTTACACTGTTTAGACTTCAGCTTGGTGAGAAACTAGATAAAGTAAGTAAAAAACTTAAAGGCTAAGTACAGATCACACTAGAAGTTTGGAAAGAAGTTATATATATGAAAAAGAAGGAGAGATGGAAGTAAACCTGATGACCTTCCTCTCGAAGAGCTTAGTTCTCGTCTGTGGCATTCATAATGCTGGTGTCTATTTATCAGCACGTAGAAAGTGGGCATTGTTTTAATACTTGCTGTCACTCACACGGCTCACAAGGAACATAGTCAGCATGATGTAGTATTGTGCCAAAGTGCTGGAGTCACAGTGAAGGTGACTGTTCCTGGCTATAGACTCAGGCAAGACACTCAACCTCCCTGCCTCAGTTTTCCTCATCTGTAAGGACAGAATGATCATTTTTGCACAACATTTGCCTTCAGAGAGCTACTGAAAGAATTACTAAAAGAATATGTTAAGTCCATTGGAAGAAAAAAATGCTTTGTAAAGGGAGAAAATTTTAGTTATTTTCCCAGGAATGCAGAAAAGGAGATCTATTTCATGGCCACCTCTGGTCTGTGATGTCATCTCTGAAACAGGTCTCTGGGAATGGAGTCAGTTATGGGCCTGCTCTTTGATCAGGGTTTCCTCTGTCGTGCAGGAAGGTGGCATGTCTTGCTCCTAACACCACACTTAGGGGACAGGCAAGGCAGGGGTGCCATCTTAGTCTTTTCCATGACCCTGTGGAAAGGAGAATGTGATAAGAAGTTGATGTTCATGAATAAAGAGCTGGCCTGGCTATTCCATATGGATGCATCCATCTCCTTCAAAATTGATAAGTACCTAGTTGAGCAAAGCTTTGTCATTGGTATTTTACCGGGTGAACTATGTTGCACCACCCAGGGGCTTATGGTTTGGGCCTTTGTTAATTATTTCCTGAAATAGGATTCTATTGATGTCCCAGTATCTCTTTGTTCTGCACTATCATATTCACATTGCTACTACGTTCTTCTTTTTAAAGCAATTTTTAAAAAATCATGTTATTTCCTCATTCAAACACTTTCAGTGTTTAATCATTGCCTACAATTTCAGGATCAAATTTTGCCAAAGTATTTGAGATCCCCTGCAATGTGATCTACATGTAGTATTCCCCCTACCTGAATTTTCCTCTGAATTGTTGTCCTTTGTTTGCACCTGGTCTTCCCCAATCCACCCCGTCTTTTCCAATTTAATGAAAGCCTAAGCATACACAAAGGCTTATGCTAAATGCCACCTCATAGAAGCCATTTCTGGTCCCCTTAGTATATGAAATTTCCATAGGATTTTATTTTTCTCACACAGCACTTGTGCCATTTCACTTTCTGTTTTAGCCATCTGGGTATCATTTTCTTTCCCCTCTCTGAAACGAGTGCACTGGCCTGGACAGAGGACGCCATGTTCTGGGGTCTGTTCCAGCATCTCACATGTCTGCATTGGCCATCATAGGTACTCAATTAAAATAAGTGTTAAGTTATACTCCAAAGCCACTAATGTGTACTATATTATGATAGCAGAAGTGAAATACTAAACTAAAACATGAATGGACAATAAAGTATTTGCATTCTGATCAATTTTCAACTGGCTTTGGTAGAGCCATGGCATGGGGGATAGTGGCGTAGAGGGGTGTGGACTTAAGAGTGAAACCATGTCCACATGTCCAGGTGCATTCAATGTCACATACTTACCGAAAGCCTCAGAGTTAAGACTTGAAAGTTATTCTCAGCTGAGTAGACATTAAATGTCATTGATCAACATTGTAAGAGATGGGGGGGGGCAATCACCTAGAAAACCTTGCTCTAAGTAAGTAAAATAGCCTAGACTTTTATGATATGACTATAAAGTTCATAACAATTTGGCAAAAGAAAATCCTTAATAAATAAAATAATTATTCAAAATGAAGTAGTAATAACCTCTAACCACCATTGAATTTTTCCAGTGTGCTCCCATTTTTTAAAGTAGGCTTTATGGTGGAATCCAATGTGGGACTTGAACTCATGACCCTGAGATCAAGACCTAAGCTGAAATCAAGTCAGGTGCTTAACTGACTGAGCCACACAGGCTCCCATAGTGTGCCCTCTATTTTAAGTGAATTTCAAACATTATAGTTCTTACTGATCCCCACAGCCTTCTGAAGTAGGCATTATTCCCCTTCATTTCACAGAAAGGAGAACTGAGTTTAGGAAACTTACCCACTGTTGCCCAGCTTGGTAAGTACTAGAGCCATGATTCCCACCTAGGCCAGTCTCATTCCAAACCACATGCCGTCCTATTTTACCTTATTCTCTGAAACGATCTTCCCTGCAAGTTTTCCATGGTTTGACAATTTTTGAAATTTGCACATTAGAACTATGAGAGTCATGCTTATGCATCTGCCTGGTCGGGCGAGAGATGACTCCTTCCAGTTCAGGATGAGGCTCATGTTCTCTAGGCACCATGGACCGATCAACGTATTTGTCCGTTGTACGTTGAAGCTCCATCGCTTTCTTTCTGCCAGCCCACATCTTGCAGGTGTCCAACATAAACACTAACGATTTAGGAAGATAAGGCTGGAGTTCACAGCTTCAATTCAGGCAGGAGGAGATCATTTGGAGTTCTTTGTTGGCCAGGTGTGTATGGTAGATGACTAAGGAGGAAGAGGGAGAGTTCACAGGCACTGTCAGCATGATGGATTTTAAAATATGACCTCACCAGTCTGTTTTAGGGATGCAAAACATGTTCAAGGACTTATCTGTAAAGTCTGGAAGCATGAACCTTGTAGAGAAACAAAAGTGAATTTTAAACAAGTGACTGGAAAATTAAAAATACTAAAAAGAAAAATCAATCCACTTCAGCCAAGATGACATCATTACGTAATCACTGAAATCAATTTGTTCTGTAGAATCAGAACAAACCCCGCAAATTGACTTCTAGTTCCCTTTTTAAGAGCGATAAATTGGGGCTGGGAGCTGCTATGCTAATATCCAGCCAGATAAGAAGTATGTTTTCTTCGCGACAGACCCCTTGAAACGGGGTTTGTTAAAATGAATGCACTGCATTCACAGCAACAGCAGCGTCGCTTGGTCCTGCTGGCAATAAACACAGCAATTCGATTTTGACTGGGATGTTTATCATCTCTCCACTTCTGTGCGCTGCGAAGCCCGGGGGAGGGGAGACGGCTGCAGTTCAGCCTGTGGGCTGCTGGTGTCATCCCGTCACCGCAGAACGGAGATGGCGCGCGGCGTGTTTCTAGTCAAGCATTTAATACATTAGTCTGTAATTTTTGTCTTGGAGGTAATGAGGCCTGACAGCTTTGGCTGGTGCGCGATAACAATCCCACATTGGTATCTTTGAAATTCTTCGTTGCCAAATTCGTAAAGGAAGAAAGGACTTTGCAAAATGACAGTAAACACGCTTCATTTTATAAGACATTGTGGTTAACAACCTGAAACAATGAAGTGTTTTTTGAGCTATAGCTAAACTAATTTGGGCTATATTAAAAGTGCTGATGTGAATGCTAAGCCCCTGTTTTATTTTTGTCTTGTTTATTTTTGTTGGCTTGTTGTTGGGGAGGGAGAGGGATCTCAGGAAA
Source organism: Ursus maritimus (assembly GCF_017311325.1). NCBI lineage: Eukaryota > Metazoa > Chordata > Mammalia > Carnivora > Ursidae > Ursus > Ursus maritimus. The sequence continues at coordinate 4,211,048 of NW_024424453.1, read as the reverse complement.
ACACATATGGTCTGATTTTCAGAGATTGATAATAGTGATAATAATAATAATCTCACCCAATATTTTCCCTCTGTAGAGCCTCATCTTGAAAAATAGAAAGACATCACACAGGATGGTTCTTAGAAAGGCTGAGATTGCTGCAAAGCGTTGTCACTTGACGCATGGATCGGCTGCCACGGGAGACAGGAGACATGACCGGCTGCTGAGCACCTCACTGGCCGTGAGTATCACAGCTTTTCAGTGACAATGAAGTGCAAAGGGGCTTCAATACAACCTGGAAGCCTTTGGAAAAAAGTTATTTTTAACACCATGCCAACAATTAACTGGTTCTTAAGCATAATTCGTGGAAGAAATGCACTGCAGGAGTCCTTTTGTAGCCGAAATTAGCTGACAGTCCAAGGCGCACTGGGAGTTGCTGGCATTTGAAGTGTGGACTGTTGCCAATTTCAGGAAGTACATTTGCTAGGTAAACTCCCTTTGAGTACTCTTGCACCCTGGCCACTCCAGCATTAAAGAGAGGGGCCCACTGTTCAGACACAAAGTTTCTTTTTTAGAAAGCTGCTCAATCCGGAATGCAAACTTCTAAAAAAGAACACCAGGATCAAAATAATGAATATAGGCAAATCCGAGAGGAATACTACCAGTTACAGTAATAAAATTGTTCCCTCTGTTTAGAATAAAGCCAGCCTATAGAGTGCGAGGAATTTGGGGATGAGGAACAAAGATGAATACTTCGAGTGTCTGTATCTTTGGTTAAAAAAAAAAAAAAGTGATCCATTGTGTTTTATTTTATAGTAATTATATAAATTAATCCTGCTGATAGTTTTTGTTAAGGGAGGAGAATTAATGACTTTAAAATTTCAAATTGACTCAGGCAGTGGTTAAAAACATGAGTTATAGGATTGTAACTGTTTCTTTAGAAGATACTTAATCATATCCCTGAAAGTTTATAGGCTAGGTTGTTTATAGCATAGAACGAAGTTCTTTTAAAAGAAAATAAAGGAGTCACACTGGTCATGTAGGCAAAAGATCATGTCACAAGCGGGTACGTTTTTCTAAGAGGTATATTTTAAAAAATGGCTTTCTACTTATTCAGGTTCTTTTTTACTGCAGACAATACATGACCGTTGAGTCAATTGTCTTTTCAGAACCGTGAAGTTGTTAGACATAGCACCTGATGTGTCAGACCAGGAAATGTCCTCAGGTGTTTCTAGGAAACATGCAAATATTCACATCAAATGAATAAAAGTTTATGCTCAAAAATGATTATTACATGTAATAGCTGGCCAAACATTTTGAGAGTGTGCTCTGTCCAAATTCTGAGTCTTCAAGAATCCATATTCAAAGCAATCCTATCACGTACTCTGAGATTTTAGGCCAACTTTTACTTTGGCTTTATTGTCCTTATGTTAAATAAGGACGAGTGTTCTTAAATACCTCCCTCCCCACCATAACATTCACTTTAGCATGAGGAGTTCACCTTGCACAAATATATAACTTTACTTAAAAGTTGAATGTATATTTTAGTTTATTTTATGTGATCATATTTGAAGACTCCTTGAAAGCAGATGTTAGGACCTACTCTCATTCTCCTGAGACACTGCTGTGACTCAAAATGCTGTGGACCTCTTCTAACAGTCTGTAGGCAGGATTCCAAGTCTGCCAAGGAATATAATAGGAGACATATACTGTCAGAATTGCAGAAAGCTGGGGGTAGGTTTTCAAGTTAATGTGGTCTGAAGACTGATGTCATGGCTTCTCAGCACAAAGACACAGAAAGCCGCTTTAGCACATACTGATAAAAACCATGTGAAGCTGGATTAAAAAGACTGGCACATAATTTCTGATCTTCTAGTTATTATTTTATTTGAGGGGCCTATTTTATGGATGACATTGGCAAGCTAATGGAGAATTGGTTATTAATGTGCTAAGGGGGTTGGTAATTGGCTTGAGGCTTGAGGAACCTCAAGGTGTTCAGCCAGAAGAAGAGAAGTCTTACTAATAGCGAGTTTTTGCTAAATTGTTATATCTGTTTTTATTTATTTTATTCTGACAGGAAATAAGAGGTTTCTGGCTCAGAAAGAGACTTTTAATTACTCACAAACATTTTAATCAGTTCCGTACCTCCCAACCCCCCTGGGCTGACATAATGAGGAAAGATGTCATCTGCACGTACAGTGGGGACAGGAACTCCAAAATTATGAATCTCGGAGCTTATTTAGGGGGTGAGGGCACAGCTGTTACTCCTCACCTCTGGGAGGATAGAGAGACAAAGAGACAGAGACAGAGGAAGGGAGGGAGGAGGATGAGACAGAGCTTTGCTCTGTAAACAATATAAATCATCTCTGGGAAGAAAAGCTGCTGATCCGTAGGTCTATTACGTCTTGAACCATAAATAAATAACTCCAGGGGAGATACCTCTGTCATTAACTTTCAAGACTTGTTTGCCATTCATACATCTTTTAACCCAAGTTGCTAGTATTATTTGCTCAATAAGCTCTGACTATGCTAAAACATGAACATATTCATCTAGTTTTGCTTCCTTGACATGTTTAAGAGCCTGAAGAATTTTAGTGGAAGGAAGGTAGATTTGTTTTATATGGACTCAAATAATAGAAATGGGAAAAGTGAACAGAAGTCATAGGGAAACATATTTCCATTCAATTTAGAAACTAAGATCCATTCAACAATGGAACTGATTTCCTCATAAGTCTGTAGATTCCTTGTCCCTGGAGATATAGAAATATACTATTTATTGGAGAAGCAATTTTTGCAATGGACAAATGGACTAGGTAATCTCCAGGGTTCATTCCATGGCTAAGATTCAATAATTGATGTATTTCAGAATGGAGGCATTTTAGTTGCTACAAGACCCCCCCAAAATGTAAACTGCTATGCCATATGAAAAAAGAAGTGAGGTTGTGTTTTTTTGGCTCTGGCTCTAAGGAATCATGGTATGGTGTTCCCTGGGCTGCTTCACTCTCAGCACTTGGATATTTCTAGCGAAGTAAATTAGGAGCAACATAAATGAGGAAGGAAGATTTGTTCATGCGCGATCTGGCAGATCTGAATTTGACCGAGATAAGTGTATGGGGCAGATAAGTTAGCATTCTGTACCTATGTCTTACACCAGCTAGTAAGCTCTTAAGGACAGAGAAGTTTCTTTTATTCTCCATGGTATCTTTAGGATACTGCACAGGGTCCCAAACAAAATAGCCACTGAATAAATAACTTTGTAAAAATAAATTAATGGATGGATGGATAGAAGATAGATGTTAAATTAGGATATGTGTACTTACGTCTCTAGTTAGATGAAGAAGAATGAGATTTTAAAGACTCTAGGTTGTGGTCAAAGGGATCTGTGTTTTTACCTGCATTCTTTGAATACTTTTTTTAAACAATAAGGTTTTCAGTACTCTTAAATTTAAAAAATATATATATTTATGGGCTCAGAGGAGATCAGCAAGAGAGAACTATCATAGGAATTTGGTAATTGATGATGGCTGGTTTGCCAAGGAGAACAAGTGGCTGATGAGGGAAGGGCTCTCCTTCCAGATTACCAAGCTCCCTGGAGGTATGGGAGTTTCAGCAAAAGTTTCAGTTCTTAGGCGTGTTGGAAAGGTCTCTTGTTTCAGGAGAGAAAATGGTCTAATGTTCTCAAATGTAAGACAATATAACTTTAAAGGTCATACAGTATAAATAAAATTAATAAAATTCTTGGTTTTAAATTAGAATATTGATGATCATAATTTTCTGAACTTTAACTTGAGATATGCTAAATTAGGGAGAAATATACTTATGACAAAAATGAGACAAAATTTAAAATCATATTGATCCAGAAGTTAGGAAACATGCTTATTACACTTGGCATGGTTTAGAATTGAGATAGTGAGGTTGTATTTTGCCAAAACATGGACAATGACTCAAGGAATCTGTTTATTTAATTTATTCTTCCAGTATTATTGAGATATACCTGACATATAATGTTGTATTAGTTTAAGGTGTACAACATGTTGATTTCATATATGTATGTATTGTGGAATAATTACCATAATAAATTTAGTTAACATCCATCACTTCACATAGTTATCTTTTTTTCTTATGATGAGAACATTTAAGATCCACTTATTAACAACTTTCAAATATATCATACAGTGTTGTTAACTGTACTGACCATGCTGTACATTACATTTCCAGAACTTATTATATCTGGAAGTTTGTGCCTTTTGGCTACCTTCACCCATTTCCCCTACCCCCAGCCCTCACCTTTGGTTATCACCAGTCTGTGCTGTTTCAATGAGTTGTGGGGTTTTTTGCTTATGTTTTCAGATTTCACACAAAAGTGAGATCATGTAATATTTGTCCTTCCCTATCTGACTTATTTCACTTAGATATAATATCTATCCATTCATCCTTTGATGGACGTTTAGGTTTCCATACCTTAGTTTTTGTAAACAATGCTGCAATGATTGTGGGGGTACAGATATCTCTTTGAGATTGTGACTTTGTTTCCTTCGGATATATACCCAGAAATGGGATTGATGGATCATATAGTAGTTCTAATTTTGATTTTTTGAGGATCTTTCATACTGTTTTCTACAGTGGTGGAATCAATTTACATTCCCACCAGTAGTGCACAAGGGTTCCCTTTTCAACATATCCTTGCCAACGCTTTTTATTTCTTTTTGATAAGTGCCATTCGAACAGGTATGAGATGGTATTTCATTGTGGTTTTGTTTGCATTTCCTTGATGATTAATGATGGTGAGCATCTTGTCATGTACCATTGGCCATCTGTATGTATTCTTTGGAAAAATATCCATTCAGACCCTCTGACCAGTTTTCAATCAGATTTTTGCTGTTGTTTTCCTATTGAGTTGTGTGAATTCCTTATATAGTTTGACTATTAGCTCCTTGTCATACATATGGTTTGCACACATTTTCCCCCATTCTGTAGGTTGCCTCTTCATTTTGTTGGTGGTTCCTTTCACTTTGCAGAGCTTTTAAGCTTGGTTTAGTCCCACTTGTTTATTTTTGCTTTTGTTATTAAGCCCCCAAAAAATCATTGCCAAGACAGATGTTAAGGAGCTTACGGCTTGTTTTATTCCAGAGTTTTACAGTTTCAGGTCATCATTCAAGTCTCTAATCCACTTTGAGTTGATTTTTGCATGTGGTGTAAAAGTGGTCCAGTTTGCATGTGATAATCCAGTTTTCCCAGCACCATTTATTGTAAAAACTTTCATTTCCCCCTTATATATTTTTGGCTTTTTTTGTCATAAATTAATTGTGACCACATATGCATGAGTATTTCTGAGTTCTTAATTTTGTTCCAATGATTTGTGTCTGTTTTCAATGCTCATACCATACTGTTTTGATTACTATAGCTTTGTAGTGTAGTTTGAAATAGGCAGTGTGATACTTGTAGCTTTTTCTTCTTTCTCATGATTGCTTTGGCTATTGGGGGTCTTTTGTGGTTTTACCCAAATTTTAGTATTGCTTTTCCTATTTTTGTGAAAAATGTCATCAAAATTTTGATAAGCATTGCATTGAATCAGTAGGTCACTGTGGGGAATATGGACATTTTAACAATATTAATTTTTCCAATTCATGAGCATGGAATTTAATTGTGTCTTCCTTAATTTTTTTCATCAGTGTCTTATACTTTTTAATATACAGATCTCACCTCCTTGGTTAAATCTAGTCCTAGGTATTTCATTCTTTTTGATGCAGTTGTACATGGGATTGCCTTCTTAATTTTGCTTTCTGATAGTATTATTATTAGTGTATAGAAACACATCTGATGTTTTAATTGATTTTGTATCCTACAACTTTACTGAATTGATTTTTTAGGTCTAATAGTTTTTTGATAACGTCTTCAGGATTTTCTATGTGTAATATCATGTCATCTGCAAACAGAGACAGTTTTACTTCTTTTCCAACTTGGATGCCTTTTATTTATTTTTCTTGGCTAATTGCTCTGGGTAGGACTTCCAGGACTATGTTAAATAAAAGTGGCAAAAGTGATCATTCTTTTCTTGTTCCTGATCCTGCACTGAGTATGATGTTAGCTGTGGGTTTTTCATATATGGACTTAACCTTTGGAGCATGTTCCCTCTGTACCCGGTTTGTTTAGAGTTTTTATTATGAACGAGTGTTGAATTTTGTCAGATGCTTTTTATACATCCATAGAGATGATCATATGATTTTTATTCCTCATTTTGTTGATGTCGTATATCACAATTAATTTGCAGATGTTCAACTGTCCTTGCGTCCCTGGAATAAATCCTAGTTGATCATGGTGTATGATCCTTTTAATGTACTGTGGAATTCAGTTTGCTAATATTTTGTTTTTGCATCTACGTTCTTCTTGGAAATTTACCTCATGGAATCAAATTTAAGCAATAGTGTGGTTGGTTTTATTTTCAAACCTCATTTTCCCCCATTACCATCCTTTTCCCTCTCCTCCTTCCTCTCTCCCTTTTTTTCTTTTTCCCTTCCTCTGGTTTCATTGATATCTGATACATATTCCTACACAGGTCATACACCATAGTTGGTACTGGGGATGCATGGTGAAATACCAAGCATATTTTCTTTAATCATGAAACATACAGTCTACTTGAGAAGGTAGATTCTAAAACGATGAGTGTTTTTGAAGGGTATTAAGGGTATATGTAGGATGAAATATTTTCCCAAAGAGTGATGTATTTGTGCTTCCATAGTCATTTTCTCTTGGATTCCATTAATCCTATTAATAGGCATTTTTGAACACCAGTTATAAACTTGTCACTATTCTAGGCACTGATGATCTGCCTCCTTTCCTGCTGTTCTGTATCCCCTCTCTCATTATTTTTTTAAAATTTAAATTCAATTTACCAATATATAGTACATCATTAGTTTCAGATGTAGAGTTCACTAATTCATCAGTTGCATGTAACACCCTCCTTAATGCCCTTAAAGATTGCCCAATTACCCCATCTCCCCACCCACCTCCCTTCCAGCAACCCTCAGTTTCTTTCCCATAGTTAAGAGTCATGGTCTGCCTCCCTTTCTGATTTCTTCCCATTCCATCTTCCCTCCCTTCTTCCCCTATGATCCTCTGAGCTGTTTCTTATATTCCTCATATGAATGAAACCATGTAATTGTCTTTCTCTGATTAACTTACTTCACTCAGCATAGTACCCTCCAGTTCCATACATGTCACTGTAAATAGTAAAATTTCATCCTTTCTGATGTCTGAGTAATATTCCATTGTGTGTGTGTGTGTGTGTGTGTGTGTGTGTGTGTGTATACCTCACATCTTCTTTATCCATTCATCTGTCAAACGACATCTCGGCTCTTTCCATAGTTTGGTTGTTTTGTGGACATTGCTGCTATAAACATTGGGATGCAGGTGCCCCTTCGGATCATTACGTTTGTATCTTTGGGGTAAATACCTAATAGTGCAATTGCTGGGTCATAGGGTAGCTCTATTTTAACTTCTTGAGAAATCCCCTCTCTCATTCTTAAATATCCCCTTTTGTGAATGTGCCATGATTTCCCTGACTTAATAAATATCAAACTCTTCTTTGAGGGATTTACTCTTCTTTTTTTCCTTCCTCTCTCCCTCCTTTCCTTCCTCCCTGCCTTTCTTTTTCTTGTCTTTTTTTCCCCCTTTTCTTTTCTTGAGTATAATCTTACTCTCTCATGCCCAGATATACTAGGAAGCAGAAGCGGTGTTAATACTTTTTTCTACTTATTTTTTGATTTGCTTGTTCAGCAAACATCTATTCAGCAAATTTATTCAACAAATAACTAATGAGTGTGTAATCTTTGTCAGACACTGAATTAGGTTCTGCTTTTGATGTTCTCCTTGCTCTTGTTGTCACCTTTATACTCTTCTGCTCTCAGATGTATGCTACCTGGTTGTCAGTCCAGTGCTCTTCTGGTTGCTGTTTTCCTCTGAACTCACAGGTAATCCACCTTCTCCTTTGATGGCTTTGACTCTAACATGAATCTTCTTTTTTATCATATCTTCTGACATCTTACATGGCAGCATCCATATGGATAAATTCATGCTCTCTAAGAACTATTGAAGAATATATTCTTTATTTATCTCTCCAAATAAATATCTCTCGATTTATGTCTTCTACATAGAGCAAAATTAACTGGATACAAAATTGACTGGTATTTGGTGTTTAACAGATAATTTTCCAAAATTTTTATTGGTATTCAAGAATATAGTATCTTAATTATAAATATTATATTTTTCTACTTAACAGTACATTATCCTAACTTTAAGCTTTTAATTTTTTTAGGTAACTAGGAAAATAAGATCCTTAAATCTATTTATAGTATCTGTGACTTTCCCAAGATGATTGAACAAATGATTCAAGTAAAAATATGAATTAGGTTTATGAACATTTTAAGGGGCAGTCTTAATACTTTATTATGACCAATAAAGAAAATAAAACTTGATTAACAGCAGTATATTTGGCCATTAAACCCTCAGTTGGTTAGTTGCAAAGTTGCAAGTAATAGTTCATTCAAAACCTTAATAGGATGTAGTATTAAATCGATCTTAACTGTAATTTATTACTTTGAATAAGATTTGAAGTCTCATATTTGAAATAACCTACTAGAAAATTTTAGTGACTATGTTAAAATTTGATTATATGATATATCATTCAATTAATTAACTCAAAAGAGATAAAGTTTCTTTTATTAGAGAAGTAGTCCTTTTTGAAAGTAATTAAATTGAGCATAAAGCTAAATTAATTTCATACCATATTTGCTTGAAATATAAACTCGGCATATTTCTAGTGACAGGAATGTTTAAGCTACCTGATGATAACAGGTTTAAATTTGGTCTTACCACTTTGATAGATATGAAATTCTGGCTGTACAATAAGAAGTTGATGATATCTTGACTATTTACTAACACTGGACAAAAAGTGGATATATTGCTCTCAGGTAATGTGGAAGTGCAAACATCTTTTCTGCAATAGGCTAAAATAATGTAGTTCACTTGTGAATTTTATTTATAAGGATGATCTGTAAATCATTGAATTGATAGGAAAAGATGCATTGAAGAAAAATCATAGAATACTTCTTGAGAATAACATTAGCTACTTTTGCTTCTAGAGATAAAATGCAACTACAGAGTCAAGTTAGACCTAAATTTGAGATGACTTGTTAGCGTAAGTTTTGGCTGAAGACCTTTGTACAAATATACTTTGAAAGTATTTCAGAAATGCTTTTATGCCATGGTATTTAAATTTCTTTGGCTTTTATCAGTATAGTTTAAGTTGGTTCAAAAAAAGAGATTTCTAAGATTTTAGAAAAAATTACATTGTAAACATCATAATTCCAAACCTTGAAATAAACGTCACTTGGTCATATTGTATGATCCTTATTAGGTATTGGTGAGTTATATTTAATAATATCTTGTTTACGAGTTTTACAAATGTGTTTTGAGAGAGACTAGTTTGTAATTCTAATTTCTTTGGCCTCGTCAGCTTTTGCTGCCAAAATGGTGCTAGCTCCTTCCAAAATGTTGGGGCAATTTTCTTTTTTTCCCCTTCTATTATATAAAAGGGTTTATGTTTGATTGGTTAGGAAGAATTCATGGATAAACATATGTGGGCCTGGAGTTAATCTTTTTAAAGAGGCATATATGGTTTTTAAATTTTTTAATTTTATGTTCATTACCTATTAGAGATTTCATTGATTTCTGCTTTTTTATATATTTCATTTCTTTTTTTTTTTTTAAGATTTTTTATTTATTCATTTGACAGAGATAGACAGCCAGAGAGAGAGGAAACACAAGCAGGGGGAGTGGGAGAGGAAGAAGCAGGCTCCCAGCGGAAGAGCCCGATGTGGGACTCGATCCCAGAATGCTGGGATCACGCCCTGAGCCAAAGGCAGCCGCCTAACAACTGCGCTACCCAGGCGCCCCCCATTTCTTTTGTTTTTTAAGTTTTGATTTATTGTCTTATTCCAGCTTCTTGAAGTGGAAGCTTAGATCTTTGAATTTTAGCTTTTCTCTCTCTTTTTTAGTATACGCACCTTAGTCCATAAATTTTTCTATCAGCACTGCCTTGATGGCATCTCACAATTCTCAATATGTTTTAAATTCATTGTCCTTTGAGTTAAAAATATTTTAAAAATTTGTTTCCATTTTCCACTTGAAAATAATCTTAGTTTTGCTTCCTCTCTTCCTTTCTTCATGTATTTGACAAAGTGTTAAAAAAGCATTGTTTGTTAGATATGTTTTCTTGCTTGAAAAAATTTAGTTTATTATTACAAAAATCTATTATTTTCTAGCTGAGTTGCCAGTGAAAAATTTCATTGCTAAGCATAAAAAAAAATGTTAAGTAGTATATATTGCAGAATATCAACTATTGACATTTTTGACTTGTCAGTAAAATTTTACTGACATCAGAAAGTTTTGTTTTGTTTTGCTTTGCTCTGTATTGTTTTAGAAAATACTTCCATTGAATTTTATAAGGCATTCATTATATTAATACGACTATATCCTTCTATTATGAATGTGCACTTTTTTTTAACTTAAGATTTAAAATGTATGTGCATATATTGTATTAGTCTGCTAGGGCCACCATAACAAAATACAACAGACTGGATGGTTTAAACAACAGCAATTTATTTTCTTATAGTACTGGAGGCTGGAAGTCTAATATTAAGGTGCTGGCAGGGTTGGTATCTGGTGGGCTCTTTTTTTCTGGCTTGGAAAGGGCCACCTTCTCACTGTGTCCTCAACATGGCCTTTCCTCTGTGTATGCTTTCTCCTGGTGTCTCTTTCTCTCTTTAGAAGGACACCAGTCCTATTAATTAGGGCCCCACCCTAATGACCTCATTTAACCTTAATTATCTTCTTAAAGGCCCTATCTTCAAAAATAGTCACATTGGGGGGGTAGGACTTCAACATATTATTTTTGGGGGGGGACACAATTCAATCCATAACATACATATCATTATATTTCTTTAGCGTCACTTTTTCCTTACTGTAGCAACATTGCCCTAGATGTAGTATTGCATTGTAATAAGGTTAAAATATGTACATTATCTACCTACTTTTTATTTTTTATTTTATTAGTTTGGCAGCTATATTAAAAGTGTAAGAATTGCTCAAAGGAATTTGATCCTTTTTTTTTTTTTTTACTATAAACTTAATACAAGTATTTAAAAAATTCTGTTAGAAACATTGATTTAGATTTCCCTTTTTTGGGTATATGGCAGAAGAGATGTACAAATGAAATATTTTATTTTATTTTAATTATTTTTAAAAGATTTTATTTATTTATTTATTTGTCAGAGAGAAAGAACACAAGCAGGGGGAGTGGCAGGCAGAAGGAGAAACAGGCTCCTCGCCGAGCGAGGAGCTCAATGCAGGACTCAATCCCAGAACCCTGGGACCATGACCTGAGCCAAAGGCAGATGCCTAACTGACTGAGCCACCCAGGAGTCCCAAAATGGAATATTTTAAAGACATTTTAAATGTATTTTGGAGAGCATACAAATAAGTAATTTTGAATTCGGAAAAGTACTGAGTACTGAAAGTACTGAGTCTAATGTATATCCTGAGGATCCTGTTGATCATTGAGGACCTTTTCCAGTTCTGACGGATTTAGAGACACCCTTTCAGTGCATAAATCATGATCCTCTGAGATAATAAGCAAGTGGTGAATTAGAGATAGTTGCCTTGCAGGGAGTATGGAGGGAATTGTGTCTGTATTATTCTTGGCTTAGGGTACAGTAAGAGAAGGAAATGTCACTCCAGAGCATTTGTAGCCTAAGGTAAGGATTCATACCTTGTGAATTGAGTTGAAAATTTAGTTGCAATTGGTCTCAGGTCAGATGTGACCCAGAAGCATGGAAGAACCAAATGCAAACATATAAAAATTGAGAAGACAGTTTTAAGAAAAAGAATCAAAACTTCAATATTAGAAAATAGTATACATAATTATTGAATTTAGAAAATAAATGGATATTTAAAATTCAGAGTGGCAATGATGAAGAAACTAGTAGTAGTTTGAAAACGAATATGAAGAAATACAGGTAAGCACAGTAAAAAAAAAAAAATGTTAGATATGTGGAGGACAGATTGAGAAGATTCAAAAGACATCTCTCAAGTGCCCTAGAAAGGGAGAATGGAAGAGATACAATATTCAAAAAGGAGAAAAAAATCAATGTACACTTTACAGAACTGATGAAAAACACCAATCAAAAAGCTTAACAGATATCAGAAAAACAAAGGAGAGAGAATGTTTAAGGTAATCAGAGAAAAAATAGATTATTTAAGAAGGAACAATTAGCCTGCTAACTGATTTCTCGGTAGTAATAGTGGAAGAAGAAAACAGTGGAAAAGCATTATCAATGTGCTAAAAAAAGTACTTGTCAGTTTACTATTCTACACTTAGTAAAATTATCTTTTAAGAATGAAGATAAAATAAAGATACACTTAAAGAAATGAAAACTGAATGTATTTACAACCAATAGATCCCCATTAAGATATTTCTAAAGAATGTATTCCAGAGGAAGGAAAAATCATAATATAGTTAATTCTTATTATTTGTTGCAGTTATGTTCTACTAAGTTGCTGTGAACACTGAATTAGCAAATACTGAACTATTTCTCCTAGTGGAAATAGAGTCGTGTTTCTGAGTATCTGGTCATAACATTTTTTACCAGCCAATCAATTTATAAGTTTTATGACTGCTTTATGAGTGTTTATATTTAAAGATGCCTTATTTAATATATATTGTTGATTCATTAACATTGAACTTCCGGCCAACAGCACTATAACTCATGCCTGAGCAAAGCTTATCTAGCATACATATTTTCTTTGGAATGGACACCACAGCTTCATTGTATTTAAGGACACTAGGCAGAACCTCAGCACTATGTTTGGGGTTACCTAAACAGTGAAATCACCAACAAAAATGAGAAAACACAGCACTAAATAGACTGCAAAAGGGACACTTGTTTATAGAATAAGAACTGAACGAAGTGTCACCTTGTTCAACTTCAGCTGGGGGTGCATGCATTAAATGACTCTTTTTTTTTTTTTTTTTCTGTTTTGAGCATGTGTGTGTGTGTGTGTGTGTGTGTGCAAATGACTACAAAAGTGCCACAATGACTAATTTTGGGGTTACACATTTTAGTAAGTAGGCAAATTCACAAATATAGAATCTACAAATAGGAGGATTGACTATATAAAGAATACTCGAACAGGAAGGCATGGTCAACATTTAGATTAAGCAAAATGTGAATATGTGTGGCATTAATGTCTAATTTGAAGGAATGTAAGCAAGACAAACTAACTTATTGTTAATTTGTCATAAAAAAAAGAAAATAATTGCAGTTTAAGCACTGTGGTGTTCTTGTTATCAATAAATTGATTAACCGTAGATTTTGTCAAGTATACATTTGAATATTTCTATGGAAATAGAGCTAGAAAAAAATGGAATGGGAGTTAAAACTAAGTTTGAAATAAAGGAAAAATTAAGCAAAAATGGCAGAAAAACTAGGTACAAAATAAGATGATAGAAAGGAATCCAAATATATTAGTAATCAAAATAAGTTTAAACAAAGTACACCTTCCAGTTAAAAGGTTGTCAGATCTACATGTATTTATATAGTTAATAGTACAATTAACTTCCATTTATAGTGATTCAGTAAGGTTGAAGGTAATGTAAAAAGATGAAGCAGAAAAATACTAATTGGATGAATATTGCTGTAAGTATACTAATATCAGATAAGATTATTTTGAAGTAAAAAAACATTGCTAATCATAAGTTTATCTATATGAGTTAAAGAGTCAAGTCACCAAGAGATATAGAAATTTTAAACTGTATGCAACTGATAATATAGTTTCAAGATACATAAAGCAAAAATAATTAGAAGTGCAAGGACAAATTGATAAATTTACTAGCGTTATGAGAGATATAAGCTCACCTTTTCTAGTGGTTACTGGATCAGTGAACAATATGTCAATAAAGATAATAGTTGATTTGAGCAAACTGATTAAATAACTGGATCTAATGGATGTGACTAGAAACATACAACCAACATTTAAAAAATAAAGATTCTTTTCAAGCACACATAGATCATGCAAAAATGTTGATCATGTGGTAAGTCATAAAGCAAGTCTGGGTTTCTATCAAGTATTTGGTATTATACATGTCAAGTCATCTTACCAAAAAGAAATTAAGTTAGCCTCAACAATGAAACAAAATACAAAATGACACTTATTAGGATATCAAGAAATATACCTCTAAATAATTTCATCAAAGTGAAATTAGAGTGGGAAATAGAAATATTTACAATGAAATGATAATGGAAATACTATATAACAAAATTATAGGCTACAGCTAAAACATTCTTTCAATCAGGATTAGATTTTTTTCTATAAGGCCCAGAGAATAAATATTTTAGGGTTCGTGAACAACATATGGTCTCTGTTACATATTCTTTTTTATTTTGTACTTACAACCCTTTAAGAAATATAAAAACCATTTTTACCCTCGGGGCATAGAACATGGCTGGATTTGGCCTGTAGGCAGAGTGTGCCAATCTCTGATTTAGAGGGTTATGTATATGGTCTTTGTTTTTCTAGTTGAAAAGAGAATGACTAGAAATTAATGAGCTCAACATTCAACTTGAAAATTAATGAAAGACAAAAATCAAAGAAGATAGAATGAAATTACACAGATAAGAGTAAATTAAATAAAAAATACGCTCAATTGTATATCCAGAAGATGGTCCTTTGAAGTGATGAATAAAATTGAATTAGTGTTTATTTAATGTGGTGAAAGTGACAAAGTAAAAAATAACAGATAAAGATAATCTTTTAATCAGTTGGAAGCATACTGATGTTTGTTTAATCCTGGATGTTTTGTAATTTCAGAATAGACTATCATCTGGGTATTAGGAAACATTACACATGTGTTGTTGGGAAAAAGAGCACTCTGCATATGACCTGACTGATAATATAATCAAATCTGAAGTGCTTTTAGTGTAATTTGACAATAGTATAATTATAATAAGGAAATTATTGCTTTGGATTAATTTTAAAAATTATTAGAAAGCAATTCCCAAGATTCCTTAGAAAACAAACTCAAGGTGATTACAAATTATTTTTTCAATATAGCAGATGATCAGCAGATAGATACTGCTTTTCTATCATGTGACAAGCACCAAGCTAGGCATTTTGTATGTAGCGGAGACTAATTCAATGTGGTTTCTAACCTTATATCCATTAAATGTCTAAACATAAACTTGGCATATACATAGTTAAAAAATTGAGACATATTAAGAAGGAAAACTCAGGATGTCATGAAAAAGGAAGGAAAATAAGAGGAAACAAAGTTTTATTGGGAAATAGAGATATTTGGATGGATGGCCTGAACGTGAGTAGGAGTTACAAGTTGAAGATGGAGACAGGGATGAGGGTAGGCTAGAGGCTGTGCCTTCAGCAGCAGCTGTGGAAGTGTCCTGATTTGTGGAATGAAGGAGGCTAGAGTTTGAATTATGCCGTGAGGGAAAAGACACGTACAATGAATGAGATTTTGTACTTAAACAGGATAAATTACACAGATGTTGAAGGACTTGACAAAGAGCCTGGATTAAATTCTTAGATGAGAAGTCATAGAATGTTTTTAACGTTACAAAAGAGTATAGATGCTAGGTGGAGAATGGTTTGTAGGGACGAGAATTTGGGAGGCAACCAGAAGCTTCAAAGATCAGGTATGGTGGCTTGGGCCACGGTTGCAGCAGTGGAGAGGGTGAGATGTGGACAGATTCAGGATATCATATGGAAATAGCATTGGCAGGGTTTTGTGGATTTGCTGTAGAAAAGTGAAAGAATTCTTACCTCATGGCTTCTCTTTGAGTCTCGCAGAAATCTGAAGTGAGATCGGCAATCAAGAGTGATTTAACTTTGGCTGCACAGCAGAATCATTCAGGCACTTTAAAGACACTTTCAACTTTGTCTAAACTCTAGAGGTTGGGCTATTTGGTCTGGGGAAGGGCCCAGGCATCTTAAAATTTTTCTGAATAACTTACCTGGGCTTAGGGCAGGCACCCACTGGGGGCAGAAGTGCAACTGAAGTTGGTAAGCACAAATCAAAGTGCTGGAGCTCTTCTCTAGTTTTAAGAATCAGGCACTGAAAAAGCAAATGGTTGAGTTTAGTTAGCAGTTTTGCTAGTCAAGAGTGATGGAGAGAGGGAGGATCACATGCAGTGTTTATAAGAGCACGATTGGGGCGCCTGGGTGGCGCAGTTGTTAAGCGTCTGCCTTCGGCTCATGGTGTGATCCTGGTGTTGTGGGATCGAGCCCCACATCAGGCTCTTCTGCTGGGAGCCTGCTTCTTCCCTTCCCAGTCCCCCTGCTTGTGTTCCCTCTCTCGCTGGCTGTCTCTCTCTCTCTGTCAAATAAATAAATAAAATCTTTAAAAAATAATAAGAGCATGATTATGATGATGAGTCATGGACTCTAATGTGGGTGAGGAGGGGAGACAAGGAACCAGTGCCCCTAGAAAAGTGGTGGAGTCACTAGTCAAGGGGTCTCCCGAAGGTCACTAGATGATTTCAGGAGGAATAGCAGGTGCAATCTGAGGGAGAAGGAAAGAAATTGTGTCTGAGTGATTTGTGATTTCAAGGATCCAGGTAGATACCTCTTCTACTTCCGGGACAGAATATGATAGTGACAATGGCCGAAAAGAAAGAAGTACCCTCAGGCAGTATCTGTGTATCAATTAAAGCATAAAAGTGAAAGGGAACATTTGAGGGTAAAGGTTTTTTGCCGTATGTGTGTTACTTGTTATTGTCATCATCGTTACCCTGAGGAAAATTTGTGTAAGGCACTAGAGCATACTTACCACAAATACCTGATATCTCTCATTTATTGGGGAAATGGGAAATAGTAGGAGGTGCAGAATTCATCATATTTAATGTTGTCTACCTGAAAGACTAAGAAATGGAGTAAGTTCTGTACGAATTCTTTGGAACACAATTCACATTGTGGGCAGGATACTATCAGGACCCGTAGAGCAACTAGTCATTAGTATTAGCACATTACAAGTGCTTCTGCTGTGCTGCTTGGGTACAAATCACAGCTCTGCCGCTTACAAGGTGTATTACCTTGGGCAAGTTACTTAACTTTCTGTGCCTTCAGCTTCCATGGTGTAAAGAGGGATAGCGGTCATACCATCTCATAGGGTACTATGCCGAGCCCTTAGAATATTATCTGGCACATAATCATTTAGTGTGCTAGCAGTCAGATGGACATGTACACATGAATAGGTAATTAACAATTTTAAAACACTTTTTAAAAAGCATATCAGATCTCATCAGACCCCTACTTAAAAACCTTGGCTGTCTTCCTATTATGTGGGATTAAATCAGACTCATTCCTGTGATTTGGCTCTTTCCTGCTTCTCCAGTCTCATCCCTATACATTCTCCCCCTCACCATCCCTGAAGGTCAGTGCTCCAATCTCTCCCAGCCATTGGCATTTGCAAAGGTTTATGCTCCACAGAACTAACACTCCTCTCTGGGATTCATTTGTGTTCCTAACATCCCTGGTGCATTCAATTGAGCTGCGCCTGCCCTTTTTCTTAAGGCTCCACATTTGAAAATAAGAAGAAACACCCCTCAGACCCATATAAAGAATCACAGCTTGAAGCATGAAGCTCTCAAAAGCAGAATAAAACACTTCAGTATTTAAAAGTTAATCAGCATTTTAATTACTGCGCTTTAAGCTTTTCTTTTAAAAGGAGAGTCAAAGGACATCCATGCTGACAAACCAAGTTTGTGTCTGATGTTACTTGAAATGTCAGTTAAAAACCTTTGAAAGGAAAATCAGAAGCAACATAATAATTCCATGGTATGAGAGGAAGAATCCCATGGGAGTGGAGTGCCCTTATCTGATGGCTTATGAAGGCATGTGGGGCTTGGGGTTACCAGCATCCCCGGACAGGAGGTGGGATTTTGCAGGATGCCTTGGAAGAGCAGCACATAGACTGTGTCAGGACTGTTCCTCTGCCAGCACAGCCTTTGTTCCTGGCGTGCGAGGAAGCTAAGCTGGCTGCAAAGGAAGAGTGACGTGAGCTCACAGAAATGGGGGCTTTGATTAAACCATTATTCTAAATAAAGATTCCTTTAACTCCTTCAAAATCCAGAGTTAAAGTTCAGGATAGGGAAGTACCCAAGTATTCCCCCTTTCCCTTGCCACCGTTGCCTAATGGCTTGTTTAAAATACCCATTTTTTTGTGGGGTTTTGACAGTTCTCAACCCAGCAGGCAGTTTGTTTCTTGTCAGTTTCCCAGCCCTTTTCTGGAAGTCTGAACTATTTCATTGTGAGGTCTGCTCTGCTAGTGAGTCCCGACCTGAAAATTCTTCAGGATCATAGAAACCTATGTATTTTCAGTGTTAACGACAGAGATTTTGAAATGAAAAATAATCTGGTTTCTCAAGCAGTGGTAATATCCTAGGGCTGTTCATTATTTTGTACTTTGTTGATCAATTTTTCATTCGTAGCTGATTTAGCCAACTTGTTCATCCATTTCCCTTCAGGAAGCTCTGTTATGGCCCTTTATTTACATACTGTAACGTTGTTGGCGCTGTCATTCCACATACACTAATCTGTTTCGTAACCTTATAAAAACGTTTGACAGGGCTGACATATCTTCCAGAAAGCAGGAAAGCATAAATGTGAGCAGGCTTTTGCTGGGTTACAAAGGGTCAGTTTGAAATCTCAGTTTCTGGACAGTGGTCTGTGAATTTCTCATATGACCTAATGATAGTATTGGTTTTCCACAATAAAAGAAAATAAATAATACAGTTCTCTTAACTTCAAATGATTTGAAGATGCAGGACTGAGGGGATGGAGGAAAATATACACTGCAAGAAGTATAATATTAGAAAGCGTTCATAATGTGGAAGCTGGAAAGAATCTTAGCAATCACCCAGCAAACCAATTCATTTTGTAGATGATGAGATTAAGGCTCATCCAACTACAAAAAAAAAAAAAAAAAAAAAATGTGGAAATGATTCCAGGGCTTAGTACTTCTAACTCCCAGGCTCATACTCTTGATTTTTTCCACTACCCAGATGTTGGTCATTAAATGCTCCAAGATGCCTCCAGCAGCTGTAATTGATCTATGGGACTCTTATCAGTTAAAACAAACCAAACAACAAATTAGTCACTTCCACTGTCACGTTCCAATAACAACTTGAAAATAGTCAGTTGCAACAATTTCACGTTTTAACCATTGGTTTGTGCATCTGTTTTCCTAATTAGATTGCCCCTAAGGTGGGACCTGTCATTCTCTTTTGAATATTCTCAGGGCTTGTACATTTTCAGGCAGAGTCTTGGCTCAATAACTGTTTATTGAATGGACACAAATCTTATAACTCTATCATATTAGGAAGAAGAAATTTCAGTGTCTAGCTATGGTAGATATTTCAGAGAATTTTTTCCAAGGTAGGCTATTTTGTGTGCTGTTGACTCTGAAGTTGTGGCTAGACCTTTCACTTAGGCAGCTCTTTCTTACATAAGTGAAAAGATAGAACAGGGGAAAAAAAAGGTTTCTGGAAAATAACCCTCCAGATCTCAATATCAAAATCAAAACAAAAACACAAGAACTTGTAAATTATTAAGTGATTGCATCTTGTGTTCATAGAGCATGTTTAATCTCAGGAACACCCTGTGCTTTGGAGAATCCACTCCTTTATCTTGACAACGTTCTAAAGGTGGATAGGGGGTAGTATTATTTTGCTAATGGAAAAAATGAGGCTCAGTGGGGTTAAATGATTTGCTTGGGGTCACACAGGGCTCATTCTGTCTTTGTTATTTGTTTAGAAGTTGCTTCAGAAAGGCATTGCTGCTTTACTGTACAGAAGTTATTAGGTAGCTATGGGTCTGAACCTCTTCCCTGGGATTTGCTGTTTACAGAAAAATTTAAGATGCTAGTTAGGGGTTAGGTTGGGCATTTTGCCTGCTACATCTTAACGAAGATTTCCTTTTGCAGAGGGATAGAAACCAGAATGCATTTGTTTCTCTGACCCTGATCCACTCCATCTTTATCCTTTCCCCTAATAGCTGGAGCTTGTTGCTCTCTACCCTAAGTTTCTTTCTTTCTCTTTTTTTAAGCTGTTATATAGATTCTTCCGGATAAAATTTGGGTTTTTAAAAAATTTTTTTAAATAATTTTTATTATGCTATGTGAGTCACCATACAGTACATCCTTAGTTTTTCATGTAGTGTTCCATGTAAAATTTGGGTTTTAAAATTATTGTCCAAAAGCACTTTCTAGATGCTTTTTTTTTTCTAGGTGCTATTGCACTGAGAGATTATTTTTTATTTATTTATATTTTTTAGATTTTTTTTAAAGGATTTTATTTATTTATTTGACAGAGAGAGAGACAACCAGCGAAAGAGGGAGCACAAGCAGGGGGAGTGGGAGAGGAAGAAGCAGGTTTCCAGCAGAGGAGCCTGATGTGGGGCTCGATCCCATAAGGCCAGGATCACGCCCTGAGCTGAAGGCAGACGCTTAACGACTGAGCCACCCAGGTGCCCCATGCACTGAGAGATTATTTTGACTTTTAAACACTTTACTATTAAAGCAGGTATTATTGATATCTGAAAAATTCTCACACAGCAACCCAATTATCCTACACCCACCCAGTGATATGTTAAAATTCACTTGATTTCAATTCAAAACGTACTGAACAGTTGTACGCAGGCACAATGCCATTAGTCATGGCAATAAAAACACTGGTCCCTGGCTTTACACTATACGCAGTGATGTCATAAACATCGTTTCATTTGATCTTCTCAGTAATCTTGGGAAATAGACATCATCATCTCCATTTATAGATGAAGAATGTAAGACTCAGACACTTGGTCAGTATCACACAGAGAGCAAGTAGTAGAGCTAGTATTTGAACCCTAGTTATTAGATTTAGTATCTTCAATATCATCATCATCATCACAGCAACAACAATACTAAAATCTTTTGGGTAGTTATCAAGTCTTTCATAGGTTCTAAGTACTTTGCTAAATATTTACCATTAATCCTCACCCACCTTAGAAACAAAAGGATGCCATTTATTGCGTGCTAACTAAGTTTCTGGCACAGTGCTTGGCACCTGATACACACACACACACACACACACACACACACACATATTTTATTTAACCGTAATCCCAGGAAACTGATGCCAGACAAGTAACTTGCCTAAAGCCATATAGTTAGGTAATGGCAAATGATCTGTATTTTAATCTATGAGTTAATATCCTTGATCCAAGGAGTTTTGTATGAGGAGATATGGTATATATTCCTTAGGCATAGCTCCTAAGAGAGAGAAGTCATCGTGAGCCCTGGAGTGAGCCGTGTTAAGTTGTAGAGACGATACAGTCTCTGAACTGGGTGGAGAAAGGAGCAGTCCTGCTAGCTCTATTTTCCCTCATCCGTGCTGAAGATCACTGTAACCTATGGAACTCAGTTCTGAAAGCAGCAATCAGTGTCCAATACCAGGGAGCAGGAACTTCCTTTTTGGGGGATTTTATCTTAATTCTAAAGAAGGCAGTTGTGATGAACTTTCAAGCACCAGTATAAGAATAAAGAAAAAGAGCAGTCATGATGTGATCTGATAGGACTTAAATCATACTTGGGAGTGAGAAGGAGATAAATGTCTTCTACACTATGGTTCACGAGAAATGCGGAGAAACCTCAAGCAAATTTATATGAATAATTATAAACGGGGTGAGTCTTTAAAAGGATTTTACGAAAAGTGTGAGAAAAAATAATTATCCCCATACAGAAAGAACACATACAGGGCACCTGGGTGGCTCAGTTGGTTAAACATCTGCCTTAGGCTGGAGTCATGATCCTGGGGTCCTGGGATCAAGTCTTGGTATCAGACTCCCTGCTCAGCAGAGAGTCTGTTTCTCCCTCTTCCTCTGCCCCTCCCTCCAGATCCTGCGCACGCTTGTGTGCTCTCTCTCTCAAATAAATAAGTAAAATCTTAAAAAAAGAAAGAACACATACAAACAGTGCCTGTATTGATGCATAAGTCTTTAACAAAATACTAGCAAGCTTAATCTAGTCCCATATAAAAAAGATTATACAATATAACCAAGTGAGATTTATCATAGGAATGCAATGTGGATTAGCATCCAAAAATCAATTAGTGTAGTACACCATATCAGTAAGAGACAAAGCACATGATCATCACAAGAGACATAGAAAAAGCAGTTGAAAAAATTAAACACTCTTTTCATTAAAAAAAAAAAAAAGACAAGACAGAAACTAGGGAAAGGGAACTTCCCAACCTAGTAGGGCATATTTATGAAAAATCCATGGTTAATATCCTACTTAATGGTGAAAAAGACTGAATACTTATTTCTAAGATCAGGAACAAGACAAGGATATCTGCTTTTGCCACTTTTATTCAACATTGTACCGAAAGTTCCAGTTAGGGCAATTAGGCAAGACAAAGGAGTGAAACACAACCAGATTAGAATTGAAGAAATAAGACAATTGATTTTTAGTTTTGCAGAGGACACAGTTTGCAGACAACACAATCTTATCTGTAGAAAATTCTATAGAATTGCTTAGGGCTAGAGGGTGGGGGTGGAGTTTGGGAAAATGGGAAGTGTATGCTAATCTGTATGAGGTTTCTTTTTGGAATTATAAAAATGTTCTAAAATTGTAGTGATGTTTGCATCATTCTGTGACTACATTGAAAACCATTGAGTTGTGCCATTTAATCTGATGAACTGTATGTGCATGAATTATCTTGCAATCAAGTTGTTGAAATAATCAAACAGCTACAGTTATAACCCAAACCTACTAGCCCCTTCTAAGAAAAGCACCTTTGGCAGATCATGTACCTTTTCTTTTTGTTTATAGTCATCAAGAAAAAAGCTGTTTTAGATGAATTTAGATACAAAACCTCAAAAATATATAGGTTATTATGTTAGTAAGTGAAGCATTCAGAAGTTCAAGGCAGGCCTATGAATCAGATTTTCTTTATCTGTTTTCCTCATATACATGTATACAGATGCCTCTGTGTATATGTGTATTTTATTTTTTTCTGTAATTTAATTTTAGGTTTTTATTTAAATTCCAGTTAACATACAGTGTAATATTAGTTTCAGGTGTACAGTTTAGTGATTCAGCACTTCATACATCACAACAATTGCGCTCCTTAATCCCTACCACCTATTTAACCCATCCCCCCTGCCCACCTCCTCTTTGGTAACCAGCAGTTTGTTCTCTGTAGTGAAGAGTCTGTTTCTTGGTTTGCCTCTTTCTCTTTTTTCCCTGTGCTCATTTGTTTTGTTTCTTAAATTCCACATATTGGTGAAATCATGTGGTACTTGTCTTACTCTGATTGACTTATTTCGCTTATCATTATACTCTCTAGCTCCATCCATTTCACTGCAAATGGTAAGATTTCATTCTTTTTTATGGATGAGTAATATTCGTGTGTGTGTGTGTGTGTGTGTGTGTGTGTAAATTCTTCTTTATTGATTCATCAGTCAATGAGCTGTTTCCATAGTTTGGCTATTGTAGGTAATGCTGCTATAAACATTGGGGTGCATGTATCCCTTTGAATTAGTATTTTTGTGTTCTTTGGGTAAATATCTAGTAGTGCAATTGCTGGATCTTTGGCTTTTTTGAGGAACCTCCATACTGTTCTCTAGAGTGGCTATACCAGTTTGCATTCCCACCAACAGTGCAGGAGGGTTCCCCTTCCCCCACATACTAACACCTGTTGTTTCTTGTGTTGTTGACTTTAGCCATTGTGACAGGTGTGAGGTGACATCTCATTGTGGTTTTGATGTTTATTTCCCTGATGATCAGTGATAATGAGCATCTTTTCATGTGTCTGTTGGCCATCCAGATGTCTTCTTTAGAAAAATGTCTACTTATGTGTTCTGCCCATTTTTTTATTGGATTATTTGTTTTTTGGGTGTTGAGTTTTATAATTCTTTATATATTTTAGATACTAACTCTTAATCATATATTTGAAGAATGTCATTCGCAAATATCTTCTCCCATTCCATAGGTTGCCTTTGCTATGCAGAAGGTTCTTATTTTGATACCAAAGCAACTTTGAAAAAGAAAAACAAAGCTGGAGGCATCACAATTCTGGACTTCAAGTTATATTGTAAAGCTGTAGTGATCAAAACAGTATAGTACTGACTTAAAAATAGACACATTGATCAGTGGAACAGAATAAAAAAACCCGGAAATGAACCCACAATTGTATAGACAATTAATCTTTGACAAAGCAAGAAAGAATATCCAACGGGCAAAGGACAGTCTCTTCAACAAATGGTGTTAGGAAAACTGCACAGCAACATGCAAAAGAATGAAACTGGACCACTTTCTTTTTTTTTTTAATTTTTTTTATCATATTATGTTAGTCACCATACAGTACATCCCTGGTTTCTGATGTAAAGTTCGATGATTCATTAGTTGCATATAACACCCAGTGCACCATGTAATACGTGCCCTCCTTACTACCCATCACCGGCCTATCCCATTCCCCCACCCCCTCCCCTCTGAAGCCCTCAGTTTGAAACTGGACCACTTTCTTACACCATACACAAAAATAAATTCAAAATGGATGAAAGACCTAAATGAAACCATTAAAATCCTAGAGCAGAACATAGGCAGCACTTCTTTGACATCGGCTGTAGCAGCTCCTTTCTAGATATGTCTCCAGAGGCAAGGGAAACAAAAGCAAAAATAAATTATTGGGACCACATCAAAATGTTTGTGTATTTTTGACTAAAGGTTACATTAAGTAGAAAGACACTTTGATTACAGTTTCTTCTTAGAAGTTTCTCTTCTACCATGGAACTCTTTAAAAGGTTGTGGAGAAAATTAGGAATGTTTTCTTCTATCTTTAGTTCCATTATATCTTTTAAGAGGAGAGTCCATGGTCAAGGATGTGTAAATATGACTTAGTCCTTCCTCACCCTATAATACCCCAAATGATGGACAGCCATGACACCCAGTTATGACTTTATCATTCACATTAGGGTACTATGTGTGGGCTGCTTCTGTTCTCTAACAGAGGAATTGCAAAAACAATAAGCAAGAAATATCATGACATCATGCAAGATAAAGACTAGAGAATGGAACATCTATTTGGTTCCCTTTTTATTATAACCTACACGGGTTGTCTTGTTAAAATCTACAGTATTACTCTTCCTATACCACATTCTCCTAGTGTCAATATAGTAATTCCACATGAGTAATTCCACAGATGAAACAAGCATTGTCCATAGGATTGCCCACTCATCCCTAAAGGAGCTGTGTTTTCTGTTCCTAGGAACATTAACACCAAACAAGCTCAATTTCATTACTTATTGCTCCCCAGCGAGTATTTTCAACATCAAGGACCTGGGGATCAGACCCATGAAGTAATCCTTGGTTCACCAGCACCTGAAATTACACAGGCCCAGAAAAACATGAGTCTACCTTAAACCTGTGTGCTAAGATTGCTGACTTCCATAAAAACAGAGTTTCAGTTTATGAAAGATTTGTTTCTGCCCTGTAGTCTGTTTTTGACTGTTTCTGCCCAATATATACATACCACATGCTCACATACTGGCATGCACACACATCCATGAAGATCTAATTCCTCCTTTTTAGTTTTTCTTGACTACCAGATGTTGTACTTGCCATAGGCACTAAATTACTAAAACCCAAAGAGAATACTGGGCTCTGCACCAAAGCTACCAGACTATCAAGCTTGCATGCGCAAGAACCTGTCAGGACAACCATGTGGCCCCTTATCTCTGTTTTCCTTAGCTGACTCCTAAAGTGAAAGCCAGACCTTCCCATGTTCCAGTGATTTTTAACTCCGCTTATTTAGTCAGAACACCTGGAAGAGTCCTCCAGCCCTCCCTGAACTTTAACCATATCAACTCTCCAGCACATTGATGCTGATTGTTTCTCTCTAATCATCTGTACTCCTGCACCTACCCAGCTCATGTTCGGAATGTCGATCAGTTCCCTTGCGATAACACCCCGAATTCCTTAGCTTCCTGTCCTCTTGTTTTACTCTCTCAGAAGAAAGAAGTGGGCACTTGAGGAACTCAGTGCGAAATACTGTTTTTATATCTGAGTTCAAAATACCTGGGGTTCTTGCTAAAATGCGAAGTCTGATTCCAGAGATCTGGGGTGAGCCTGAGTTTCTGTATTTTTTAACAAGTTCCCAGGTGAGATCATAGAAGAACGTTTGAGTTCCAAGATTGTAGGTGACCGTTTTGGGAAAGACTCAAGATGGACGCAACTACAAAGTCAGTCCCCTTCTCAGCTGAGCTTACACTACCGCCTGATCTCTGTTATCTCTGGGTAGAAACTCACTTTCTAACATTCTGCTTAGCTTATTTGAAAGCTTCTTCACGATCTCTTTTCTGTTCCCCCCCCTTTTTTTTTTGACAGTCATCTTTCTTATAATACCTCCTAAAAGAGTGGTTTTCAACCCTGTGGCACATTAGAATCACCTGAGGAAATTAAAAATATTCCAAAGTCACCATGTTCCAGAAAAAATAAATCAGCACATCTGAGATAGGTGTAGATTTTAAAACTTGCTTTGATTCCCAAGTTGCAACCAAGTTTGAGATTCTGGATAAATAAATAAATAAATAAAATCTTAAGGAAAAAACAAAAGTTTGAGATTCTGATCTAGAACGTCATCAACTTCCAGCTACCAAATATTAGAATTATGTGTGACCACACTCATGCTTAAATTCCTTCCTTATCTGTTAACAAGAGCTTCTCTATCTGTGCTCTTATTCATATTCCCTCCCACTTTCTCAGCAATCATACATTATTATCTCTGAAATATTGCCAGGTATTTTCCATCTTGAAATATATAAACAAAAAAATCTTTTTAACACATGAACTATCTATCAGTGATTAAGAGTGAGAAATTTCTTAAAACATGGAAAATCACAGGGGCGTCTGGGTGGCTCAGTCGGTTAAGAATCTGTCTTCAGCTCAGGTCATGATCCCAGCTCAGTGGGGAGCCTACTTCTGCCTCTCCCTCTGCTGCTCCACCTGCTTGTGCTCTCTCTCTCTCTGTCAAATAAAAGAATAAAATCTTAAAAAAACAAACATGGAAAATCACTTAGAGAGTTTTGTTTCTAGTTGATTGTGATCCTATTAAAATTAAACACATTAGAAAGTAAGCTCATATTGAATTAAACAATGCATTTTTTTATTTGGTGGTTTGCATTGGGTAGAGAAATTCTGTGGATTGGACATGTTTTCAGTGATGTTGGCATTTATTTAAAGGGACAGCTTGGTTCTCATTGTGTAGTGCCCATTGCAGCATTCGTTGTATATAAGGGCACTTTTACTATTTTTAGCACATTTTCCCATCCCTTGTATCTCTCTATTTGGGTTTATTGGAGAGGAGAGTAAGTGAGACACTTAGATTCAACTATCTTTATAAAAGTCCCTTACATTATATGAGAGGGTGTACAGGTTAGAGAATGGGCATATAGGTTGGAGAATGTTCAGAAAAAAGCAGTATAATTCTGTCCACCCATCTGTTTTAACAGAGGGTAGGAATTTTAGGGAACAGTGTGCATTTAAATGCCACCAAATATTTAGAGCTTTGTGCTATGGGACTTTGTGCTAAGGGATATACAGGATATCCCTTTTTTTCAGTATAAAGTTATTGTTCTAGGATGAAGTGCCCAAGGGTCACTATTGGCTGCATGAATAGAAAATCTGCAGAGCCTCCCCCGCCAAAGTAGCTTTATCCTTCAGCAGCAGGCAGAATTGTTCTTAATGTCAGAAGTAGTATCAGAAAAGAAGTTGGGTATTGCCATCGTAGGTTTTTGGAATAGAAGCTGGGCCAAACTGGCTGAGAAAGGCCACCCTTCTGCCCAAGCAATTTAATCAAACTCAGGGGAAAATAGAAACTTTTCAGAGGAGACTAATACAAAAATCTTCATGGTGGCAGCCCATTCCCCACTCCCCACAGGATACTGCATTTCCAGCCTTGCTATTACAGAAATTTAAATTGCCTCTGCTTTAGATCTGAGAAAAACTTCCAATGAGTTTAAGTGAACAATGAAGGGAGTCAGTGATAATCCACCCACACTAGTTTTGGGCAAGTGCCAGCTCTGAATAAATTCTTATTCAAGAATGAATAACAGTTTCCTCCTACATGGAGCCTACTCAAAGTTGCGGCAACAAAGGGAAATAGACATAGCATTCATGAGGGAGAAGAAGAGCATAATTTGAGGTTTTTTTTTTTTTTTTTTTTTTTTTTTTTTAACTACGGGAAACAGGAGTAAATTTCAGAGTGAGTTTGTACCCTTAAGAAAATGAAGTAAAAATATATTTTATGAAGTGGTAAAATAGATATAACGGGAAAACAGGCTGGATAGACAAAAGGAACAGGCTCATGGAAGAGACAGGAAAAAAAAACTACAAGGAAGAAAATATCTAAGAGAAAATAAAAAATGAGTCAGTGAATGAATAATTGCTTTAGAAATGATGGCAAACTCAAAATAGAGATATGGAATGTAAGCTTGTGAGAGATGTTCACAGCACCCTGACAAAAAACATAGACATTTAGTCTGAGAGAAGATGATTGATGAGTAGTGTTACCAGGAAAACATGAGAAACGTAAGTTTTGAATACTGAGTTTGTTGTGGGTATAAAATACTGATGGTTGATTGGCCAGTAGGGAGAGGAACGTGAGATGACCTTTAG
Organism: Ursus maritimus; assembly: GCF_017311325.1. NCBI lineage: Eukaryota > Metazoa > Chordata > Mammalia > Carnivora > Ursidae > Ursus > Ursus maritimus. The sequence goes on along the minus strand of NW_024424453.1, from coordinate 4,182,289 downwards.
GTAGTGTGACTAGCCAAAGCAAACTTGAGAAGGAGGAGCAAAGCTGAAGTTTTTTCGAACAATACTACAAAGCCATAGTAATCAAAAATAGTATGGCACTGGCATAGAATCAGACACGTGGATAAATGGAGCAGAATAGCGAGCTCAGAAAAGACTGCACATATATGTGGTCAATTAATCTTTGACAAGGACACAAAGAATGCACATGGAGAATTGATAGTCTCTGCAATAAATGGTATTAGGAAAATTGGATGTTTATATGCGAAGGAATGAAACTGGACCCCTGTCTCACACCACTGACAAAAATTAATTCCAAAATGTATTACAGAATTAAGCATAATACCTGAAACCTTAAGAGAAGAAAACACAGGGAAAAATCTCCTTGATACTGGTTTTGACAAGGTTTTTTGGAAATGACACCAGAAGCACAAATGATAAAGGAAAAATAAACAAGTGAGATGACAACAAAGTAAAAATTTGCACAGCAAAAGAAACAATCAACAAAATGGAAAAACAGCCTGTGGAATGGGAGAGAATATTTGCAAACCATATATATGATCAGAGACTGATACTAAAAAATATATGAAACATGTACAAATCAGTAGCAAACAGTAACTAATTCAATATAAAATGGGTAAAGAGCCCAAAAAGACATTTTTCCAAGCACATACAAATGGCCAGCAAGTACACAAAAAGGTGCTAAACATCACTATTCATCAGGGAAATGCAAATCAAAACTATGATGAGATATCAGCTCGTACCTGACAGGATTGCTGTTAACAACAACAAAACAAAAACAAAACAAAAACAAAAAACAAAGGAGAGATAACAAATGAATGTCGCCAAGGTTGTGGAGGAAGCACAACCCTTTTATATTGTTGGTGGACATGTTAAACTGGTACAGCCATCATGCAAAAACGGTTTGGAACTTCCTCAGAATTAAAAAAAATAGAGCTATCATCTGATCCAGCTTTCCTACTTTCGGTTATATATCTAAAGAATGTGAAATCAGTGTCTCAAATAGATATCTGCACTCTCAAGTTCACTGAGCATTATTCATAGTAGCTAAGATACCGAAACAACCTAGGTAACTGTCAGTGGATGAAAGGATAAAGAAAATGTGAAAAATCTATCGTATGTGAAAAAAAAAAGCACACACATATATAATATATATAAAGGAAATCCTGCCATTTGAGACAACATGGATAAACCTGAAAGGCATTATGCTAAGTAAAATAATCTGGACAAAGATTGACAAATACTGCATGGTACCTTTAAGAAAAAAAGGCAAACTCATAGAAACAAAGAATAGAATGGTGGTTGCTAGGAGTTGGGTATGGGGGAAATGGAGGGAAGTAAGTCAAAGCCTAAAAACCTTAGTTATAAGATGAATAAATCCTTAGGATCTAATGTATAGCATGGTGACTGTAGTTCATAATACTGTATTGTATACTTGGAATTTTTAAGAGATTAAATCTTAAGCATTCTCACCACAAAAATAAAGACAAAAATAATTGGGAGGTAATGGATGTGTTGATTGTCGGAGCCCTTTTGCAACATGCGTGTACATCAAGTCATCACATTGTACATTTAAAATATATACCATTTTATTTGTCAATTATACCTCAGTAAAGCTGGGGGGAAAAAAGGGAAAAATATTGTATATCCTTTAAAAAATCTCAAAAAGGAAAAAAACAATGTGTGTCAAATAGATGAGTGAAGAGAGGAGATTGAACAAACCACAGAGAACCCATGACTTGGGTGGTAAGCGTAGGAAGAGGAGCTGTTAAAAAAGAAAGAGGCAGCCAGAGCTAGAGCAGGAAATATAAGGAAGAAATGCTATTGTAGAAGCCACAGGAATAAAACATCTCACGAATAGCAGCAGGTTATCAGTGTCGAATCCTACGGAGAGGTCAAGAAAGATAAGAATTTTAAAGAGGCCTTTGGATTGGCAAGAAAGAAGCCATCAGTGTATTGTGCATGCTAGGACTCTGTCAAAAACAGAGTTGGAAACTCTAAACAGCAGTGAGTTGCCACTGTGTGAGAACAAAGAGGTTTTTTGTTTTTTTTGTTTTTGGTGAGACATCTCAATATGAAACCGGGGGAGGGGGAAGTGGAGAAAGACAAAGATAGAAATTATGTCTTAAAAATGGTTCTTAGTGTCTATGAAACACGGAGAAAGAAATAACAAAATTTCATTTAACACTTATTTGTAAGAATTTTCTATTGGTTCTGTAAATTTGTATGGTTTATTTTCTTTCACCATCCTGAAAATCTTTTGTGATAAGCACTTGGGGTGAGAAAACAGGCTCAGCTGGTCATCATTTTGTTAGCGAGAGGCGGAGCTGAGACTAGGCATTGGGATTTCAGACCTTGGTCCTGTTTCTATTAGGTGATACTTTCTCCCTCCAACTTCCCAGAAAGTAATAGGAGAAGCCATTGTACTGGTTTAACAGCATCATGTGCAGAATGTTAGAAAAATGACACTGCTGACTTATTGTATGAAGAAGAAAATAAATGAAAACAAAAAGTATTAGTATCTATTGGAAGAAAAAGCTGTGTTTTTTTCCCCACTGTGGAAAGAAACGGATGGGTACATCTGTCCTCTCTTTTTAAATCTGTCTCCTGCCTCCCCACCTGCTTTTCTGTCTCCCTCCCCCAATCCTACTACAGACATATTTCATCCATAATGTAAGATTTTCAGCTTGTAAGTCAGGAAACTAAAAACATGATGTAGTTAAAATAAATTGATGAAGAAGCAAAAAAAAAAAAAAGAAAAAAAAAGAAAAAAAAAAAGAAAAGAATGGAAATTATTTCTCTAGGTTTCCAAATCAGGCAAGGTGTTGACAAATTGGGGATGATGAAGAAAAGTGTCCATCAAATGCTCATAATCACTTGAATGATTTAAAACGTTCATTATCAAAAGATAGTCATGTTATATCCCATTAACAAAATGTAGCTCTTAACAAAACCAATTATAAACCAACACATTACAAATAAAACCTGGGGGCACCTGGGTGGCACAGCGGTTAAGCGTCTGCCTTCGGCTCAGGGCGTGATCCTGGCGTTACGGGATCGAGCCCCACATCAGGCTCCTCCGCTATGAGCCTGTTTCTTCCTCTCCCACTCCCCCTGCTTGTGTTCCCTCTCTAAAAACAGAAAAAAAAAAAAAAAAAAAACCAAAAAAACCACAAATAAAACCTGAAGAACATTTATATGTTCAACATTTGAAAGGGATAAATTATAAGATATTTTAAGATATCTCAACGTTATGAATACTGTCACCAAATAGTTCAGCCCATATTATTATTATTTTCTTACAAATAGACCATGATGAAGATGTTTTACCATGTGATTTTTGTTTACTTGGTCGATTCACTAGTTTCTGTTTGGACAGACTTGTCAGTAATGTGGTTAAATATATGCTTCCACAAAATTATAAATTACTATAGCTCTTGGGTCTTAAAGCACAGACAGTTGCAAATAGTTGAACCTAAGAATGTAAAATCCAAGAAAGTTAGTATCTGCTCAACACATCTGGTTCATTATTATTTTTTTAATTATCAGGTGTGTGAAATAATGTAATAATGCATTATTTATAATATTTTCCCCTAGGGAACTTTTTAAAAAATGTAGATATTGGTAACATGAATGTGTTGATTCATCAAATCTTTGTAGCCACAGTGTGTTATAGAACAATAGAGCTATAATTGTTGTTACAGATTAACAAAGAACTGGGCAAAGTAACGGTGGGTCCTTAGCTAAGCAAGGCTGGAATGTGTAGGACCAGCAGTCAGAAGGGGAATATGCCAGTCAAGCAGACTAGAACCCCATAAGCGTGAGCTGAAGCTTGGAGCCCCTTTGATTTCCAAGGTCCATGACAAGTGTGTATGAATTACAATTTGACCGACTCTTGTTCAAATGTTTTTTTCTTATAGATTTTGTTACCTTTCCCTTAGTAAATTCTGAGTGGGTCTTGTTGAAATTCATAGGGTTTTAAATATGGCGCTGGCATATTATGGCTACTTGGGAAGTGCAGCAAATAAGTTAGTTGAAATTAGACATTTGGCGTAAAGAAAATGTATGACAGCTTCCACAAGAATGTGACTCTGGGCATCTACTATGATTGGCTGTTATTATTGCCCTGTAAGTTGATCCTGAATGGTCCCAAAGAAAGATCACTGGAGTCCTTGAGAAGGTGGGAGCTGCAGTGGTGAGGAGCAGAGGGTGGGCAAATCTGTACCAAGACCAGGCAAGCTGTGATCTAGCCACAAAAGTGAGGCTGGGGAAAGAACTCAGGTTTTCTGTTTCCTTGGCTTATTTCTTTCCCCTTATAGCAACCATAGAGGAAGCACATTAGTTCTGAAATGACACAGAATGGGTTAAAATGTTAGATGCTTTCAAAACTATAAAATATTAAAAATGACTAATACTTAAAATTAGGAAAAGAAAGGTTGCACTTTACAAAGAAGAAAAGAGCTATTTTGAAGTTGAAAGAAAAGTCATACTTAAATGCTTAAGCTTTAACTTTTCATTAGCTTAAAGAGATATACATTTTTATTTCATTTATTAGAATTTAGAAAATGTGATGAAAATAGTTCAAGTGGGAAATCCCAGGACAGTGTCAGATGTGAATAGTCACAAAATATTTCTCCCTGAATCTTCGAAGCTTAACGAAGAGAGATCACACAGTAGTGTAGCCTAGTTAAATTTTTAGAGGACATGTTTCATGTGAGTATTTCTGCATCTAAGCTAAGAAATATTTTGAAATTAAAATTTTAAACCCACATTAAGAAATATATATACTAAGGACTGTATTTTAATATTTTAATACACAATATTAAAATCAAAGAGAAATCTAGATGGATGCATCCGTAAGCTGATTACCGATGTGTCAGGTAAGATCTAAAAGATGGCTCATGAGATTCACTGAAATGCGAAACGATAACTAATTTACTAATACAAACGACTCGCATGCTATTTAAAATCCTACTGTTTTGAGTTTCAGTAAAGCAATAGAATTAGTTTTATGCATTTTTGAATGACATGGCCTGAAAACTATTTAAAAAAATTGAGGAATTTTAAAATCAGTGTTTTTCACCTATGTTTATGTGCTTCATGTAGGAGACTGATTGCTTTTGTCATTTAACACCTTAAGCAGGAGTATACCTGGTTGCAATAATGGCTAAGATGTTATGTTTCCAAAGAAAGAAATCATTCATACATAAGTTAAAGGAGCTTTGAAAATTCTCTGTACAAGTTAAATTAAATTTGATAAACTTTTTATCGCATGCCTATGATTTGACAGGGAGCATGTAAGCTCTGGAAATGCAAGATGACTCCCATTCAGACATCTTTAAAAGTGTTCTCTGTCAGGGGCGCCTGGGTGGCTCAGTCGTTAAGCGTCTGCCTTCAGCTCAGGGCGTGCTCCCAGAGTCCTGGGATCGAGCCCCACATCGGGCTCCTCCGCTAGGAGCCTGCTTCTTCCTCTCCCACTCCCCCTGCTTGTGTTCCCTCTCTCGCTGGCTGTCTCTCTCTGTCAAATAAATAATGAAATCTTAAAAAAAAAAAAAAGGGTTCTCTGTCAAATAGGGGAGACAGGAAACCAAACACATTGCAATATTGTGTGGTACGCCCTCTAACAAGGACCTTCACAAGGTAGAGAGTTCAAAGAAGTGCACTGAAACAGGCAGGAGAGAAGATCTGAAGCCGTTTCATCACAGAAACGGCTGTTGGTCCTTCCAGCATTACTCACTGATGGGACCTGTGTTTGCTGGGAGGAGCAAAATCTCAGTGATTTTTCTTGCTTTTCAGTGTGGTTAATGAATGTGACCTTGTTTTCCTTGATAGAAGAAAAATGTACATTTTATCCATGAGCAGCTTGCACCTTGAAGGGAAGGTTAAGATTCACTATCTTTATTCCGTGTTGCATAAATCTGCATCTACTTAGTGACCGCCTCTGCTACTAAACGCGTTTTTACATGCGATGGATTTCTTGAACTTACTCTCTCAGCTAAGCACTGAAATAATGCTTATTCTCATAAATAGGAATAATATCCATAGTATAACATATACCATTTATCATGGGCTTACTTTATGGGAATCTCTGAAAATCTCTTTATATATGTTACCTTATTTTACTCCTGTAAGAATTCTGTGGAATAGATAAAAATATTATCCTCCTTTCCCAGATGAGGAAGCAGAAGTAGAATGGTTATTTAATCTATCTAGAGCCTCACACTTAAGAAGTGATGTCGTTAGCATTGAAATTCAGGCTTACCTGATACTAGAGTCTGTCCTTAGCCACTTTGCTAGATTTAATATAAATGAACTCCAAGCAGAAGGCAAGGCATGGACTGAAAGGAAAGCTTGAATACAAAATCTCTAGTGTGGCAAGACTCATGGAACTAACGAAAAATAGACTTCTAAAGAAAACACTGCCCCTCTCCGAAAAAAATTGCCTTGTGTTTTTAATTGATTTTTCCTTTATGTTTAGCGTTTAGAATTTTATATAATTACCACTAATTTTCCTGTTGTCTGAATTTGAGAACACAGGGAGTACTGTCCTTAGTGGCAAACAGAGTGGAAATTACTTTTCCAAGATTTTTTTTTTTTTTTTTAAGATTTTACTTATTTGACAGAGAGACAGCCAGCGAGAGAGGGAACGTAAGCAGGGGGAGTGGGAGAGGGAGAAGCAGGCTTCTTGCTGAGCAGTGAGCCCAAGTGTGGGGGGAGGACTTGATCCCAGGACCCTGGGATCATGACCTGAGCCAAAGGCAGACGTTTAACGACTGAGCCACCCAGGCGCTCCTCCAAGTTTTTTTCTAAAAAGTTGGAGAGAAAACCAAGACTAAGGCCTAATATTCTTGACTTTGGTCCATATATTTCTCTTATTCTATTTATAGAAAAAAATTCTAAACAATATTTGCAATCTAACCCGTTGTGATGACTCATTGATTTGTAGACAATACTTATTCTTTATTCTAAAACATTTAGGTAAGAATGATCAAGTCAATATTTCTCTATAATCTTATGTTTTAATATTTATGGGGACTGTTATCTCATTTTATCAGATTTTTCATTGAGTATATAGATATTTTTATGCCTTTAGCTTTATTTTGCATTTTATATCTTTCTGTTTTGCTCATATTGAAAATGCCCAAATCTCTTCTGCGTTTATTCTTCTGCTTTCAAACAATTAGATGGTGTTCCTGTTTTGCAGATAAGACCACCGAGGCCTCGAGGCCTCAGTGGTTGAGAAATTTTGCCAAGGTCATACAACTTGCAAGTGTTACCATGGGGATTTTATATCAATCTGCATTTCCCAAAGTTCTAGAAAGTTATTTCCCCACAGAAGAGTACTTTAAAATGTAGAAAACACTCTGGCTTTATGTAGTATGATTTTTTTTTACAAAGAAAACACACATTTCTTTCCAAAACTGTACAGAGAAATTGTTCTATAACAATCAGTTTTAACTAGCACTAAATTTGAAAATAATTGTTAGTTTCATCTCTAGGAGAAATATCACACTGATTTCTGTAGAACTGGCATTTAGCACAGCTCACATGCAGTTGTAGGACGCATTATTCTCAGGCAGCTCAACGTTAGCTGTACATAAAGCGGGTTTCTTTTCCTGTGGGATCTGGCAAGGTCAGATTCTGTCTGTAGGGTTTGTTTCTTCTATTCGTGACACACAGCACTGCTGCTGTATAAATTGTTTAATATAGTCCTCTGAATTGACTATAAAAGTAATTGTATACTTGGCCATCAGATATGATTTTTGAAAACAAATACAAAGTGGGCTCTGGAGGGATAAAACTTCAGTGGTCTGTGCCCAGGATGTTTTGAATGATGGAGACTGAGGGATGTGGTGGACATCTGTTGTTTTTGCCTGACTAGTACCCACTCTTCATCCTTCTCATAACAACTGTTCTCTGTTTTAAATTCCATTTTGCCTCAAATCCAAGCCAGACCTTTCAAACCTTTTTAATGTGCATTCTCCCTGGGGATTTTTTGGAAACTGCTGGAAAATGAAAGTGCTCGTTCCGCTGGGGTGGCCGATCTCGAGGGATGAAAGCTTGGCCATCATTTTACCACATGGGGAGACCATTCCTGAGAAAGAAGCCAACACAGAGGCAAACTAAACAAGAGATGGAAAAAGGCAGGTTTCTGACATCATTTGAGTACATGGGCGCCTCCATGCTTGAAGCCAGTTTATGTCTTGGCTAATACATTTCTGTGTGCTTGAGTCAGTTTAAGTTGGGCTTCTCTACTTGTGGTTGAAAATTTCTGGCTATTTCATGTGCTATTTCATGGGGTAACTATGGTGATCCCTAGACAACTCCATGATTTCGAGCAAGTAGCTCTGGGTTCTAGGTAACAATGTAAACATCAAGATTCATCAGCTTAACACTGAAAAACATCCTGCCCTTTGGATTTCTTTATACTGGAGTTGGCTTAGCGACAGTGTCAGCAGTCCAGATGCAGAAGGCAGCTGCCAATTTCTGTGGCAAAGGGAAAGGCTCTCTGAGCCCCCAAACTGCCCTGTTAGTTTCTGACCCTTTAAGAAAAATCTGGACCTTGATAATTAGAGAAAGTACTCAATGTGCAGAGATAGTGCACTAATTTAAACCTGCACTGGTGTATACATGACTAACATAATGTCATACTACTTCACTGTTTGTAATACTTTATCATAGAGATCACTGTACAAACCCTCATAATAACCAAGTCAGTCTTACCTATGTTTCATAGGTTAAGAATCTAAGAAGCAAAGTAACATCTTCAGGGTTACCTGGCTAATAAAATTTGTTTTTTGACTATCTGTTAAGAGTTATTCCCACTCCCTCCACAATTATAAGAAACCCTACACAGGTATAGCTGTTGGGATTGGAGGAGAGAAGTTTTGGGCAGTGAATTCTTAGTTACATAGGAAATTGGTGCCTTGAAATGAGGAAAAGTCCTAGAAAGCAGGGCTGAATATTGCAAAGACAGCATTATCAGTTTCCTACACAATTTCCTAAACTCAGTTATGACCTGAATGGATTTCTGAGGGTGAGGGTTTAGGATATATGAAGTTAGAATTTATGTGCCTATAGAAATTCTCTTTTAGATGGCCATGAAGCCATCCTTCAGCTTTGAAGATAAATACTTCTTATGGGCAAGTGAGATTTTTCCGTTTACATTTCTAGACTCTAGAACTGGGAAAATTCATTCTTTAAAATGCCTTATAATATCTGTAGAAATAGGAAAAAGCAAATCACTTTTGTTTGCTGAAGTTTTATGAGCTTCCCCGAGACAGTTTTCTGTTGTATACTCAGTTCTAAAATCGGGATCTGCTTGTGACAAGGAGGAAACATAATGGCAGCAATGTCGTGCCTTTTATGTGGGATGATTATAATAATTAGTGCCAGTCAACAGGGAGAGCTCTCCTGGGGGAAGGAGCTATTGGAGATTCTGTTGCCTGAAAATTTGGACTAACAAATTTAGGTCTATGTAAAATGAAAAATACGTATATTAGATATACACAGATATTTTCACATCGATTAGAGTATGGTAGCTACTGTAGATTTATTCATCTGCAGCATGTGCCCCCTGTGGTTTCCCTTAATTAGGCAAAGTTGGAACAAAAGGGGAGGGACTTTAGTGAATGAAAATGTATCTTCCAGGTTCCCTGTCATGTAGCATTTAAGTAGTTTGCAATATTACTTTGATCATTGGGCATGGAATAACTTCTGGAAGACTTGAAAATGATCTATTTGTGGCTCATAGTAAATTTGGATGAAATTTTACTGTCCTTCATTTTTCCTAATAGAATGAGGTTAAAACTATATGTGAAAAAATATTTTTTAGCATAGTTAAAAAGTAGGAAACAAGCTGTTTACCCAGCAAGAATTTTTTTTTATCATGTTATGTTAGTCACCATACAGTACATCATTAGTTATTGATGTTCCATGATTCATTGTTTGCGTATAACACCCAGTGCACCATGCAGTATGTTCCCTCCTTAATACCCATCACTGGGCTAACTCATCCCTCCCACCCTCTCCCCTCTGACACCCTGTTTGTTTCCCGGAGCCCATAGTCTCTCATGGTTCGTCTCCCTCTCTGATTCTCCTCCCTTCTTTTTTCCCTTCCTTCTCCTAATATCCTCCCTGCTATTCCTTATGTTCCACATGTAAGTGAAACCACATGACAGTTGTCTTTCTCTGCTTGACCTAGTTCACTTATTAGCACAGCAAGTGCTACGTTATCACATTTCTTCTCACAACGAATCTGCGAAGTATAATACCAATTAATACCCTGATGTGTTTGGACAAAAAAATATCAAAGGGAAAGTATTCATGGCTCTCTCCTTCCCCTTCCCTTGTAAGGAGGGAAGATCCTTCTGTTTTTTTGTTTTGTTTTGTTTTGTTTATGAGCTGTTCAGTTTAAAATGGAAATGAAACCAAAACCAAAAAAAGTGGTAGATTGAGTTGTATTTGAACATATCTTCTGGACGAGATGGGTTACTTAGTTTGCAATCAGATATAGCTCCTTATACTACAAACACAGAGCAATGATGGATAAAATATAAAAATAAGATAGAACGTAACTGACAAATCAAGATAAACATCTCCATGCACTAGAAACAGAACAGAATCACAAAAAATTGAGTGGACAGAAGTCATAGGCTTATTGGGATCTGAGTCCAGAAGAAGGCAGGTGAGAAACCAGCTCTTCAAGAGAAAAGAACAGTAAAACAAGGTATTTGTGAGACTCTAGACCACAGACAGTTTCGCTCTTGACTTTGAGGAGTTGGGTAGAAACCTGTAGAATAGTGACTCAAAAATGTGTTGACTTGTTGGCTAGGGGCTACAGCTTTGTAGGCAGTTGAGGACCTGCCTATATCCCTGCATCTAGGTACTAATTGCAGCCCTTCTCCCTTCACTCCCAGCAGCTGGATCTGAGATTTTCCACACAGAATTGTGGAAAAGGAAATGTAGAATACCATTATAAGAGAAAGCTACAAAACTGACTTACAGAGATAAAACTAAATTAAATAAAAAATGTAAAAGAAAAAAAAAACCCTTAAATAAAACATGGATCTGCAACTGCAAATTCCAAAATACATAAATATATCCAATGGTAAGATTTTACCAACAAAATGAACAAGTAGTACTTGAATTCCCTTCAACTGACAGTAATTTTACAGAAAAGTTAGCAAAAAATATGAAATGTTTAGAATACCTACAAAGGTAAAGAAAATGTTATTTTTCCTTAGATAGAAAAATAGACACAAAAAGACCAAAAATATATGTGTGTGTGCAGATATATGTGTGTATGTATGTATGTAGATACATAGGTATATATATGTCTGTGTGTCTGTAGAATAAAATTAATGATATTTGGAAACTGAAGAATAAATAAAAAATAAACCCTAGATTAGACACCATTAAAGAAAGATTTTATGAACTGGAAGTTACTTTTAAGAAATTCACTCAAGGGCGCCTGGGTGGCTCAGCGGTGAAGTATCTGCCTTCGCTCAGGTCATGATCCTGGGGACCCGGGATCAAGTCCCACATCAGCCTCCCTGCTCAGCGGGGAGCCTGCTCCTCCCTCTCCTGCTCTTCCTGCTTGTGTTCTTTCTCTCTCTGTGAAATTAATAAATAAAATCTTTAAAAAAAAAAAGAAATTCACTCAAGGGCGCCTGGGTGGCTCAGCGGTGAAGTATCTGCCTTCGCTCAGGTCATGATCCTGGGGACCCGGGATCAAGCCCCCCATCAGCCTCCCTGCTCAGCGGGGAGCCTGCTCCTCCCTCTCCTGCTCTTCCTGCTTGTGTTCTTTCTCTCTCTGTGAAATTAATAAATAAAATCTTTAAAAAAAAAAAGAAATTCACTCAAAAGAGAAGAGGAGACAAAATATAAAAGAATATGGAAACTATATAAAAGAGACATGGAAAACAGAGAGGCTCCAAACAGGTCTGATTGGAACCCAATTGTAGAAAATAAAAATAAGATTAGTGAAGTAATAATTGAGGAGAAAATAGCAGATATTTTCCAGAATGGAAAAAAACCAAACAGGTATTTCTATATAAAAGAACTCTTTGGATACTGTGCCAAATAAAAATGCACAACTTGACATGTCATTGTCAGACTGCAAATTGTGACAGAAACACGGAATTACTCTAAATATTTCCCAGAAAGGCTTATTTCTTAGAAAGGAATAGCATTGAAATTGGTTTTAGGCATTTCTTCAACAACTATAGAGACTAGGGAAAAAATATGAGTATTTTCAAAGTATTAAAGGAAAATGATTGCCAACTTAGAATTTTATCCCCAGCTAAACCATATTTTAGAGTAGGGACAAACAAACAAAGGGTATGATAGTTTAAAGCTTAGAAAGACTGAGATTTAATATCACAGTTAAAAAGTAATTATTACCGTATGATATAAATCCTTTATAATTTTTATTAAAATTTAAAAAGCAAACTAAAATCCTAAATTTTAATAAACTAAACAATGTATTGTGATAATGAAAAAATAAATGTAGACAGAAAACATTAACTTTTAAAAAAATTAATGTCGGCACCCAATGTTACATTAGCTTCAGGTGTAGAAACCTAGTATTCAGTATCTATACATTATGCTGTGCTCACCACAAGTGTGGCTACAATCGGTCACCACACAGCACTATTACAATACCATTGACTATATTCCCCATGTTGTACCTTTCATTCCTATCACTTATTCATTCCATAACTGGAGGCCTGTACTTCCCACTTCCCTTCATCCATTTTTACCTATGATCCTCCTTCCTTCCCTCTGGCAACTACCACCTTGTTCTCTGTGTTTATGGGTCTGTTTCTTCTTTTTTTGTACATTTTGTTTTTTAGATTGCACATTTAAGTGAAATTATACAGTACGTCTTTCTCTCTCTGACTTATTTCATTTGGCATAATACCCTCTAGTCCGTCCATGTCACTGCAAATGGCAAGAGTTTTGTGTTCTTTTTTATGACTGAGTGATATTCCATTGTGTGTGTTTACGTATGTGTATGTGTGTGTCTGTATATATACACATAGTCTTTATCCATATATTGATGGACACTTGGGTTGCTTCCATATATTGGGTGTTACAAATAATGCTGCAGTAAACATGGGATGCAAAGAGCTTTTTGAATTCGTGTTTTCATTTTCTTTGGGTAAATATACAGGAGTAGAATTACTGGATTGCATGGTATTTCTAGTTTCAATTTTTTGAGAAAACTCCATACTGTAATCCACAGTGGCTGTACCAGTTTCCATTTCCACCAACAGAGCACAAGGATTCCTTTTCCTCCATATCCCCGCAAACACCTGTCATTTTTTTGACTTTTTGACTCTAGCCATTCTGACGGGTGTAGGGCAGTAAGTATCTCATTGTGATTATGATTTGCATTTCTCTTATGATTTGTGATGTTGAACATCTTTTCATGCGTCTGTTGACCATCTGTATGTTGTCTTTGGAAGAATGTCTATTCAGGTTCTCTGCCCATTTTTAATCAGATTATTTGCTTTTTAAATTTTTTTGATGTTGAGTTGTATAAGTTGTTTGTCTTTTGGATAGTAACCCTGTATTGGATACATCACTTGCAGATATCTTCTCCCATTCTGTAGGTTGCCTTTTCATTTTGTTGATTTTTTTCCTTCACTGTTCAAAAGCTATTTATTTTGGTGTAGTTTCAATAGTTTATTTTTGCTCTTGTTTTTCTTGCCTGGGGAGGCATATTTAGAAAAATATTGCGAAGGCCAATGTCCTAGAGATAACTGCCTATGTTTTCTTCTAGGTGTTTTATGGTTTTAGGTCTCAATTTAGGTCTTCAATGCATTCTGAATTTATTTTTGTGTATGATGTAAGAAAGTGGTCCAGTTTCATTCTTTTGCATGTAGCTGTCCAGTTTCCCTGACACCATTTGTTGAAGAGATTTTCTTCTCCTTATTGTATATTCTCTTCTCCTTTGTTGTAGATTAATTGACCATGTAAGTATGGGCTTATTTCTGGGCTTTCTATTCTGTTCCCATGACCTGTGTGTCTATTTTCGTATTGGTACACACTATTTTGATTATTATAGCTTTGTAGTATTATCTTAAAATCTTGGATTGTGATACCTCCAGTTCTTCCTCAAGATTGCCTTGGTTATTTGAGATCTTTTGTGATATCATACAATTTTAGTATTATTTGTTCTAGTTCTGTGAGAAATGCTATTAGTATTTTGATAGGGTTTGCATTGAATCTTAGAATGCTTTGGGTGGTATGGACATTTTAACAATATTAATTCTTCCAGTCCATGAGCATGGGATATCTTTCCATTTGTATTGTCTTCAATTTCTTTCATCAGCGTTTTATAGTTTTCAGAGCATAGGTCTTTCACCTTCTTTGTAAATTTATTCCTAGGTATTTTATTTGTTTGGGAGCAATTGTAAATGAAATTTTTCTCAATTTCTCTTCCTGTTACTTTGTTATTAGTGTATAGAAACACAATAGGCTCTGCACATTGATTTTGTATCCTATAATTTTACTGAATTCATTTATTCTAATAGTGTTTTTGGTTTTTTCCATTTACAATATCATGCCATCTGTGACAGCTTTAATTCTTTCTCACCACTTTGGATGGAAAACATTAACCCTTTAAAAGAAATTATCAAATGGCTCTTAAAAACATACACTGCTTATAAGAGACCCTTTTTAAAACTAAAACACACCAAATGATTGATATATAGATAAATGAAAAGATAAATTATGTAAGTTCTTACCAACAGGAAGCTCATGAAACAATCTTATCAGTTAAAATAGAATCTAATTTAATCAAAATGGAATGGATTCCATGTAATAATAAATTAAAAAAAAAACAAGATATAGTCATCATGAACTTGCATTTAACAGCTATGCATTTAACAACGTAGCCTTAAAATATATGACATCCAAACTGTCAAAGTCATGAGAAAAAATGGCCCACTTCTGTCATGAATTATTACATATTATAAACATATAGACATTTTCAGAGTGTGGGAATAGAAAAACAGTATTTGAATGTAGGAGGAGACTAAACAGATCACATGTATGCAGAGATTTGTCATATTGAAAAGATGGTGTATCAAATGCACAAGAGAAAGTACAGACTTTTCAATAATAGATGTTGGGGCAGTGGTTTTGAAACATAGTAATATTTCTTGAAAAATAACAAAATATTGTGGTGCCTGGGTGGCTCAGTTGGTTAAGTGTCTGCCTTTGGATCAGGTCGTGATCCCAGGGTCCTGAATCGAGCCCCACATCGGGCTCCCTGCTCAACAGAGAGTCTACTTCTCCAGCTCCCCCTGCTTGTGCTCCCACTCTCTCTCTGTCAAATAAATAAATAAACTCTTTAAAAAAATAACAAAATATCTGAACATATAAGGGAATGATCGTAAATTTGACTCCGTTAAATTATTCTAAATGGAGAAGTAGGTGCTATAAGCAAATTAAAGAAAAATAAGAACAACAAAAAAGTCACTGATGGGAGAAGATATTTATAGTCCTTGAGAGAAAACATAGTACTCCCAAAATAGAAACAACTAAAAAAATGGCAAACAGCTCAATAGAAAATGTGCACACATATAAACAGACATTTCACAGAAGAGGGAAAGTGAATGACCAATGAGCATTACTAATGTTCAACTTCGTGGGGATCCTGGAAATTTGAAGTAAAACAAAGTATTTCAATTAAATTCTGTCAGAAAACTGAAAGCATGACAACGTCAGTTGCTGTTGAGGTTGTAGAGGACTTAGAACTCTTAAACATTGCTATTTTCTTCATCAATAGATACGTTCCCTCTGTAGAACAACACTGGGAGTGTTAACAATACATATATGCTAAATCCCCACAACTTTGCTCAGAGAAAAAGTCTTGCACGTTATGAGGCTACATAACAACTCCGGCAGCTGTAACATCACCAGCAAGAGCAGAACCTGCAGTGAGGAGCGCGATACATCAGTGCTTTTGAAAATGTAATTTACAGAGAGACCGTGGGGTCTCGTGTGAAAGCACGTGTTCTGATACAGTAGGTCTAGGGTGGGCCTTGAGAGTCTACATTCCTAAGAAGCTACCTTATGCCAATGCCACTTGTTCTGGGACCCTCCTGTTATGATACGTCACATGGGAAGGCTAAACTGCGTGAGGCACTATTCTAAAACTCTCTACATCAGTGAGAATGCTTATCGCAGCAAGTTGCATAATAGAGAAAAGATAGAAATAACTTCTGTGTTCATTAACAAAGGCAGGAGAATAATTTGGGGCATTTCGATATAGTGGAATGTGATCCAGTACTTAAGATGAATAAATGTTAAGGGAAATGAGCAGGTTGCAGAATGGGATGAACATCATACCATTTATGGCTGGAAAATATGCAAAGCAGTTCTATGTATTATTTATTAATATACAGATAGTCCGTGGTAGCTTATAAATTTCATGGGGATAATCATCCACATATTGTAGATAGTGGTTACTCCTGGGGAAGTGGGAGGTTGCAAGGCAGGACAATGGGGATAGATAGAGTTGGGGTGCTTTGACAGTACCTGCAGTGCCTTATTTTTTTTTAATACAAAAGTATAAAGCAACCATTGGAAATTATTAGGTGGGTTTGTGGGTATTTATTAATCTTCAAAGTTTCCTGCATGTTTATTTCTAAAGGAGGTAGGAAAGAAGGGTCAAGAGTGAAATGGGAGGGATTTCTGAGGAAAGACTAGTCAGGGCCAGAAATTTCCAACAGAGAAAGGGAAGGTTTTACGGAAGCAGTTTCTGGGATGAGCAGGAATTTGAGGAAATGTATGAAGGAAAATAGCTTCTTAAAGGTTTTTCTTCTGTTTAAGAAAAAAAAATTCTACATCTTACTTCAATAAGTACTTAGAACCGAGACACCCACGGATAAAAAAAAAATGTGATGTAATTTATGTCTATCAAAAGTTTATTGGGCCTAAAATACCTAAAGAATCACTATAAAATCATTTTCTGTAGAATGAGCAAAGAAATTTTCCATGACGTGACCAGAAACATTTCACAATTTTCTAGTAGTTCTAGTAAATTTAAGCCAAAACTTTTTGAGTGCTACTTTATATATTTAATGGAAAAGTTGAGAATAATTATCTCTGGAGGTTAGCTAAGCTGAATATCTATAATGATTATTTAAATATAGTAATATTTAATACATTCATATTTAGTTCATAGTTGACACCAAAGAAAATAAGCATGGCTTCTCACAACTTTCTCTTAGAGCTGCAATCAAAGATTAGACCCAGTTTGGCAACTCTTACTGTCTAATGGGTGTTCAGGGGATTCTAGGCAACACATTTAGTATTAATGTGTATAATTTATAAATATATCTGGGAAGTTTTTTCTTTTTTACATTGCTCTTGCCATAGTGATCTTAGCTCTTTCAAACTCTAATTTTTGCCTAGAGCAGGTGTGTGTGTGTGTACCTTAGGTTTGGCAAGCCCTTTATATGTGCCTTTCACTCATTTAGTTGATCCCTAAAAACTCCTACGCAGCAGCATGTTACTTGAGAGTTGCTCCAGAATTTCAGTGAGACCAAGTGTCACCTAGTACCGGTCACAGGATGGTCAGTGAGTGCAGCTGCAGAGCTAGAGCAGGTGTGCATGTGAACGTCTCTGAGGTGTGAGCGAGTTAGGGTTCTCCAGAGAACGGAACTGGTGTGTGTGTGTGCGTGTGTGTGTGTGTGTGTGTGTGTGTGGAGAGATTTACTTCAAGGAATTGGCTCACATGATTATGGTGGATGAGAACTCCCACCAGGAAAGCGGGTAGTATAATTCAAATGAGTCTAAGAGCAGGAGAAAATGAGATCTCTCAGCTCAAGCAATGAGGCAGAACAACGGGGAAGATTCCTTCTTCCTCTGACTTGTGTTATATTCAGGCCCTCAAGATGCCCACTCACATTGGGGAGATCAGTCTATTTTACTGAGTCTGCAGGTTCAAATGCTAATCTTATCCATAAACACCCTCATAGACACACCCAGAAATAATGTCAACTTGACACAGAAAATTAACCGTCACAGTGAGTGATCCAGGTCCTATCACATCACCCCAGAGTAGCCAGAGAATCAGCAGAATTGAGAAATAAGGAATATAAATAGGAAAGTAGCTACAAGCAATGCACTTGGAAAAGAGAGAGCTACAACTAAGAACATTATATTGCTAATTAAAAAAAAATTACTGGGGCGCCTGGGTGGCTCAGTTGGTTAAGCGTCCAACTCTTGATTTCTGCTCAGGTCATGATCTCAGTCATGAGATCAAACCCAGCCCTGGGTTCCTCACTCAGCGAGAAGTCTGCTTGAGAGTCTCTCTCTCCCTCTTCCTCTGCCCCACATTCCACTCATGGGTGCATACTGTCTCTCTCTCCCACATAAATAAAGAAATCTTAAAAAAAAAAAAAAAGAGTCCTCAGGAACTGAGAACAGATATTGTAGCAAAAGATACTCCTTTGTTATTATCATTCAGGAAATTCCAAGGGTTTTGGGAGCTATAAGCCAGGAACCTTGGATGAATACTAAATATATGGCTATCTGAATGACCAACTATCTATTTCTTATAATTCACAATAATACTCTGTCAGGCAGCAAGAATTCTTGTCCCCTTCAAGGGTCCTTCTAACTGGACTAAGAATCAAATTGATATGAGACAGGCTAACAGGAGAAAATCAAATTTAATAGCATGTGCGCAGGAAATCCACACAGACATAAGAATTCCAAAGACAGGCAAAATGAACTAAGGAGAAGGGGGCAGGGGTGTGTGTGTGTGTGTGAAGGGAAGAAATGTATTTCATAGGGCAATAAGAAGAGGAGATGTTGAGTAACCAGATGTTTGCTCTGCCATAGAGATGGGTCACTCAGATAAATTTTACTTCTGCTAGTAGTAACCGTTATTCTGGGACAATCCCTAATTTAGATTTTTCTATGTAGTTAAGGGAGGGGTAATAGTTGCTTTTGAGCCTGCAGGGTCTCCATTGCCTTCAGCTCAAAATAACCCACATGCCAGAGTGGCACTTTCTGGGGGTCCTGTCCTGAACCCCTTCAACTGGTTACGAACACAAGCAAAACAGTGGGACGGCCAAGCGGGTTGAAATATCATGTTGTCTAGCACATACTAGCCACTTGGGCCAAGAATTTCATCTCTCTGGACTTAGTTGCCTTGTCTTTGAAACTATCATATCTGATGATATTGAATGTTAAAATGTCCATGTAGTTGACAAACATTTTATACTTAATCATCATAACAACCTATGAGATAGATATAGTTATAAGCTACATTATAAGTGTGAAATTGTATAAAATTTCTGAACATAAGAGCCTCCATTTTGAGGCTCCATTTTCTAACTCATGAACTTTTGAACTGGACCAGAAGCAGCATTGTTTTCCAAACAGTTGCTCATAAAATTTCAGCAGAGCAACTGACATTTGGATCATATGAGGACAATAAAGTTAATTAATACATAGCAGGGAGAGTTTCGTTTGATAGCACCAATAAAATAATCAATGAGATAGTAATCAGAAGTGGCTCAACCAGTCGGCACCAAATTAGCAGGGTTTTTTCTCTTTACCCGAATTGTGTGATTACCGCTTCCTTCTTTCTCATAAAAACTCCATGCTTTCCCTGCACAAGTGGGACACTTTTCTGGGTACTCCGGAATCTGTGCAAACTGAATTGCAATTCTGAGACCCCAAATAAAGGCCTTGGTTCTTTTTCAGTTTCACCTTCTTTTTGAAGTTGACATAAGGTAAGGAAACTGATGCTTAGAAAAATCAAAGTAACTTATCCAAGGACACAGAAATTGTTAAGGGCAGAACTGTCTGAAATCCAAACCCTTAGCTCCTAACCTTCACAGTTTTCAATGTCTGTATTTCTCCATTCTACAAGGCATTTGGACTGGAACAATGTTTCCTACCACATTTTCATGAATCAGTCTAAGGAAAGTTGAAAGAGATTCTTTGCAAATAATTTTGGGAAATACGAATTTAAAGAAAATTAAGCTGTGCTCTTTACTAAGAGTCTTTTCAAATCTTTTATTATGGTAATGTATATTATTTACCACCAGGATGAAATACTATACATGAGGTTTCCCAAAATCACTTTGACAATAGAATCTTCTTTTTCCCAAAATAATTTGTGGGGTTTGTGTTCTATGGAATGTACTTTGTGAATCACTGTAATGGAAAATTTCTGGGGTTTGTTCGAACACTTCCCTTCTATATTTTATGATTGTTAAAGTGTTAGTGGGCCAAAGAAATTTACTCTGTCACACTTTTCCAATGACAATTAAATTTTAGTAAGCATGCAAAAACTAAGTAATTATATCAGTTAAAGCAACAAGACCTGAAAATTTTGCAGTGGGCAGGATTTTTTTTTTCTTAATTTATTTGAGAGGGAGAGAGTGGACAAACTAGAGGAGAGGCAGAGGAAGAGGGAGAAGCAGACTCCCTACTGAGCAGGGAACCTGATGTGGGGCTTGATCCCAGGACCCCAGGATCATGACCTGAGCTGAAGGCAGATGTTTAACCGACTGAGCCACCCAGGCGCTCCAATATGGGTAGGATTTTTGATGTTGTTAAAATTGCAGTAATTCAGTTCGTGCAGTGTTTATGGATAATCCTCTTAGTGAAAATTGTTAAATCAGTCATATGAAAGAAATGTAAAACATGGTGGTCCCTGTCTTCAAAGAGATACACCTGAGATTTCAAAGTTTATGTATCTGAAATGTGAATCCATATACTTATAAAATGCATGTAATATAACCAGTTACCAGAAACAAGAATGGTTATTCTATCTAAAATAATTGCTCCTTTATTTCACTTTTTTTAACGTATAGAGAAATTGCTTGCATCATATTTCGCTTTTACTATCATCTTCTGCAGTCATTGTGTATTTTGGGTCACTGTTTTTCTTATTCTTCTGTTTTTCTTTCAAATACTTCTGCTTTTGGAGTAGAGATGATTGCATGCTGATACTTTTTGCAAGAAGTTCTGTAGTTACATTTATTTATCAGCCTATACATATAGGTGATAATCATGGAATTCATATTTTGAGAAATTTACCAAAGCAAGTAACATGGATTGTAAGTAATGAATTTATCTTACCTAAGCTCTTTGTTTTTTTTCTGCTCCCAAGCTTACATTTCATTTGCTCTACAGTTGATTGGACTCTTTTTGGAAATTTCTATTTTCTACAAAAAAAAAAAAAGTGAGGGAGGGAGGGAGGGAGGAAGGAAGGAAGGAAGGAAGGGAGGAAGGAAGGAAGGAAGGAAGGAAGGAAGGAAGGAAGGAAGGAAATGTCCTGACTGATTTCACTGAAGGAACAGCCTTTTTTCCAATGGAGTAAAGTTCTAAAACCTTGGTGAAGCACTCACAATTTTTCATGATCTGGTGTTCAATTCCCATTTCCCTCTTTTTTCCCAAATTACTTCCCATAGTTCACCTTCTCCTACTACATGGTTGAGCTGATAAATGTAGTCATTTGCTCTTCTTCCCACAGAGCGACATCTAATCACTCTTAAGCTCTTAAATAAATTATAGTTAATTAGTATAGTGTTCATATATTCTAATAAACTCTAAGTTCAGTGATAGTAGTAGAATCTATACTTATTTATCGTTGGAACTCCTATAACACTTAGTAAGATGATAACGAATATATTGGATGCTATATAAATATTTTTGAGTGTATTATGCATACTATGAAAAGTCAGTACGTTTCGTGCACCTTTGTTAGATGTGGCAATTTAATGGTACCATAAAGACTCAAAGGTTAGAGAATGTTTTTTATTTGTTAGAATTGGTAAATGACTAATAAAACTAGTGATCTTTTAAAATTATTTCAACAACTCTTTTATCATATATTAGATGGAGAAATCACATAATGTGAGAATATTCATAATGATGCTGGGAGGTGTTCATAATACACAATTAAACATTTTAATGGGTCCCATCTGCTGGAGCCTGGGTTATTAGTGGTTCTTTGGTATCTTGTTTTACTTTCAGCTTGTCTATTAGCAATTTCATACCGACTCTAAGTTATATGTACTTGAGCTTTCCAAAGCTAGATTTTAATTAAACAGAATGGCAGGAAAGAAATTTCATTGTTGCATTCTTTTAATATTTTATGAAGAGAACAGTTTTTTTTCTAATATATGAAATTCATTTCTTAAACAATATTCCCTGGGAAGAGAAAAATAAAATGTAAACTTTTATCTTTTGAATGCTTGCCAGGTAACATTCAGCTTACAGTATATGCCTTCCAGAACTAATTAAAAAGCCACATTATTATCTATACAAACAGAATAAAAGCTTTGTGCAAGCATACACTGTATGTGTGGAAATTCTGTCTGGACCAGCTGTCAATTTCTGGGTTCCCTTTTTTCCTTTGAAGACTTCGTAAAATGGAGATAAACACATTCCCTGCCTGCAATATAAGTGTACCAGCAAATGTATAATGCATCAGGGCATTTGGGAGATTATTTTAATGGATTTTTTACCAAATCATGTTTGACAGTCAATTTAAATACTTTTCAGTTACCACTTTTCACCTCTGCTGAAATCCAGTGGGAGACAGGGAAGTTCTCTTGTGAAATGATGGAGGAAGCTGAGGATAAAAGGCCCCGTTCAAAATCAAAAAACTCAGTAAAAGAAACATGAGTTAATCAAATTGTCATGGTTGAGAAAATATCCTTTCCTGTACAAGTACCCAAGTCTAAGTCATGTAGATAGAGGAAGCTGCTCTCACAAAACTCATATTTAATTCTCTTGATACCTGGTGAACTTTTGAGCCGGTGGGCTATGATTGTGCATAAAAATAGTAAATAGAAAATAGTTTTTTTTTCTCTTTAAGCAGTGGTAAAACTGCTGGTTTCTGACAAAGTTCTTCTTAGCCTTGGGAATAATACTCTTGACTTTTTATTTACCCACCAAAGGTAAAAGTCACAGGCCTATACAGGGTACTAACATACATTATAGCATCATATACTTGGTGCTAAAGTTCAAGTGTTTGTCCATTTGTCTCCGTGTTGTGACCAGGAACTAATCATTAGGATCAAGGTACCGACGTATTAAAGAATGAAAACGGTTATTACAACATGCAACTTCCTTGGCTGGCTGACCGTGAAAAAACAAAAAAAGCTGAGGGGAATAAAGTGAAAGACCATGAAAAAATGCAGAAGTCAACACAATTAAGTTGTCTCCTCCTTAGGATAGGAAGGCTTTTAAAAATATTTCAGAATGCCTTACAAATATTAACTAATGATTCTTTACCCTTTGCACTAAGTAACATTATTAACATTATAATTAATTAGATGAAGAAGTTAAGGAGGTGCTGAAATAATTGTACATAGGAGAATATCCAGGCTGCTGGCCCAGTTATAAATGAGGGCATGCAATGATTCTGCTCCTTACTGCCAGCTGTGGAATTGTGCAGGAGTGTGAGTGTGTGTGTGTGTGTGTGTGTGTGTGTGTGTGTACTTACGTTAATTGTTCTTGACCAATACAGGTAGGCAAAGGTATAATTAGAATGTACAGCAATGGAATGCTTCTCGGATAATTTAATGGTCCTCTATTACAATGACAAATATTTTCATGTAGAACTTGTTTATATTTAGTTGTTTAAAAATAAAAATATGAAGGTAATAAAATTGTGTATACCCATTGAGTGACTGTTGTGTACCAGACTATGCTAAATACTTGAGGTGTATTATTACATTTAATTTATTCAACTGTCCAGGAGTTCGGCATACTTAGTTTTATTTTATGGAATGGGAACAGAGGTTTAGGTCTATAACTTGGCAACGCCGCCCCGTTAAGTGAATAGCAGAATGGAGATTGAGGCTGGGGACTGCCTGCTTCAGAGCTTTTGTATTTTACTATCAACGCACCGTGAATTTACCGTTGCTGTACTCTGTACTCTACCTGCTGTTTTCCATAACAGCAAAACAGAGAACAGTCCTCAGTCTCCTTCTTGCTCTGCTTATGGGTTAATTTTTAGTTTATTTCTTCCATAGTCATCCACATTAGAGAAGAAATTACAGCCCTGAAGCTTAAATAGCACCATACACACGTTTCTCCATTCCATTCCTAACGGGCACTAAAGATGGACTTGCAGTAACTAGTTCTCTGGGTCTAGGCCCTTCTTACGCATCAGGGTCCATGCAACACCCCCCACCTGCGGCAAACTTCGTTAGCTGTTGTTCACAGTTCATATCACTCAGCTTTTCTGCTTACAGGACTGTTCCGTGCCGGTCTCAGCCTACTGATAACTAAGGTTGTGGCGGACCAGCCCTTGTGGTTTTTATTATGACTGCAAGATGCCCTTCAGCAATAACCATCAGGAAAATTAAAAAAAAAAAGGTTTATTACTTAAGGGACTTAGAAATTACACGGCACACTTGGGCCTACATAGCAAAGTCTCAGGTAGAGAGAATGAAAACAATGCATGGGCCTGGGGTTCTGCTTTTATTGGGGTTGGGGGGGGTAGGGTTTTATAGGCTCGCTTCTCTCTCTCTCTTTTTTTTTTTTTTTGGTAATTTAAACATGAGAGTGGGGACTTAAAGTACAGGAAGAGGGGGAAAAAAGTGGCTCAAATGTTCAGTTATTGAAATCAGCCAAGATCTGGAAAACAGAGGAGCCTCAGTGGGGGGAGGTGGCCTGGCTCTTTACCTACTTGTGTGGCCGGTGATGTGTTTAGTTGAGACAGGCATTTGTATTACAAAAAAGAAAAACTGTCAAGGTTTACGCTCCAAGGACACAGGTATATTCCGTGTATCTTTGTCAGAATATTCTCTTGAATTCATAGTCAAATTCTTATAACTTCCAGGTGGCCTTTGACAGGTTTCCCTGTCCTACGTTGGCCTCCATATACAGTCTCCCCTTCTGTGGCCTGTGCTGCCTGTGAAGCCATACGTACTGGAGCCTGTCCCCACGGTCTTTATGCAGGCTTTCTATTCCTGCAGCACTGTGATTCCCCCAGAGTGGTACCATGGAGGCTGGCGGTTGCTATTTTGTTATGTTTCCCTGCAGTGTGCCGAAACCGTGCTGTCAGCTGTGTTGAAAGGAGCGTCTTCCTCTTAAACAGAGACAGCCTCTGTTGCGTGAATTGTCTTATTTCTCAAAGTCTTGGAAGAAATGTCAAAGAAATGAGTCATGTATCTTTTCATCCTTAGCACACTCTTTCTCCAAGAATCTAAATGAGACTCCGTGAGAAACTGGAACAAATATGAGTAACAGATACCATATGGTTATCAGAATATGATTTCGTGTTCCAGGACAGAGGCATTGCTATTGGCAGTATCTGAGTGCTTCGTTCTGTTCCAGAGCTTCCTTCCAGGAAGTCATTTTCATGCAAAGAAACACCTGGTGGGGAGACTTCCCATGTCCACTCCTCATATTCAAATGTGTTTTGATTTCAGTGCTGGACTCCCAATAGACGTCAAGCTGAGACCCATGTGATATTTATCGTAATAGTTAATTTTGTGTCAAAATTGTGACTGAATCATGGGATGTCCAGATAGCTGGTCAAACATTTTTTCATGGATATGTTTGTGAGGGTGTTTTTGGAAGAGATTAATATTTAACTTGATAGCCTGAGTAAATCGAATCAACTTTCCCAATATATATATGGGTATCATCTAATCTAGTAAGGACCAGAATAGAAAAAAAGGTGGAGGAAGGGCGGGCTTGGTCTCTTTGCCTGACTGTGTGAGCCAGACATGGATCTTCACCTGCCCTTGGAACGCCTGGCTCTCAGGTCCTCACACTCAGGCTGGAATCCACACCATCTGCTCTCCAGCCCCCAGCCCTTCAAACTACACTGCTGGCTTCCCAGGGGCAGCAGCCTGCAGACAGAGATTGTGGAACTTCTCAGTCCACATAATCATGTGCGCCAATTTCTTATAATTCCTTATAATAAATCTCATATATATGTGTGTGAGGTATGTACACATGTAGTGAACATGTATGTATATATGTACATACATATCTATGTATTTCATATATAAACATTTCATTTGGCAAAAATGTTGCACATACATACATAACAGTTAAATCTCCAGAATCCTCACTTATTTTTCTTTGATCTAGAATTCACTATTGTATGCAATTTATTTTTGTACAGAAAATTATATTCGGCAACATATTTTGGTGTTGGATTGCTTTTACCATTTTACCCTCCAAGGTTAATGGTATTTCCTTTACTTCCAAGTTCTTAAAAGAAACTTTGTAAACCACTTCAGACTGCCAACAGAGAGACCCACAAAAGGGAAAATAAAGTATTGTTAAGTCTCCTGGAATGTTTGGGGAAGGTCAAGTAGTTCGGTGTCAATGAAGCCAGGGTGATGGCTTGAGTTCATTCACCAGTCAGCATGCAGGGCGTTTGTGCCGTGTTCCATCTTACCGCTCGTTCACACAATAACCTTTCTTTAGAGTCATTAATCTTCTACGAAGGTATGTTTTTTGTTAGTTGTTACTTTGATTCAACTCTCCCTATTGTTTATATTTTGAAATCACATGACATGATGAAACAATATATGTGAAAATATATGTGGAAGTGGGAATGATGACATGAGCAGTCAAGAATTTGGTACTTGCCAGGTTCTGTGTTAGGCATTCTTCATATGAGACCCACAATTTCATAACAAGCCTGAGAAGTAGAGGGGATATGTGAAGAAAACTAAGAACAAATGAACAATGAGCAATCCTCTTCATCTCTTCCTTCCCCTCAGAGAATACTGACCACATTTCTTCTCCTCCCAAGTGTCCTCATTCTACGAGGGGGGTCTGTCTAACCTCGCTCCTTGGTATTGTGTCTTATGAGCAGAATAGTGAAAGAGTGGAAAAACTGGAAAACTCTGAGGCCAGCCTGATTTCCATTGGAAAAGGAAGAGAGACACAACAGGCAGGAGAAAAAAAAATAGATTGTCATAAAGGAGAGTGCATGTATAAGATATTTTGACAGATCTCTCTCTCTTTCTCTCTCTATATATGTATATATGTGTATTGGGGAGGAATATGTATATATTGGGGAGGAAATAGCTGTCATTTTAAAAAGTAATATGTATTTTCTGAACGTAATGTCAAGATGCCATTGCTCAAATTGCCAAAGAAAAGATTAATTCCTTACACAGAGATGGAAAAGCCCATGTGCCCCCAAGTACCTATCACCCAGCTAAAACAATAATCCATGCACCTTTCCTTTCCATAGCTATTTTGACAAAATCTCAGATATATTTTATCTGTACATATTTTGGTATATGTATCTAAAGACTCTTGAAAAATATCTTACCAAGTCTCTTATTCTCTTTCTTTCTCTTTTTCTAAGTAATTAAGTACTCTGATTTATTTGAGATGTAATTTATTACGTATAATCGCTCATATATGTCAAATAATACTTTTTCAATTCCCAAAATGTGAAAATACTTAACGATAGTTTCTTCCATTTATACCATCCTGTCTCTTTTCTTTTCTTATATTTTTGCTTTATACGTGTGTTACATCTATGTCATTTTTTACTGCTGTTTTAACCAATTAGTATCAATTTCAATTTACTCATGTGTTTACCCTACCTAGTGCTTTTCATTCCTACTGGAATGATTTTACTTCACATTAAAGAACTGTCTTTGACATTTTTTTGTGGGTCTTCTCACAACAAATTCTTTCAAGTTTTCCTTCTGACAATATTCTAATTTGACTCTATTGTTTGGTAGGGGAATTGTGCCTAGGTACATACAGAATTCTATGCTGTTTCTTTTTCTTTCATTGCTTTAAAGATCTCTTTTCACCGTCTTCTAGCTCCCATACTTATTTTGAAAAATTAGCTGCTGTTCTTATCTTTACTCTCGGCATTAATAGACCTCTTCTTTTGCCTCTGATGTGCCGGTGTGTGATTTTCTTCATATTTATTCTTCTTGGTTTTGCTAAATGCATTGAGTTTGAGGTTTGTAACCTTTCACAAGATTTACATATTCTCAGTCTTTATTTCCTCAAATAGAGTTTCTTTTTTTACTTTTTCTCTCTCTCCTCCCTTTCTCAGACTTCAGATACACACGCATAACACCTTTGAACGTGTCCTACAAGTTACTTATGCTTTGCTTTTTTTCGTTTCTCTGAATTTCAGGTTGGATGTTTTTTACTGAAATTTAGTAACAGTGTCTTCGGCCAAATCCAGTCTGAGGTTCAACTCATCAGATGAGCTCTTAATTTCAGATTCTTTATTTTACTGCTTTAGAATGAGCGTTTTTTCCCTATATAATAAAATAAAATGCATTCTCTTCAACTTAACAATGGTCTTAGTCCATTTGGGCTGCTATAGTAAGATATCATAGACTGGATGACTTATAAACAACAGAAATTTATTCCTCACAGTTCTGGAAATTGCAAGTCTGGGATCAGGGTGCCAACGCAGTCAGTCCTGGCGAGAGTCCTTTTCCAGTTTGGAGACTGCCGACTTCTCCGTGTGTCTTCCCAGGTGGAAGGGGTTAGGGAGCTCTGTGGAGTCTCTTGTATAAGAGCCCTAAGCCCATTCATTAGGGCTCCACCCTCATGACCTACTCACATCCTAAAGGCCCCCTCACCTCTAACACCATCACATTGGGTGTTAGGATTCTAATGTGAATTTTGGGGGACATGTATGTTCAGACCATAGCAATAATCATAAACATGTTTTTAAAGTTGCTGTCTCCTGCTAACTCCAGTATCTGGACCACTCCTGTCCTGTTTCTTATCTATTTTATTTTTTGATTATTAATCCCTTTTTACTTCATCTTCACGTATCTAGTAGTTTTGATTACATAGTGGGTATTTTGATTAATACGTAGTAAAGCCTCTTGATTATGTTATTAGCCTTTGAAGAGTATAAAACTTTCTTGGTAGACAGATACATTATAAGTGGGTCTCCTTGATACCAATGAGGCACACTTTCTTTTTTATTAAGCCAGTGAGTGTAGTTCTGCCCTTATTCCTAGGGACTAGCCCACGCGCTTAGTGTGTGAGTCTTACTCCTGTGGTGTGTTATGGTTTCTGAGCATATGAATTAAAAAACCAAGATGTTAATTATGACCTTTTGACTCAGACCTAAATTCTGAGTCCGTACGGAGACCACTCCTGGATAGTCTTTCAAATTCCTGCTAAGCTCTCTTACTTCATACTGGCTCTTGTTCATTAGAACTCCTCAAGTCTCACTTAGTACTTACGAGTTGCCAAGGACCAAAGGGAAGTTTTTCACGTATTTTTGTGGGAATTTATTCTGTATTTTTCCCCTAATTTAGTCAGCTAAACACCCCTGAATTCTTATTTTTATTCCCTTGGTTTAGTGGCTTTCTTCTTGGGCTCTGTTTCCCTGTGCCATGATTTAGAAATGCCATCAGGGAAAAAGCCGCATGACCATGGAGCTTATTTTCTATGCTTCTGTTTCCTCAAAGGTTGTACCCCTGCCTTGATTGTTATGTAATACCTGTAAGAATTGTTTTATGTCTTTTTTCCTAGCTTTTTTAGTTATTTTTACTGGAATGGTAAATCTGATACCCTCTTACGAGAATCAGAAGACTCCAAGTGCTTGATTTTAACATAGATTAGGTGTTTAAATTTATTACAACTATTCTTTTTTGTTGCTCCTGTTATTATACCTTTGACCCTTGGGAGATTAATTATTTTAAAATTATTTTTTATTTTTCTGAGGGTGCCTGGGTGGCACAGTTGGTTAAGCGTTGGACTATTTGTTCCAGCTCAGGTCCTAATCTCAGGGTCCTGAGATCGAGCCCAGCATGGGGCTCTGTACTCATTGCAGAGTCTGCTTAAGATTGTCTCTCCCTCTCCCTCTGTCCCTCCCCCTCCTCCCCATTTATGCGTGCTCTCTCCCTAAAAAAAAGAAATGAAAAAAAAACCTATTTTTCTAGGTGGACTAATATTCCTTTGACCATGACAGTCTTTTAGGGTGTGTTTTTTAGAAGTCAGGCTTTATACAGGTATAATCTCATACTGAGATGAAGAAACCAAGGTTTATAGCAGGTAATTATCTAGTGCCACAGAGTAGGTAAACAGTAAAGGCAAGAGTCAAATATTTGTACTTGTTTTATTAAAGCATCCTGTTACTGTTTTACGTATAATCCAGTTTGATAGTTACCATTTATTTTAGAGTGGCTGTAAGTTAACTTGAAAGTAAGTAAAGAAGGTGCTGTTTGATAATTTAACATTTAAAATGAATTAATTTTTGAGAAAATTGCCCATTCTGTGATTTTATAGTCATGTTAAGGTGACCAAACTGATCATTGTTTTCATTTTATTTTTTATATGGACTAATACATTTGACCTACTGCCTGATGAGCATGTAGGTAGAACTTATGAATAGATGTGTTAACGGGACGTTCACGATAATCATACAAGTCATCTTTTGGTGAACAGACCGTATGCTTGTGTATTTTTTCTACGAAGGAAAGGAAAATAATACTTATTTGTTGCCAACTATGTATTATATTGGAGTCTTCATGCGAACTGTTTCATAGTCTAATGGTTATTTGGTGACAGATGTTATCCTAACTGATGTAGTTAAAGAAATTGAGACTAGTTTGGTGAGATTGTTTAAGATATTATAGAGTTGAGATTCAGCATAGTTTTTTATTTTTCAGGGCACAGAAGGTCTAAATGCCTACAACTCTAGAGTAGCAATATTGAGACAAGAAACCACCTTATATAAAGAAAAAACCACATAGCTATAAAACCTTAACATACTGAAAAAGGTTTGATTACTTAATTAGCAACAAAATGTTTTAGTTAAGCAATATTATACCTTCTCTTTTATTTGTCAAATTAGCAAATTGACAGACTTGCAAGATAGACCTGTCATTCCAAGATTCTAGTGGTGGGGGTATAAAATTCTTTGGGATATATTTTTGTAAAATTTTTATACTATCAGACTTAGTTACTGACATTAAGCAAATCTATCATAGGGAAATAATTAAATTGTAGAAATTTATTGATGAACATGATAGGATTATTCCCAAAGCAAGAATTTGAAGATAATCTAAATACCCAAGAGTAGAAGATTGGTTAATTAAAATAATGATATACCATAGAATGCAATATTATATACTCCTATTGATGTGTTTTCTTTAAGCAAATGTAAAAATGGAATTTATAGGATAATATCAATTATATCAATATATACAGTGGAAAATATATAAGGAAACATAAACTATGCTTACAGTGATTTTCTCCAAGTGATGGTGTTCCAGGTGGTTTAAAATATTCTTTATACTTTTTTGTATTTTCTAACTTTTGACACATATTGCTTTAATAATCAAGTAAAAAAACTCATTATACATGCTTAGGACACATGTATTGATTTTGGGGATCGAGTCTGACTGCTGACACAGAACTTACCTCTTCTTTGTAGAATACGGAGAGACCACATTGCTCAGTCTCTCTCACAGTTTGGCGAGGCTTGGTGATGAAGTTCTAGTCGGTGCTGTGTGAGTACAGATGCTGTTCCTCTTGTAGGCAGAGCCAACGAGAGCTCCCCTTGGGGATCCTCTGGTCTTCTTCCCCTTCTGTGAACTTGATGTAGAAGAGTCATGAAGGTTTGATTATACAGAGGTTCTCTGCATCTTGATTTTGGGAAAGTCACCGTGGAACTAGATTGTTTTATGAATGAAAAGAAACCCTACCTTACTTGAGCCATCATACATTTTATTATTTAACACAGCAGCTAGCATTATCTTAAAAACGTCTTTGTCTCGGTTTTCTCACTATAATATGGAGATAACAACAATAACAATCTTGTAGGATTATTGCAAAGTAAATGAGCATGGTCCTCCTCAAATCTTAATTACTACTATAAACTTTATGTATTAATCTGTAGTGCCATAGATGGGTACTAGGATACTGTTCTGGTCCAGTGTTTGAGAAAGCAGCTCCATGGACGTCAAACTCTGTTATTACCAATAACTTGTTTATTGAGGAGTTTGTAAATCTAGAATGTGAAGTAGTTGATTTCCAAGAATTAGAAACATAATGTCCACACAACTTGATTCTTGTGTACTTTTACTAAGACCTCGATATTTTGATTAGGATTTAGTCAATAAATATGAGCATCCTATTTGTTGTTTTCCTCACTGGATTCAAATGTACAAGAAGAAACCTTATGATTTCCTAGGTATGGATCCTGAAAAGAAAGGTGTCAAAACAAAACTGAGTATCCGGGAACAAATCTATTAATTTTTTAAAAGGTGAACTGGCATAGGTCACAAACTGTGTCTCTATCATCCCTGTGTGAGGTCTTCTGGAGCCATTGACATATACTAAGCATCGACATTGGTCCTATGTAGCCAAATTGGGGACATTTTTCTCCAAGAAAAACAGTGAACATTGACCAATATTTTAAAATATGTCCTCACTGGAATGGTTTTTGAAACTTTTCCAAGAAAATGTAGTTCCACATACATAGAAAAGACTATCATGCTTTTAATACTCCTTTTGGCTAGGTGAAAATGTATAGATAATAAGGGGCAAGAAGGAAACATCCTATGTAATATAACTGAAGAAAATTTAGTAGAAATCTGCTTTTAAATATAGTTAAATAAGAAATCTGCAGAAATTTTAAAGTGGATTCATCTATAAAGATATAAGAGTGAATTAAATAGGTTCATGCCATGCTAACCTTGGAACAAGAGACTCTTTGGAGTATGATTTATTCATTACTAAAATCTTTAGCAGTCCCAGCATTATAATTCACCAGAGAAAATGGTTGTGTAGAGGTGAGATTTGAAGGTTGCTAGGAATGACTCCTCTCACAGAAAATACCTCTTTTATAGGTGCCTAAAAGTTCACCCATGGAAGGGCTATACTTTGGGCCTTCAATATTTTGGTAATGAGAGTAGTATAGTTGAATGTCAGATTTGGGTTTGAATTCTAGCTCTGCCACTTATTAATTATGACCTGGGATCAATTACCTCATCTTTCTGAGACATAAATTCTTTATCTGTAAAATCCAGTTTACACTACCTAACTTTTAGCCTATTTTTATGGAGCTTAATGTATAGTTAACATAAAGCATTAAACATCAATCCTGGAAAGTAACTGTCAACAAATTGAAGAAACTCAAGAGCTCATTATTTGAAGGATTTCTTCCAGCTAACTAGTAATGGAAGCTGTATCCTTTTTGATCTTAATGTAGGACAGACACTAGGAAAGTTTAGGTAGGTGATGTGTCTAGATGAAAAAGAAGAAATATACAGGGCAACTTTTAAAAGAAATTTAATATATATTTTTTTCTTAACTTCAACATAGTAATCTCCTCTCTAAAATTTTATCCTGAGGAATAGTTGTAAAAATGAAACAACTATATACAACAAGATGTCCTTCCCATAATACTTTACAATTATAATAATAACAATAAAAATAGAAAATATGTATATTTAAAACAGGGAAATGTTGAAATATATCACAATATAGCCAGTGGATAGAGCATTATGCAATCATTGGAAGTGACTAAATACTATAAGAGGAAAAGGATACTGATCTCTGTATGTACATGTATAGGAATATAAGATTGGGAGAAGATGCAGCAAAATATTTACAGAAAATGTAATTAAGGGAGACATTTTTCTTTCTTTTTTTTTTTTTTGTCTTTTCTGTAAAGAGTTTTTATTGATTTTACAGAAACAAAATAAAACGCAGAGCAACAGGTGAATTTTTCACAGCAAATGTTTGCAGTGGTCTGTAGCCATGTAGATGTGAGGACGGCCACCAGGCCGCCTGACCTGACAATAGCTTGTATTAGTTTTCAAGTTCCAAGAACTACAATTTCAGTAGACACTCCTGAAAGTAGTAGGTTAGTGACACTTGCTCTTCATATCTTTTATACATTTAGGCACGAAACCATAGTGCAGCAGAATTCAAGGTGCTCATAGTGAAGTATGATTAACTTGAAACAATGGCCTACATTTGAAAACAAAATGGAAAAAAATGTTGAATTAAGGCCAACGCAAATACTCTCTTTTCTGAATACTGTCCTTTTTCCACTTGTTGGCTCAGTTACACTTGGTCTTAAATTTCCTTTGAATTTTTTCCCATGACATGTTGGGGACTATTGGAGCCACCAGCATCTGAACTTGCCTCAAGACAGTGGCATTCCCGATGCTACCACACAGGCTTGGAGAAAGCTAATAGACTAATTTTTCTAATGTGAATTTTCTGTAATATTGACAAAATATAGACGTCATAAAATGGAGTATTACATTTGAATAATGAGCTCCTTTATAATAGATACGTCAAAATAGCAAGTTACTAGGGCAAGGTGATAGGACGATTAGCACAAACTCCACTACCCTAAGCGTGCACCATATATTACTGGATTAATCTAGCACTGACATACAGATTCTCTAGCTTATGTTACCTTTTAATTTGTACATTTCACTTGAATTTCATGAGCAGACAATAGGAGATAAATTCTTGATAGCCAAACTTATAGTTCAGAAGCTCTGGAAATACATCAAATAAGTTTGAAATGCTGAGCCTATTTGCTTGTTAGGATCTTTTTATTAATTCACATTTCAATTATGGATCTCACAGTCTAATGTATTTCCCTCATTATTATGTCAAAGAAGCTGTTGGAAGACAATTTTCCATTGGTCTCTCACATTTCTTCATATCTTGTGAGCAGAGGCCCTGACCATCTTTGCTCTAGACTATATTTTCTAGAATGTTTTTATAGCAAACAGGCTTGGTGGATAAGAGTGTCTTCTTTGAAGAAGAGGATAGTTGGGTTTTTTTTC
This sequence comes from Ursus maritimus, assembly GCF_017311325.1. Taxonomy (NCBI): domain Eukaryota; kingdom Metazoa; phylum Chordata; class Mammalia; order Carnivora; family Ursidae; genus Ursus; species Ursus maritimus. Next base: position 4,147,484 of record NW_024424453.1, on the reverse strand, counting down.
TCCTTTTTTGTCCAGTATAGAAAAGATAATGTCTCCCTCTGGGGCGAAAGTCAGGCAAGTTTGCTAGCGGCCTGCTGTAACATCGTAGGGTTTCCTGAGCTTGGTGTTCCTCAGCTCTGAGCAAAACCACTGCATGCCACCCACCCCAAACATTTGCCTGGCTCACTCTGGGTGGCTCTATGGGGCGTGGGCGACAAAGGGAACCAATGCTACCGTGAAGCTCAGGCTGCTTACTGCGCTATGTCTTCTGCCAGGATCCATAAAATTCAAGGTCTAACTTTTGAGTTGGCAAGCAGGGTGAGATCCCAGGCCCTTCATATTTCTTGACAGAAATTTTGACCTAAATTTGCTATCTCTAGCAACAGCACAGAACTTACTGTTTTTTTTTTCTTTCATCTCTATGTCCATTCTTACATGAATATTTTCTATCTCACTTTCTGTTTCTTCAGATTACTTCAGGACTGTGTATAGTGTGTATTACTTCGTGCAACAAAATCCTATGTCTGTATTATGTATGTGTTGATGTATAAATAACTAGAGATTCAGATTTAAGATGGAAACGTTGATTCTTTGGGATGTGGCTTTTTAATTGAAGAGAAATGGATCTGATACTGAATGAAAAAAAAGAAAGAAAGCAGCAAGAGAAGATAAACACTGGGTCCTGGCTTCCTTCCTTATTCCCTGTTCTCTCTACGTCTCTGATATTTTTGTATTTTTAAGCGGCCTAGTTTCTCTCTTTGTTCATCCTAAGGAGAGCCGCTGTGATAAGGGCTGGGCAGACATAGGGGAAAGCGGAGTGAAAGAACGATGGAGAGATAGAAAGGGAAAACTGAAAGACAGATTAGAGGTTGAATTCTCTGCTTTCTGTCCTCTCACGGCTCTTTATTCTGCCTTCAGGGCGGACAGTGGATTGCACTTCAAGTTGCCATTTAGAGAAAAAGTTTAAGTGGATTCTTTCTAACCCCATAACTTTCTACCCTTGATGATGCTTATTCTCCCACACACAGATATTTCTGGTTTTACTTGGGAACCTCAATTTGTCTAGATCTGAAATTGGCTTTATTGGTTTAGAAGAAACAATTTTGGAAACATAGGCTGGGGTTTACATTTGGAATGTTTTGTTGGACACAAGTAGTAAAGAAGCTTTTTTTAAGCCTAAGGGATATCAGAAATAAAGCTTAGAATTAAGAAGAAACTTGGTCAGTGGACCTAAGGAAAATAGATGACATGACAAGGACAGAAATTAAAGATTGGGGAAGGTAAGTGGAATGAATATACGTGATACTTGGAAAACCACAGTTTGATGGTTGAATTGGTAGCAGGGAAGAAAGAATGCTGTTTTATTCAGGGTAGCGAAGAGAAACTATACGAAGTAGTAACAAGAAACTAGACTAAGGAAAGCACTGAAATTATAATTGCTGAGAGCATACATTAAGAAAGTGAAAATACTTTTCAAGATGAAAGTGATACATTCTGAAGAGAGAGAACGTTTCTCTCTTACACTGTTCTCTACAGAGTGGAAGTTGTTCCCAAGTTGGGATTATTCGCGTACTACCTGTATTCGTTTCCTGCGGCTGTTGTAATGAATTACCACAAATCCGTGGCTTGAAACATCAGCAGATGTGTCAGCAAGGCTGCATTCACCTGGAAGGCTGTCAGAGAGTCTGGTCCTTGCCTCTCTCTTCTAGCTTCTGCTGGCTGCTGGCACGCCTTGTCCTGTGACCGAATCACTGCAGCCTCTTCCTCCTTCACGTTGTCTTCTCTGGGCGGCAGGGTTGGGAGGGGGTTCTGACTAATCTTCACCTGCCCTTCCCTCATAAGGATACATAAAATGGCAATCAGGACCCACCTGGATAATCCAGGATAATTTCTCATTTCTAAATCTCTCATTTAACTACATCTGCAAAAACTCTTCCATGTATAGTAACATTCACAAGTTCAACGGATTGGGGCTGGATATTTTTGAAGCCCATCGCCGGGCTCACTACATTACCCAAGAGTGATGAGACAAGGAGATAGCTGGGGACTGAGAACCCAGTCATTTCTCTGCCTGCCAAGATGGACCTAGAGGGCAGGAAGCTCTTTCACAGCTCACATAGCAGGTATTACCAGAATCTAGAACGTTTGAAAGATTATTGGAAAAGTTGATAGCAGAATTTCATAAGGTAAGGTTTTCCCTAGAAGTCTGTCCCGGAGAAATAACTAGACTAGAAGGGAAAGTGGATTCCCAAGGAGTTTCTGTTCATGGAAGATTAAAATGAATAGTATTGGGAAGGAAAATTTTTGAAGAAGAGAGGATTTTCTCTGGTTTCTAACCATTTTTATACAAATTAAACTAAAATACTTCTTTTTAAAATATTAACTTTACTGTCTTTGTGTTCTCCAAAGAAGCATACTTTCTTTATTGACTTTTATTTCCATTTTTTCCATTTAAATTCAATTAATTAACATATAATATATTATCAGTTTCAGACATAGAGGTCAGTGATTCATGAGTTATATATAACACCCAGTGCCCATTACATCATGTGCCCTCCTTAATGTTTATCACCCAGTTACCCCATCCCCCCACCTCCCTCCCCTCCAGCAAGCCTCAGTTTGTTTCCTATGATTAAGAGTCTCTTATGGTTTGTGTCTCTCTCTGATTTTGCCTTGTTTTATTTTTTCTCTTCCTCTATAATCCTCCGTTTTTTTCTTAAATTACACATATCACTGAGATCATAAAATTGTCTTTCTCTGATTGACTTATTTCGCTTAGCATAATACCCTCTAGTTCCGTCCATGTCATTGCAAATGGCAAGATTTCATTTTTGATGGCTGAGTAGTATTCCATTGTATATCTATACCACATCTTCTTTATCCATTCATCTGTCTATGGACATCTGGTCTCTTTCCATAGTTTGGCTATTGTGGACATTGCTGCTATAAATATTGGGGTGCAGGTGCCCCTTCAGATCACTACATTTGTATCTTTGGGGTAAATACCCAATAGTGCAATTGCTGGGTCACAGGGTAGCTCTATTTTCAACTTTTTAAGGAACCTCCATACAGTTTTCCAGAGTGGCTGCACCAGCTTGCATTCCCACCAACAGTGTAAGTTGACTTTTTAAAGAAACATCTTGAGGGAAAGTCCATTACGGTAAATATCTGAAGCAATTCATCATCTCTTCTATTGAAATGGAAGTCGTAGCTGTTAAAACCATGAGATGCAGTGGAGGTATGCCCACCCCTTTCACAGGATCTGTCCCTGGCTTCATGCGAAGATGAGGTTTAGAGTTAGGGGAAAGCCACTCTTTTGAGGATACCCCTCACTTCAATTTTGCACAATTTGCTGAACTTCTTTGAGCTTCAGTTTTCTCTGCATAATAGAAATGGTCACATCCAAATCACAAGGATGCTGTCAGGGAAACAGGATCATAAATGAAAGTTTTAAACATGAAATCTGAAAACATAAATTTGCATCCTATTTCTTTTTTTTTGTGAGCTGAGCAGTATCCCACAGAAACACTGAGAATGACCAGTCAGGCGGTAGCAATTGAATATAGCTCTTTTTATTTTTTTGCCATTTATTAAATGTTAAAAATGCTAATTACTCCAAGGTATATTAGTGTTTATTAATATTTTCATTTTATATCTATATGGCAGAGTCATGCTAGCTCTGCAGTAGCTACTTCCTTTTCCATTTTGGGCACAGGATGTTGACATCGCCTTGCCTTGCCTATAGTTAGGTACCCATGATACTGAAGTATGACCAATAGCATAGAAGCCTAATGGATATATGCCAGTTCTAAGGCTTGGCCCCTCATGAAATATTTCATTCACTGTTAATTCCCTTGCTTGAAAGGAAGACTTCCCAAAAGTTGGCAAACTTGTTCTATAAAGGGCCCATTAGTATTTTAGACTTTGTGGATCGTGCTGTCTCTCTTATAACTACTCAACTCTGCCTTTGTAGGGAGAAAGCAGCCACAGACAGTATAGCACAGAAACACATGTATATGGTTCTGTCCACTAAACTTTATTTACAAGAACACGCAGCTGGCTAAATCAGGCCTGTGAACTGTAGTTTGCTGACTCCTGGTCTGAACTGACCTCCAAACCACAACACCAGTGGGTTGCCTCCTACCTGTATATTGGGCTCATTTGAAGAGTTTTTATAACTATTAATGACCATTTTCCATCTCAGAACAATCAAAGCAAGTATCCGTGGGTGAGGGCAGGGCCCCAGGACTTTTTAAAGTTTCTCGGGGGATACAAATGTACAGTCAATGCTAAGAATCACTGTCTTACCTTGTACTGCCTCCAAGAACGCAGGACATTGTCCTCATTATTGCCTTGTTGAAAAGGTGAGTAGAGCTGATGGGAGGAGTTACCTTAAGAGGTGAGGGCACCTTGAGAAGAACTGCATTAATAATTATCCACTGAAAAAACAAAGGTGCTCATTTGAATCTCTTCATATATTGCAACAGAAAAATTTTGTTTTCAAAATGATGTAAAACCTACACATATTTTGAAGTTATAATACCAACTGTCTAGATATCTGATTATAAAATTATGATTACATTCCTTAAAACTGGAATTTTTTTTAAGCTTGTGCCCTAACCTTAGGTTGCCTGTTAGGGGAGGCAGAGCTCCTCCTAGGTTATTATGTCTCGGTTCTGGAGAATTCACACATATACCAACAGATAAACATGCTATCTAACTCCCTGTGTTGATGCAAAAAGAGCTATTTTCTGGTTTTGTGTGTTTGGAGAGTTGTGATTTTCATTCTCCCTCTTACTACATCTAGGCATGCTCAGTACAAGGGTAATTTATCTTCTTTATTCCTGATTTTTACTTTTAGCCCATTTTCAGGACAGGCTTGTTTTAAATTATAATTAGGCTTTCAGATCATTATCCTTGGAGTAGTCTCACCTCTGGACTGAACATAGACAGGAGAATTATCGAGCTTCTTGTCAAGGCTGATAACCCACAACCTTTGGTTGTTTGGATAACACTTTGTCTTTCTTGTTCTACCAAGAGCTGAAAGTTTCCTCAAAGCTAAAACTAGCGTAGGGACTTGTTGTTGGCCGCTTTGCTTTGCTTGTTATGAATCTGGGCAAATCAGTGCCCATTACTCTGTGAGTGGGAGCCCCTCAGATTTGTATTCAGAAGAGTGAAATTGTCATCCAAGATAGTTTTGCGAGAGCTGTTGAGAGTCAAGTATGTTTCAGCCACTCTTCTGTAATAACAAGGCCTCCAAGTGGCCTTAGTAAACAACACTGTAGGGTCAACAGAATGCTAAATTGCCAGAAGCTGACAGGCTAAAAATGATGCATCTGAAAGAATGTGCACAACCAAGAACTGTCCCTGAAGACACAGACGATCCCACACAATCAGCATATTGTCAAATGCATGTTTGTATGGTGCCAAACTTCCTGACAAAAACTGAAAATTTTAGTTAAATGGTTGGTATTTCCATGATTAAAAATTCACTTGAGCTACAAAGACGTTGTATCAAAATACCCATACCACAAAACAGGAAGTTGGTTTAGTCAGGCTGGCAAATGGCACGTCATCCCCGAATCAAGTTCTTTGTCTTGAAAGAAACAGCTTACGGGTCTGTTGATTCACTTCCCTTCAGTTTAGGCACATTGTATTCTTAAAGCTTCTGCATTAAGTTTATTTAAGTATACCATGCATCCAGTAAAGTGTGAAAATACTAAGTCTACAACTTGGCCACACCCTTGCAAACAACAAACAGATCAAGATAAAGAATATTACGAGCACCAAGAAGCTCCCACATGCAGCTTTCTCTCTCACTGCTTTCCAAAGATAACCATTATTCTTACTTTATCGCCATGAATTATTTTGACTTATTTTTGACCTTTAAATAATTGGAATCATATATTATGTACTCTTTGTTATTTGGTTTCTTGTATGTCTATCATATTCAATCCATGTTGTTATATATAAAATTAATTCATCCTTTTCGTTTATTTTTTGTTGTGGTAAAACACATGTAACATGAAATCTACCCTTACAGCACATTGGTTAAGTATGCAGTGCAGTATCGTTAACTACGTGCACGTTACCATTTTGCCACTCCCAGCCCCCGACAACCACCATTGTACTTTCTGCTTCTATGATGTGTCTACTTAGGTACCTCGTATACATGGAAACATAGTATTTGTCCTTTATGTTTGGTGTTTTAGACCTAACATAATGTCCTCAAAGTCTATCCATGTTGTAATACATATAGAATCCCTTCTTTATAAAGGCTGAATAATACTCCATTCTGTGTGTGCACCACATTTTCGTTATTCATCTGTCAATAAATATTTCAGTTGTTTCCAACTCTTAGCTATTGTGAATAGTGTTGCAGTGAACATGAGAATACAAATACTTCAAGATACCAATTTCAGTTCTTTTGGATAAAGACCCAGAATGGGATTTCTGGATCATATGTGGTTCTTTTTTCAATTTTTTGAGGAACCTCCATACTGTTTTCCATAGCGGTTATGCCATTTTACATTTCTAACCAATAATGTACAAGGGTTCCAATTTGTCCATATCTTCACCAACACTTGTTATTTTCTGTTATTTTGATAATGGCCAGCTTAACACGTATGAGGTTGTATCTTGTTGTGGTTTTGGTTTGCATCTCCCTGATGTTAGTGATTTTACACACCTGTTCATATTCCTGTTGGCCATTTGTATGTCATCTTTGAAGAAATGCATGTTCAAGTCCTTTGCTTGTTTTCAATGTGTTATTCAGTTTTTTGCTATTGAATTGTAGGGTTGCTTTTATGTTTTAGATTTTACCACCTTATCAGATATATGATCTGCAAGTATTTTCTCACATTCTGTAGAGTGCCTTTTTGCTGTATGTGTGGACTTCTTTGGGTTTATCATAATAGAAGGTAGGTTTCTTGAATCTGGATGTCCATTTCCTTCCTCAAATTGGGAAGTCTTCAGGCATTATTTATTCAAATAAGCTATTCTCCTTCTGGCAGTCTCACAGTGCATATGTTCATCCTTTGATAGTTCAGAAATTCCTTAGGTGTTCTTCACTCTTTTTTATTCTTTTTTCTTTTTGTTACTCTGACTGAATGATTTTAAATGATCTGCCTCTGAGTTTGCGGATTCTTTACCTTGATCAAGTCTGCTGTTGGTCTTCTCCTCCCCACACCCCAGGGATTTTTTTCAGTTCAGTTATTCTTTTTCTAAAATTTTTGTGATTCTTTTAAAATATTTTCTCTTTGTTGATAACCTCATTTTCCTCATGCATTACTTTCTTGAGATCATTGAGTATCTTTATGATGCTTATTTTGAATTCTTGTCAGATAATTCATATACCTGTTTTCTTAGGATTTGTTTCTGGAGAATTTTTTATTCCTTTTATTGGGTCACATTTCCCTGTTTCTTGTGTCACTGTAATTTTGTGCTGGGATCTGAACACTTGAAAAAAATAGCCACATCTCCCAGGTTTTACAGCCTGTCTTGGCCTGGGAAGGATCTTCACCAGTCAGCCAAGGGTGAACTCTCAAACCTTCTCTGTGGATGTATCTTCTTTGGATTCATGCATGTAAATCCCGTTAAAGGGATTTCTTAGTTTCTTTTATCAGCAGCTCATGATTTCTTGTACCTTTTGGTGTCTGTCTGGATATGGTAGGTTCTTTGCCCTTGCTGAAAGTCACTCAGATCTCTTATTTTCAGTTGCCCCTATGATTCCAGAATATGTAGGATACCTTCAGAATTTATAGTCAGGCAAGACATAAACCAGTCCCTCAGGCAACTCCCTGAAAAGGTGAAATATTGGATGCATGCTCCAACTTTTTTCTTCCCTAGAGAGAAGTTGAGAGTTGGGGTTTTTCTCCCACTTGTTCCACTCGGGGAAGAACTATGGTGAGTAAGGGCATGCTAGTTCAATGATCACCTTTGTTCTTAGCAGCCCCCAACCTGGTGCCCTTTTCTGTCAATGCTTAGATTCAGGCAAGACAGAAACAAGTCCCTCAGGCAGCCCCCAAAAGGTCTGAACATTTGATGCTTGTTTCAGTCTTCTCTTTGTTTCCAGTTAGATGCTAATACATGAGATTTTTTCCGTCATTTGGGTCACACCAAGATGGGAGGTCAACATATTGTAAGTGAGTGCCATGAATTTTACTACTAGCTTCAATGTAGCTAGTTTTGTGCTCCCCTGGGGTGTAGGAGCCCCTTAACTGGTTTTTGAATTTCTTACAGAGAGGATTGGTCTCTGTATTGTTGTTGAGTTGGTGTCTTTGTGGGGAAAGAAGGTTCTGGAGCTTCCTGTTTTGCCATATTGCTGACACCACCTTGCATAACTTTATTCTTTTTATTATTGCACAGTATTTAGCTGTATAATTTTGCAAGTTTATCCATTCTATTATTGCCAGAAGACAGAGGAACTGAGATGATAATGAATTCACCTTATTATTAATTAATAAATTGGAAATTTCATTTGTATATCTTGTGATTAATGACTTGGTTCACTGCTTTTCTTTTTAAAGTAATGATTATATTTTTTAAATATTACATGCTTGTCTTTTAAGTAGTTAAAAGTAAGACTTTATCCATGAAACCATGGAGACACTACTAATACCAATTAGCTGTGAATTCTTCAGTATTTATTTTATGCTTACACAGGATATATACATATAATTTTTCACATGTGGTAATGAACATATGACATAGTTTTACATTTGTTTTTTTCACTTTATTGAATATTATTATATAAAATTGCCTCTTTTTTTACATACTATTTGGTTATAAAGATGTATCAACATTTATTTATGCAGTCTCATACTGGTGGACGTATTTCCCATTGGAGTTGAAGCAGTTTCCAATCCTTTGCTGTTACAAATAATATTGGATCAAATGAATATCTTTGCTGTTGTATCATTTTTATTTGTATGAATATATCTGGGTGATGAGTTCCTAGAAGTTTAGTTGCTAGGGGAAAGATTGTAGACATTTTAAATTTTGATAAATATTATTAAAATACCCTGCACAGTGATATAAATACTTAATGCAGCTGTCTGTAAGAGGACCTGTTTTCCCATGTCTTTTATAATGTGCTATCATTTTTTTAAAAAAATATACTGGGTAAAAGTGGTAACAATGTTAGTTTCCATTTCTTTTGTTATTGATAGCTTGAGCACCTTTGTATATGTTTAAGATTCGTTTTTTCTATAAGCTGTCCGTTTATTCCCTTTTTATTGGGTTTGAGCTTTTTTTCTATTGATTTATAAAGCCTTTTGTATAATTTGGAAATTAATGCTTTGTGGTAAGTTATTTTCATTACCTTAAAAATCCTTCTTTTGACTTTCCTTATGGTAGATCTTTTTTCACATAAATTTAAAAAACTTTAATGTAATTTAATTATTGATTTTTCTATGAGTTTTGGCATCTGAGTTATATTTGGAAAAGTACTGTAAATAGAAACAAGTACAAAACAAACCCTCTCGGATTTTAAGGTATAACTTTTGTGGTTTTATTCTTTTGGTTTGAATCTTGATCTACTTACAATTTCTTTGAGTTTAAGGAATGAGGTAAATTTCAAAATTTATTTAATTTTTCCAAATGGCTATTGCTTTGTCCTAACACCAGTTATAAAGCAATACATCTTTTCTGCCTGATTTGATATCCCTACCTTGTTTTACTTAAGTATGTATTTGGGTTTATTACTGCACATCGTGTTCTGTTGAATTTGATGTATATGTCTCCATATTGTATAACTTGAATGCATTCGTGGTTATGGCTTAATGATATACTTTGATATCTAGTAGGGCTAGTTTCCCTTCGTTACCCCTCAAAAGTTTTTTCTGGTAATCTTGACTGTTTTTTTTTTTTTTTTTTCCACATAAAACGTAGGGTCAGCTTGTCTAGAGAAAATTAAAAAATCCTAATGGTGTTTTTATTGTGATTCTAAAATATTCGATTCACCAGTTGACAGAAAGATTGCTGTATTTATGATGGTGTTTCTTCCTATCAAGAAATGTGGTACCCCTTTTCATTTCCTCTTCTATTCAGTAGTGCTTTTAAAGTTTTCTTAGAGCTTTCTTTTTTATTAAGCTCATTTCTAAATATTTTATCCATCTTTGGTATTGTCTTTCATTATGTCCCCTAGTCTATAGTTGTGTTAAGGAAGTTTATTGGTTTCTGTGAGTTGATCTTGCATCTAGACACTATACTAAATTCTCTTATTCTTTATAAAAATCTCTCTTAGTTTATTGTTTGGCTTTATGGAGTTTTTTTAAATAATGATTTTATTTATTTATTTGAGAGAGAGAGAGACAGAGAGTGCATGAGTGGGGGGAGGGGCAGAGGGAGAAGCAGACTCCCTGCTGAGCAGGGACCCCCAAATGACCTGGGCCTGGATCCCAGGACCCTGAGATTATGAGCAGAGCCAAAGGCAGACGCTTAACTGACTGAGCCACCTAGGAGCTCTATGGTAGTTATTTTCATGCAAAATTTTTGGATTTAAGGTACATACTGTGATTTTTAGCATAAATCATATTTCATGTAAAAGGTAGTAATTCATTTCCTTTTAAAAAATATTTATTTTGAAGTACAGTTGACACGGTGTTACATTAGTTTTAGGTATACAACATGGTGCTTCCACAACTCTTTATACTGTGCTCACCACAAGCATAGCTACCACCTGTCACCTGTTACAGCACCATTGACTCTATTCCCTATACTGTAGCTTTCATCACTGTGACTTAATTATTGCTTTAGTTCTTAATTATTCAACTTTTTAAAATATATACATATATTTTATTTTTAAAAATTGTATTTTTTTTATTTATAATGATTTTTTATTATATTATGTTAGTCACCATACAGTACATCCCCGGTTTCCGATGTAAGGTTCGATGATTCATTAGTTGTAATTATTCAACTTTTAATTTATTATGCCAGTTATTTATTTCTCTTATCTACTTGTCTGACATCTCCAGTTGAAGTAAAATTATTTTTATCATTATCTATATTTTCTTGGGTCCAAAAGAAATGAAAAAAAAATCATTGTACAATAGTTAGAAAAAATCAATAGTGAAACACTATCACACTTTTAGATATATAGCCAAATTAATGATAAAGGAAGGAAAAAATTTTAATCTAGAATAGTGATATTTTTAAGGAAGAATAAACTAAAAATGAACTAGCATCTAACATAATAAAAATAAAATAAATTTGAGGAAAACAAAATAATGAAGAAGGGAGAAAAACTGTTGAGTGAGTACAAAAGCAGGTTAAAAATAATGATCATAATACTATAATTAATAAAAATAACCCTGAAATAATAGTAGAAACAAGCATTTATGTAGCACTTACTATGTACTGGGCACTCTTTTACATCCTGACACAGAATAGTTCATTAAATATTCACAAAAACAATTTTAGGCAGATACTTAATAATCCCTGTTTTACAGTGGAAGAAACTGAGGGCCAGAGAGATGAAATAAGTTTCTCAAGCTTGCACAATTGACAGAGGCGGCATTTGAGTTCAAACCCAAGACAGTTGAGCTCCAGAGTTTCTGAACTGTATCAGTATGATGTATTGCCATTCAAACTTACATATCTTGTTCCTACTAAACAGTGAAAGAAAAAATTATAATGTACATAGTACTTTGAAATACAAAAATACAAAGAATTTTTTAAAGATCAAGTATTTTAATGTGAAATGTGGCTATTTCTTGGAATCAGTTATATAATTCGTCCTATGGTGGGTTGCAATGTTGGTGATGAAACAGCTAAAATTCCTCTTTGAAACCTAACGTGGATTCCGAAGCCCTGAGGGAGGTGAGGTGTTGGGGCTTGATTCTTACAGGGAATAAATTGTGTATCATTCACGTTCTTTTCCACATTAATGAGTTGTAAATACAGACACATAATTCACTGGTATTACAATGCAGAGTTCACCTTCAAAAAAAAATTCTTTAATTGCTGGATCTGTTTTCACATTAATCACCGTTCTAGCACCAGGAATCACTTAATAAGGAAAATATGAATCACTTCCTGAAGACGCCTTTCAAGAAGTGATCCTAACGTGAAGTTCCCATTAAGGGACTGGAGATCCAGACTCTGTGGGTGTAAAGCTTTTTCCTGTGGAGTTCTATGGCTGTTTGCTACCACTCACGGCGGCTTTTAATACAAATTTCGCAGTGACCTTTTAAAGACAAAAATAGTTCTTTGTTATTCTTTCCCCCTTTTCTTCTTTATTCTTTTGTCACACTTTCATGTCTGACTGTTCTGTGCATTCTTTAAATCTCCAGAGAAATCACCTCCGTGCCACAGCCTACAGCAAGTGCTGCTGGAGGGGCCGGGGTAGCTGTAGGAGCGGGACGTAGTCCCCAAAGACTGAATGTGTGCAGCTTGAGCCTGGTACGAAATTGGCTACATTCAGCATCAGGAGAATTGAAAAAAATGTGAGAAGACTTTGGTCTAAAAATAAAAAAATTTTTTAAATCCCTGAGCATTTTGAGAACAAAATGACCAAAACCGATATTGTAAATTCCTACCTTAAGTGTATATGCTTTTCATTATTGTGTCATGTTCATTTTAAGATTTTTATGCCTTAGGATAAAAATTTTACATTTTACCATCCTCCTGTCTCACCGCCTTCTGTTTTTATGTTTCCTCTTTATTTCTTAAACCTTTACATTTCATTTTGTTTGAATCCTGAGAATGTAGCAATTGACTGAAAGTCTGCCACACTAGACCGGACGATATGAAGCTTTTTAGTGTTTTGATAAGCAACACTTTTTCAATGAGCAATTGCAATTTTATATAAAAATGCCTTTCAATTAAAACAGTGATAAAATAAAAGTAACATATCCTAATAGTTTTATGTTGTGCATTACGGAGATTTAGGAAGAAAAACTAGACATCTTAATTTTTTTTTTTTAATTTTAGAAAATACATTTGAACAAGGTAGTCCAAATTAAAAAAAAAAAAGAGGGGGGAATTGTCTTGGGGGTTCATGTACATATGTAATTGGGATTTGAAGGCTTTTGGGGTCACTGATTAGCACTAAAAACACTGAAATATTTTCTTGCTTCTGGACTATATTTCATAAGAACTTAAAAAATATTTTCCTCAACCTGCATAGTTAGAGAATAAACCTAGTCACTGTAAATGCAAAAAAATAAAAGCGAACTTAATTATAAATACATTTAAAATTAGTGGCAGAATTTTCATAGGAAAACAAAGTTTAGAAAGGTATTCATTAATATAGTAATACTGTTTATTTCTGACTAGTAGAATTCATGATGGCTGTAATTTCCATTTTTCCCGGCTTTTAGTATTTCAATTTTTTTCTTAGGGAAAAATGATATTGTATCTGCAGTAGACACACACACAAATACAGAAACCTCCACACTATAAACACAAAAGCAGAGAACCCTGCAACTAGACTACACTTCCTGAATTTGATTCCCAAAAGGAGTAATTATTTCATTCAGTAAGTATTTACTGAGCACCTATAATGTGCTAAACACTGTTGTAAGTGCTGGATACATAGTAGCAAACAACGGACAAAATCCCTGATCTGACGCATCATTCAGGTGTTGAGAGGTAGACAATCAATAATATATTAGGTGACACTGAGTGAGAAAATAAAGCCAGATGAGAGAAGATAAGCCATAAAAACAAGGTAGAGAGTGGGTATTATAACAGGATATTTCGTCGACGCAGTGGTCAAGAAGACCCCTATGCTGAGAACTGAATGAATTAGGGAAGGAACTATGCTTATGTGCATGTGTATGTAGGACGATAGTGTGTCTAAATTAATTTGAGCAAAAGGAGTGAAGAAAAAGAAGACTTAGAAGTAGCCAAGGTTCAGATTCGACAGTGATACAGGCAGTTTTTGTTTTTGTTTTGTTTTTGGTTTTTTTTAGAGAGAGAGCATATGAGGGGAGAGGCGTAGAGTGGGTAGGGAGGGACAGAGGGAGAGAGAGAATCCCAAGCAGGCTCCCCACTGAGTGCAGAGCCCCACATGATGTTCCATCTCAGGACCCTGAGATCATGACCTGAACTGAAATCAAGAGTCAAAATCAAGAGTTGGTGGCTTAACCGACTGAGCCACTCAGGCGCCCTGACATTTTTAAGATTTGAGAGGTAAGTGAAAAGAAAGCTTTGTGGAAAATAGACTGTCTTGGTCTAATAGACTGGGCAGGTGCAGGTAACAGTGTTTGGAGGTGAGGTGATGGCAGCTTGTCCAGGTGGCTGTGGTGGAGATCATGAGAAGCGGTGAGATTTTTGGAAGGATGAGTTCAGTAAAGGATGTCCCCGGTTTGAGGATCCATGAGTACCTCCTTAAAATTTTAGGTTACTGTTCTGATTTTCCAAGGCTCATTGGTCTCACTGAGATGTCATTTAAAAACACAACTGGCTGGTAGGTCAAATGGAAGAATTTAATCTGGTTGATGTGCATATGTAGATATGTGCAGAATTACTCTTACCTGGAGGTATGTTTTGAAAATAGATATACAAACATTAATAATAAGATTATAGTGACAAGATTGTTATATGGAAATTAAAAAAAATACATACATATATATGTATAGTTAAACATGTATGTATATATATGTACGTGTAGTTTAAAAAGTCCTCATATTGCAATATTGTCATTATAACGGTAATTATTACCTATATTTCATTTTTTTGTGTTTTTCTCAGAAGAATATGAAGGAACCACTCAGAACATTTATGCAATTGTATGTTGTATGTAAATGTATATATAATTTTTCTTTAATTCTTTTTTTTCATGTTTAATTCTTTTTCTGCATTGTTGTCAATGAAATAAAAATAATCACTGAGGATAGTCTAAGATAAATGCTAAGCGTTTTTTCAAATGAATTACTTCTTAATCCAGTCTAACCTTTAGTGGCATGATGCCATTATGATGATTTATATCTTATTTTAAACAAATGTTTGATGAAGTGTGATTATCTCTTTATAGACAGATATTCACTTGTATTGTTATTGAATCATTTAAACGCATTGGGTTCTTAAGATCTCAATTTTCAAAAGATAAATTTTTAGTTGGAATTTTAGAGGATAGCATCTAATTACCGTCTCCTTTGGCCTTAAATGAATGATACTTTCAGTAAATACAGGTTAATCATCAAGTAGGTTCAATGAATTTTGAAGGTCAGCTACAATAACATCTTTTCCAAGTAAGCTGTCAAACATTTGCCATTTTCCTCCCTACCCATATTTTTAAGGTTATTGCTATTTTGAGTGCACATTATTGTGATGAATGACATCACTTTCCTTTACTTCCATTTCAAAAGAAAGTACTTGAGTGACTCTTCACAAGCAGAAATTAAGGTGACTCACATGCTTGTTTGCATTTTCCTCAAGAGAAAAATTGCCAAGAGTTTGGGTAGCTTTTTTTAGTGTCGACATTTTGCCTCCCGTGATGATTATCCTAGGAAATGGTGTATGCAATCTACACCCAAATTGTTCGTGTGTACGGTTCTGCGTTTGAGACTGATAATTTGGGATGCAAATCAAAATGAATGATTTGGCATCTGAAAGTTTCTTTGCATAAAAATAAAAAGGAGTAACAATTCTGTAAATTAGTCCCATTTTTTTCATTATCAAAGTGGTATGGCTACATATTTCAGAATTGATTGTTATTCTCCTACATTTAACTAATTAATGTGTGCAGATTAAATGGAGTTTTAAAAAAGTTATTAAACGGTCCCCAGGACTACATAGTTTTAGTAGATTAGAGTTTTGTCATAATGGAGTAGACCTTTAGCCAGAGGGAAAGCCAAGATATTTATCAGAAAATAATCATCATGGTGAATAAGGTTTTTTTTTTTTTTTTTTTTTTTTTTTTTGAACAGGATGTTTTTACACTGTTGCCACTTTCTGACTTGCTTTTCCTTGGGCTTTTTCTCTACAGCAGTCAGTGATTAATGACTGCAGTGCTGCTTTATTGTCCCAATCCTATTCACTTCAGGTGGCACAAAAAGCCCCTTATGATTCAATCTGATTGGCTCTTTGCACATTTTTTCGAATCAGACTGCACTGAGTATACAGTCAGTCAAATATCAATTAGCAAAGATTTCTGTAACAAACCTGTGCTTAGTGGTATAGTGACAGGTGGCACCAGTAATTCTCTGCTTGCTTCCTTGCTTTATGGACATTTTCTCTATTGATTTGTCACATTTGAGGCTTTTAATAGTCATTGGATGTTATTTGGTATCAAGGGAAAAATAACTTCATTTTGCTCTTGTGATCTCTGCAATTTGCCTGGATTGCCTAAACTTGGGTGTGAGAATTACTGTTGCAGTGGCGGCATCTATGATGGTTTCGTACGTTTGGTTTCCTGTGTGTGTCTAGTGGCTGTGATGTGCTAGGGGCCGGGCTGGTGAAAACATGGCAAATAAGTTTGTGTCTACATCCCATGAATTCTTTCTGCTTACTTTATGTTCTCTGTTAGCTGTGATAACCTGTGAATACTTTTCCAGCCAAGACTTGTAAATAGATTTGTCCATTCATCGCAAGGAGTTATTTTTCCCTTGGTTTTCTAGAGTAACTTGGAAGCTTCTAATAATGGGGAATCTCTGTTCAAATATTATTCACTTAGGTTAACTACAGGGGAAACAAAGAACTTGTAATGCAGCTTTTCTTGTGCAGGAGAATCAACCACACAATGTGGGAGCCTTTTCATACACTCATGGCCCAAAGACCACACTCTCACCATTGCTTCTGGAGATAGACAAATATTTTATGACACTAACAAAAGGATTTACTTAGTGTTTTCGATAGCTTTTCATTAGCACTGTTTCATAGATGCACTGTAGTTTTTCTTTCACAGCATTCTTAAGACAGTCATGATAGATGAAACAGTCATTCCAGAATGTCGTAAGAGTATTATTCAAATAATGATGTAAAGACAGATCACACATCAGCTATTATCAAATGAAATATAGTGCCTGATGAAATACAGAGAGAAAACACATTTTTCAGAAAATGAGGATTGCCACGTGAATTTGTTCTTTCATTCATTCAGTGTTTCCAGCCACTCCTGACATTGCACCTGATAGTCCTCGATGCTGTAAATCCATTTACTATAGTTATAACTCATACCCAGCATCTAAGATAATCTTGCAGATAATAGAAAATGATAAAAGAACAACAAAAACAAAAATCAGAAAATTATGGAAAAAGCAATTTTTTAGCATTTCTAAGTAAGATCAGTTGAAATGTGTCCAATTTCACCAGACTGTGTGCAGAGATTAAATGCTCCATATGTATATTTTCCATATTCTATTGGTGGTGGCAAAAATACACCAGAGAATATTAGATAATTTCCAATTCTGACTCTCTAATACCTGGCACCATGTTAGACATAAAGTAAGTTCTTGATACATAGTTGTTGAAGGGATGTCTGGATAAAAAAAATAAGTATTTTAATTAGGATTCTATTAAAATGACCCAATTCACAGATTCCAGCTTCATATATCAATTCACCAATTATAATGCATCCCACACGAACACTGCTCCCTTTCCAGGAAAGTTGCTTTCAGTCAGTTCATTTCTACTTAACAAGTACTGGCATCAATTGTCCAAAGATGTGTTTCCTATTCCCCACAATGCATATGTTATATTGACAAATTAATCCCAATTCAACATGAGAAAACTCAGTATAGTTTCTCAGTAGATATCATTACTTGAGTCCCTTCCAGGAACATTTGCTCTGGCCATACATAAATGTAATTAAAAAATCCCAACATTGAATTTAAATTACTTTTGAATTATCTACCATTTTGGTTTATCTATATCTCCATTTGTGTAGATTCAGAGTTGGTATTTTATATTCATGATTATGGTTTGAGTACATAAGTGAAATTGTTTTTAAATGATATTGCTACTGGAAACTGAATTGGATGCTAGATTTTTTTTGTCCATTGTGATGAACAAATTTTAATTATCTCACTGATTCACAAGTCATTACGTAACTGCAGCATTTCTATATTGACAGAAAGCAATCTCAAAAATCATCTGTGAGGAACAATGCACAGAATAAAGAGATTATGAGCTCATGGGGTTTTAATCCAGGCTCTCCTTATTATGCTATGTAAATTTCTTCAACGAGGTTTGCATATATTTAAGCGACTTTGCATTATTTTATATTTGGAAATGAATATTGCTGATCAGTCTGCGAAGAATTCATCCTGTTAGATATATCAGCTAATTGATTAACTAAAAGTTGTGGTTCTATTCATTGTGTAATGGATGACTCAGAGATGTTACTATTTCCTAAAGCAGAGTATCTGTGCAATTATCTATTACAATTTTTAAAGATTTTATTTATTTATTTGTCAGAGAGAGAGAGGACAAACAAAATCAGGGGGAGCAGCAGGCAGAGAGAGAAGCAGGCTCCCCGCCAAGCAAGGAGCCTGACATGGGACTCGATCCCAGGCCCCTGGGATTATGACCTGAGCTGAAGGCAGATGCTTAACCAACTGAGCCACCCAGGCATTCCTGTCTATTACGATTTAAATCTTTCTTATAACTTTTTAGACTTTTACTACCCATTATATAATGAAGGATAGTAAAAAGAATGGGGTGTACATTGATGTTGATAAAAATAAATGGGCTGTGCTTCTACCTTTTAGATGCCCTGTCCTTCCCCCTTCTTGCTCTCCAGTGAGACAGAAAAAGGAGGTATGAAGCCTGCCTAGAAATGGGAGTTCTAACTCACATTCTCTCAGTAACTCACTGGATAGTCATGAGAAGGTCATGGACTCTTCCTGAAGCTTGTTTGTAAAAACATGGTATTCAACTAGATATTTAATAAGGTTTTGTTCCTTAGTACGATACAGGTTTTCTTTCATGAAAGGATTAAAAGCCTTTAGTCTTTTGCAATGTTTGGTCCCCGTATTATTTCTCTCTTCTTCCTCTTCCTCCTCCGCATCCTTGGCCTCATGTTGTGTGATGCCCTTTACACAGAGAGACACTCAGGAGTCCATGTGCTTTCCCTTCTCTGCTATCCATCCTCATCTTCCCAGGGAAGATACATACTGCGGGATCCTCTTAAGTGGACTTGTCTGTTTCCCCAAAGCATTAAAAGCTTACTCAGGAAAAGAATCATCTTGTTCTCTAGTACATCCAGAGAACCTAGCATTTTGCCTGATAAATAGGTGCCTTAAAATATTTGTTGAATGATGAAAATTTGTCCGTATTTCCTATATCTTTAATCTTCCTTGTGCTTTGCTTTGCCCAGAGTGCACATCTCTGCTCAACTGTAATGTTATCCTAGCTTATTAAAGGGGAAGACTTCCTTCTAAATGCACTGCTAGGAGTTACGCAAATGTATTGCCTGCAACTAAGAGCAGCAGCTCAAGGTCTGGGATATTTGCATGATGCCGGTAAACAAGAGAGGAAAGTCTGGGAAGAATTGAGGGTCCAAGATACGTCTCTTTAGAGACATTTTTTCTCTTTCAATATACAATGCAAAGACAATGAATGCTCCTCTGTAAAGGCAGGCATATTGTTTTTCTCCAACATATCTATAGCAACTAGAAAATATTCTGAAACTATAAGATAGAATGTTATGTGTTTTCTGGCTCAGTTGACTTACTGTTATTATTGATTTGTGATTATTGAGGTTTTTAAAGAACATACATCATTGAGGAAAGGTTATTTTTATGTAAATCTAAAACATTGCTAGGTAAAAAGAAAGTTCTGGGAATCATTCAGCTTTTATTTTACATAGTGAAAATAGAAGCTCAGATGATTTGTATCTTACCCAAAGTCGTACAGCTTATCACATCAACTTGGCCTCTTGACTCCATTTCTATTCTGTTAATTCCCATCCTGGGACCTAATGTACTTGTGTGTGCTTCTGTGATGTTATAAATGTTATAAAGACTTTTCCTTTTGTGGAATATAGTTTCTGTTGTCACAGTGAAAGTCATAGGGAATGATTTAATGTACAAAATTAGATTTACACAGTACTTACACACACTGTCTGCCATTTTGTAAAGTAAAATACATTTGTGTGTTTTTTTTCCACCTCAAAATGGGTTGTCCTATTTGGCTCCTCTTTCAAGAATTGTCACATACTCTGGCAAAGAACATTCAGGAAGAGAGTGATCTTCGTTGAGTAAGTGGCCCTTGCGGCCACAGTGACACATGGTGAGCATCCTCTACTCCTTAAACCGAATGTCTGAATGTCATCAGCCAGGTGCAGCCCACAGTGTGACATTCTGCAGTAGGTCTTTGGCTCCTGTGCTGACACAGAAGCCCAGCAGAGTAGCTGTGAGAACAGACCTCCTGCGAATGAGAACCACGTCTTCCCTGCGATTGTCACTCTGTGAACCTCTTGTTGCCTGGGCATTCTCAATTCCTTGATAGTCCAGCTTACCTCCCTTACTTTTCACTTGACCTTTCTTAGAATTTTGCTTGATTGAATACTTGACAACAATTATCAGACTAAGGGATAAGTATATCATCTTGTTATAAATGTGTCATCTTCAATTTTCTGTTAGAGTTATGTTTCTGATTTGAAGGCAGGAACATGAATTATGGACACATTTTTGAAGTAATAAACATTGTTGTGTTTTATTGCGTAGCACATTTCTTTCAGTGTTTTTTAAAAATTAACTTAGGGATTGAAATACAAAAGCCAAAGAAGGTATCTGCATATATGTGAGGAATGGTACTGCGTTAATGAGGTAGTCTATACCATCACTCCGCTCTTGGCAGAACAGAAGCGTAAGTCGTAGTAATATAAAAATTTCAAAGAATAAGAAGTAAAATAATGAAAATAAACCAGAGATAGCATTGTATTCCATGACCTAGAATGTTCAGATTATTTCGAATTGTATACCTATATTCTTTTCTGTGCCAAGCACTGTTCAAAATTCTTATATTAATTTTTCTTAACAACCCTGTAAGTTAAATAGGATCACCCTTACCATCTTACAGATGAAGCAACTGAGGCTTAGAGAACTATGGTACCTTGCACAAGATCACCCAGCTAGAAATGGAGGAGCTGTGTTGAAACCCAGGTGCTGAGCTCCACGGAGCCCCTTGCTAAGGCTATTTTATTTGCCCAGGGAAACAAAGCAGTTGATTCAACAACAATCAGAATCTTCTGCATTGTTTAGAAGAAATTGAACCCTTGAGCTTTAATGTCTTTACCCTGTATTTTCCCACGTGTTATACCCTTAGGGGAAAAACATACCCTACTGTGATAGAAAGCACTACCAACACGCCAAGATCAGGATTGCTGTGTTTGGCATTATCACCATCTGGTTAAGATATCTTTTTAAGATCAAACTCTTCTAACTCTTTCTGAATAGGAAAGAGACGTCTAAGTGCGGCTGAAACACAATCTAAGAAATGCACTATGCTTTTTCTCGCATTACAAGTGCTTTGTGTTAGGAGATTGTGTGCGAAGTTCATATGAACGCTAAAGGAGAATTGCGACAGGCGGCTTGTAAATCACTAAACCCAGTTCATTAGCCATTTTTGTCTGTGTTCTTATATGGCACATTCCATTGACGTAAATTTATACTAAAGGCCGATTGAAAGTTTAAATAATTATCGTCTGATTGGAATTGATCAGGATAGTTTAGGTCAAAACTTACCAAACTTACGGGAACTTGGTAGTCACCTGGAGAACTTATTAATAGAGATTCCTGTGGTCTAGTAGCTCTTAATTTAGTAAATCTGGGCTGAGGCTCCATAATAATAATTTCTAATAATATTTCTAATAATATCTCAGGTGATGTTGATACTGTCTAGGTATGGACCTTTTTTTTTTTTAAGTTTTAAGTTCTTAAATTCCAGTTAGTTAACATATAGTGTAATATTAGAATATTAGTTTCAAGTCTGTGGATGAATTTTTAAGTAGCACTGGCCTGTATAACTTTCAAAGGTTGCTATGTTGATGGGAGTTTTTGTTTAGGGGGATAAGAGAATATGCATCCCTCATTATAGTCTATGTGCTATGACCTAGAGATCCTCTTGACAGTTTTTCACAGGTGTCTGCTCTCTAGGTGTTCAGTGTTCTTCCTTGGAAAGGAACTTTTCTGAGATTTCTTTACAATGTATCTTTAATCAGCTATCGAATGGGTTCTGGGCTACCACTGGAGGATTTGACTCTTTGCAAGTACAGAGAGTACTGCAGAATAAATAGTAAACCACGGGCTGCTAATATTTACTTGCACTAAGAAATTTTCAGGGTTTCTGCTAAGAAGGTTTCCATTCCTTGTCTGATATGTTAGCACAGTACCTGGCTTTATTCCTGAAGCACAGTAGGTCCTTAAGAAGCATTCTTGTCGAACGACAGGTGGAATGACTGAACTGTTTCAAGAATTATGGTTGAACTGCTTTGCTTTTCGTTCCCGCCTGCACTGATGGGACAGATAAGAAAGCCCTTTCTCATCTACTCATACAAATTGTGTGCACTTGTGTGGCTAAGTGGCACTATGTTATTGATTTGCTGGGGCGGAATTTAGCTGGAGAAGCTTTGTGTGGTCGGGGAGTATATTTACGACTTATGCTCAGGAGCAAATTATGTTTAGCAAAGTGTTAAAAGTGCCTTTCTCTATTAGCCGAGCCGTGTCAAAGAATTTGAATTAGACCATTTTTCACATTTAAGAATGCATTGTACTCTTATTCTGTGTTTCTTTTGAACTTTCTGCAAATGCTTTATAACCATTATCTTGTTTTTCCTTACAATGCCATTCAGAGGTGTGTAACCAAGTAGTGTTATCCTCATCGTACAGGCACATAGAAGTTAATTGACTTTCCTCGGGTCATGGCGAAGTAGGGAGAACCAGCAATAAAAGAAACATTTCCCTGAGTTTTTCGAGTGTGAGCGCAATGGCCAGCACAGAGCTCCTCACCCTGTCTTTCTACCATCTAAGACCAAACATCCTCTCTCCGTGAGATTACCTTCCAAAAAACAGGCTGCTTGAAAGGTGTTTGTGTGGATTACAGAAGTTCCAATTTAGGTCAAACAAAACATCCCCCCTCTTGTGATTTCATGAAGTATTCAACCACGTTTTTGTGTGTGCGAATAAAAGAGATTCAGGTCATTCCCAAGTCACAGAGAAGTTGTTTGAAAGTTTCTAAGATTTTTGTTTAAATTTTTGCATGTGCCCTTTTAAGGCTCATATACAAAACCCCACTTCTTTTCTAATGTGCCCGGAATATAACTGGGCGGCAGTCTGCTCTGGGCTTCTTAGGTTCCTACATGTCTTGTTAAGTATTCCCAAACCTCCAGATCCTGATCATTCTTTCCACCCTGGCCACTTAGCTGGATTGTTTCTGCAGCTGGGAATTCTGAAAAGTGAGAAAATGCTTCAGAAGAATGCACCACATAGTCCTGCATAGCACTTGGGCTCTGTCTGCACCAAGAACAGATTATTTAGTGCTTGCTATAAAAAATGGCAGATTTTTTTAAAATGATTTTTTGTTATATTATGTTAGTTACCATACAGTACATCCCCGGTTTCCGATATAAAGTTTGATGATTCATTAATTGCGTATAACACCCAGTGCACCATGCAATACGTGCCCTCCTTACTACCCAGATTTTTTAAACTCAGAGTTCCTAAATTGTCGTGCAGTCCTCTTCTTGCATAACCATTCACTTGAGCCGGTCATGTTTGCTCCTGGACTTCAGGGCAAATGGGAACCAGCAGAAATATGCTGAGATGCCTGTTGCTATTTTTCATTGTGATTAATAAACTCCTTTGTGTCTGATCCAGGAGACTCATGTCTTCTTTTAGGAACCGTGGATCTGTGACAGACTAATTTATAAACTTGTGTTTAATCCAGTGGGAATTCTCCTTCCAGCTCTCCTCCACACTGTAAAATATACTTAAGTAGGGCAAAATCCCCACCGCTCCACTTAGCTTCTTCCTAGTAGATTCTTCCTAAACTTTCGGTTATTTCATAGAAAATTTTTATGTCAGTCACATCACAGTGCTGATTGGATTAAATGAGGCTCTAGAAGAATAAACCCCAAGACGAAATGAGAATATTAGAAGTCCAGGAGACCCGGCTTAGGAGGCAGAAAGACATATTCTCTTCCTCTAGTGACGCTGTTATTTGGTGTCCTTTAGCAGTGGTATCTGGGTTTCCGTGTCTTAAGTAACTATCACAAGTGCAAATATCTACTACTGTCCATAGCTGTGGAAGATGAGCGCTGAGGTGTTAGGGGACAGGCTAACAGCGTAAGAGCTCTGAGCTGAGAGCTCTGAGCATAAGAGCTATGTAGCATTTATTCCTGTTCCTTTGTGACTCCAGGTGTCATGCCTTCGGCTTAGAGGTGTTTATTGAATGTTTGTCAAATAAGCGAAATCAAAGGCCTTATTGGATGAGGCTGTATGTTATAGACTGAAGTCAGTCGGCCTGGGATCTAATCTCAACTCTGACACTTACTAGCTGCACACTTGGTCCGTTTCTTTAATCTCTTCCTCAGTGTCCTTATCTGTAAGGGTGAAGTAATAAAAGTATCTCCCTCACAGAGTTGTGAAACTTAGCACTTAGTAAATACTTAGTAGTTGTCATTTAGTATTGGCACAAAGCATTAGAACTCCGTAGAACTCAATTTTTAAATATTCAAGAAAAAAACAAAACGAAATTATCCTTGCTGATTTGTTGTAAATTGTCATTGGTAGCTATTGGCCCAAATTTAGATTTACAGTGTAGTAACCATATTTTAAGTCGTAAATCTAAATTCATCATAGACTGCCAAATTCACCTTTTGTTTATTTTAAATGTGAATGCATGTTCTCTTTTATGGTGGAAGAAATGTAAATATTCAGCTAGATTTTCATCTTTTACAATTATTATCCATTCTTTGGCAACATGAATGTCTTTCCATTCCTTTATATAAACATTTCCCCCACATTTACCACCTTGCCCAACACCGTAGCTAATTCGAGTCAGAATCAACACAGGCTGCCAATTTGGTATGCATAACATCTGCTTGCTTCCACATTTATCATTTGTGGAGGTGAAGGCGGTGTATTTCATTTGGAAAATGTGTCATTGGGTCCTGCCAATCCACTACTCGGTCCTCCTCCTTGAGGAAGATATTTCTAAACTCTTATTTCTGCTTGCATTTCGAGGTCTTCTAAAGAAAACTTTACGCCTAGATTGGGACTGTCTCCTTACCCATCATGTAGTTGTTTCATTTTAAAGCACTCTTAAAGAGCATAATATCTTGCTGTAATATCTACAATCAACACAGATAATGTTACATTACCCAAATTGCTGGAAATCCATTATGCCCTATATATGGAGTAAAGGAGCAGCAGATCCACACAGCTGCTGCTAACTGCTCTTTTAGACTTCCCTGTAGTTAAGTAATGAATCTTTATCAACTTCCTGAATAATTTACTCCTAAATGCATTAAACTGAATGTAAAAGGAAGTTTTACGAAATGAAGACAAACCGGTTCTGGGAGTTGGTGATAATCTTAAAACTTCCATGATGTTCTTCTTTCTTTTAAATAAGCGTGATTCAGTTTTTCCCCTCTGGTCTGAGCTTTAAGTGATATAAAAGTATTAACTTTAAGAAATATCTAAGATAAATAACAACAACAAATGTGTAGTTACTGGTATGAGTAAAAAATCCAATTGAATAGAAATAGGAGAGCAGAAGTTTCTGTGATTAGAATACAAATGAAGTTTCTGTAATTAGAATAAAAATGACTTTGCATAATTATTTTAACCTGGTATTTTTAAAAGATCTATTGCATATTATGTATCTTATATATCATAATATATACATATGCATATATACAGGGGAAAAGTTTGATGGAATTATTAAAAATATTCATTATTCAATATTCAACATTCAAAATAATGAAGCAATCATCTTGAATGAGGGACTGGACCTAGGCCAGATTTGAATGACCTAAGCTCATTCTTCATAGCTATTCCCACTTTCATTGTCTCCATTTTCAATAGCTTTTTGCTTTCCCATGTCTTAATGATAATTAAAACTCAGAGTTGGAAGGGGCATTGAAAGTTTGTTGGTGATATTCCCTCATTTACTGATTGAGAAAATGAAGGCCAATCAACCCAAATGACATAGATACCGTAGACCAGTTGGCTAGTTAGAGTGTAAGAGTGAAACCCAGTTTTCTAAATCCTAATCCAGTTGCTTTAAGAAAAAGTATCATTGCTTCAACTAACATGCAGGAATATCAACTGATATCTTCTTTAAACAATCCTGTCAGAGGTCTTAGCTTTGTAGCCAGATCAAGTATTCTCTGATGGGTGTAACACCCATTCCCTCTAGTGTTGCTTTCTCTGCATGTCATCATAAATTTCCTGTCCTTTCATCCTCAGGGTGATGCATGACTAATAACGTAGAGTGGACACTGAGTAAATATGTTATCCCTCTCATATTTGATGTTTATATTTTAATGAAACTTTCTGGAGATACAGGTATTTTATAAAAAAAGAACATATCTCCATTGTCATTTGGTAAGCCCACCAGGAATACTTCTGTGAAGGCTAGCTAGTCAATAATTCTCAATTTATAACTATCAGGAAGGTAACTATTGAAGTTCCTGAGATAACTGATGAAGCTAGGCATTCACCAGTTTTATAAGAAAGGGTTTTAGCTGTGTTCCAATAAACAAGGAACAATTATTCAAGCAGTGCAGCTAAAGCTGTACAGTTCACCATCCTTAATCACTGGGCCCTTTATTCTTTGGTGAAGATTGATTTGTTCTCTTTACAAAAGATAAGGATTTCTAAGAGTCAAATCCTGCTGTCTAAAAGACCTGAGTAAAAAAAACAACATGGCAGTATAATTAAATCCTACTCGTGGCTTTAACAGAGAATAGAAATCATCACCCATTGTTGCCTAGATTCTCATCTGTTTCAGTTTTATTTCCATATCATCACTTGAATTATTGAAAAATGATATTGTACAATACCCCTATTCTGTCACATGTCAAACTCTACTGCAGTTGTCTAGTTCTCTGACTGTGTTTTTCCAACAACTGTGAGCTCTGTGAGGACTGGCATGAGATTGAGGGACTATTTCTCTTCATTGCATAGCATGGCACTCTGCACAGAGTAGAAGCTGTTGAAAACTTTTGTTTAAGTAATCTGTAATTATTTTGATAAATAAAAACATATATAAAATACCGTAAGAGTACAGCTTTCCTTCCCTATTAGTGTTCTGATTTTATATTGGCTTCTAACTCCTTTATGAAATACATTTTGAAAATAGTATTTCTACTTAAGTTAAAAAATATCTCCATTCAACAGGATAATTTAATTCAGTGATTCATTTGTTTTCACTTACCAAAAATAGACATGTCGATTTATTATATAAAGTGAAAAAAATTTTTTGATTGACTAAATAGAACCAAATGTAATTTTGTATTCTTAAGAAAAAGACAGAAGAAATTAATAAACAATGGCCTTCAGATTCTTCTCGTTCTTGACCTTTCAATAAATGCCCTTTTCAATAAAATGCTCTTTTCCCAACCAAAGTCCTACTGATATCAGAGCAAAGAGGGTATGTCTTATGTAAACAGCATTCAGTGATATCCGTAGACTTCTATAATAAAAAACAAAAACATAGTGGTTCTGTTGTCCCATGATGAAATGTAGGAGCAATAACCTGTCTTTTAAAAAAGGCAGAGATGAAGGAGATTATATTCACAGAGAAATTTATTTTCTTAAAATAATGTAATTGGCAAAATTCTAACACATACCTACACTCACTCACTCACTCACTCACACGTTCATGTCATGCAGCAGACCATTGGCTCAGCTGGTGACCGAAGGCAACATTTAATCTTGACATTAGTGAACTTCATTTATCTGTAAGGGGGAAAATAATGATCGAGTTTAATTACATAAAACTTTTGTTAAAAGGAAACCAATAACAATGTGTTTAACCAAATTTGCTTGTTTAAAAGAAAAATGGAAGGTTTTGAGGGAAAGTCATCAACATTAATAGGCAATTTTAAATCCCTGATTTGAAGTCTCTATTTGAATTAATCAAACAATAAGAAATGAAGGACTATAGAGAAAGAAATGGGCCGGGAGTCAAGAAAGTTAATTCTAAACACATCTCTGCTACTAATTAAGTGTGTGGCCTTGAGCAAGTTACTTAATTTTGTTGGTCCTCACGAAGTCCTGCTAATTCTTTTTTGGTAAATATTTCCCAGGCCTGCAAGGATTTTTATTACCTGTATTATGACAGATTGATAACTGCTGCCACTGGCATTAATCCACTCTCTCTCTCTCCCCACAAACTCTGCCTCTCATCCCAGCCCTGTTTTTCACAACTCTACCAGGATGATTTTTTGTAAAGCAAGTCTCACTCAGCAATTCAAATCTTTTAAAGGCATGCTATTAGCTACAGGGTATATGGAAACCTCTTCACAGAAACCCTCAAGTCCCTCCATGACCTGACCCGTGCCCACCCTTTTTCATTAGTGCTAGTCAGTCCTTCCTCATATGCAACAAGTTATCAACTGACATGGAATGTCTAGAATTACTTGCCATTCCTTTTACAGCTGTCACTTGTGGTTTCTTCTCCTTATAATGCCCCTCTGTCATTTACCTGGCTAAATTGTTTTTCATCCTTCAAGATTCAATCTAAGAGCCACTTTGTCTGCGAAGTCTCCCTGACCCCTTCAGGAAAATCATATTACAGATGGAATGAAAGTGATCTTACATCTCTGTTCCCATAGTTTGCTATATAAACGGTCCCTGCAGATGGTTATTTTATTTTTATTTGCTGCCATTGTACTGTTCATATTGTTTAATTGCCTGTCTTCTTTAATAGACGGAGAGATTTTTGAATGTGAGGTATTTGTCTTTTTTTTTTTTCACTCTCCGTCTTTCTTTCTCTCTGTCCTCATCCTCTTGGAATAATACAATATGTGGCTCCATGTAGGTACAAAAGATAGGTTACTGTAATGAATGAATGGAACATGGTCTTTGGTCTGTGACAGTATGTCCTGAAGTCTTTGAATAACCTAAAATTTTGCGAATGGATGTGCACGCATAGTCGTATTCTCAGGTAAACACCCATAGTTTCATTAGGTTTCCTAACAGATTTATTATTCAAAGGTTTATCCAGTTCTAACGGTGGGTCAGTCTAAATTCACAAGACCAACAACAAAATACAGTAAGTAAATACCCTCCAAGCCAGACCCTGCCCATCCAGTAGTCAGGAAGCCCTCAAGCCATCCTCGGCTCTCAGTTCCCTCACCGAATCTTTTCATTGCCACTTCCTGAGCCCCGGGAAGCAAAAGCAGAAGCAGAAGCAGTGCTACACTTTACATTCTTTTTGAACCTTTGAAGAATAGTATAATCAGATTTGTGCTAATGAGAGATTTGAGCCGAGAAATGCACTGAGAAATTTCAACATGAGACTCTGAGCAGTTAGAATTTGTCCGTCAGTTTGTTTAAAAACGTCTAACTCTGTTTTTACAGTTTCCAACTTATCCTCAGACATTTCATAAAATTCAAAGAACATTCGAATTGACTTTAAGCATTTAAGAAACTAGTTTTCAGTTCATGACTACTATGAGCCATACACTACTATTCTACTTGGAAGATCACTGGTTTCAGTTTACCAAGAGAAAATTTTTCTTCTCTAATTCTGAATTGAATATTTTCCTTCATCATCTTGTCTTAAAAATGGAAATTTTATTAGCAAATCCATTAATGTATGCATTTCATAAAAGGTATGCTTAAATTTTTTTTAGCTGAAATTCAAAATCTATTTTAAAGCTCATTTCTTTCTAATGTAAAATGCATGTGTATGTGTTCATGTCATGATCCTATTTTTAAAATTTCTTTAGTCTTGGGGCAACTTAATCATATGTGAGTTAGACTCAGTTGTAGGATATGAATTAAAACATACTAATCAAAATCTTTATGTGATAACACAATTTATCATTCAATGACAGCCAGAAAATTCTTTTGGAAAAGTGGTTTGAAATATGGTAGTTTGTTGGAAACATAAACATTAGCTATATTATATCGAGAAATTATAATGTCATCATTAATGTTCTTATATTAATTATTAATCACAAATGCAGCCTACATGATGGTGCTAGGATATTGTAAAGAACAACATCACATTTCCCGTTAATGTTTTTGGAGCAATTAATATATTAAAATCTTATGCTCTATACTAAAAATTAAGTCTCCTATTTTGCGACCTGCTCACAGAGGCATGGATATGCACTTAATTAGTACACGGGCTAAGTGTATAGACTATTCTTGGTCTCAGAGTAAAAGAAAATAGAAAACAACATGAGAATACTCTATTTGTTGACGAAATTCATAATTCTTAAACTAAAAATATCAATCACTGTTGCTTACTCATTTTTGTTGTTTTTTTTTTTGTTTACTTGTTTGTTTTTGGAAGAAATGTCACCCAACACTACCTTGTACAGATCACCGGCTGCCAGGGTTAAAACATCGGACTGAAGCATCTAGGCTGATGCCCAGAGTCAAGTCTTTTGGGATGAGAATGGGGCTGTGTGTGTGCGAGCACAGTTGAAAGACACGGGTACAAATCACTGATAACTTCTGATAACAAGTGGTACAAGTAGAAACATGTAAGTGTCTTGAAGCAAATTCAAACCTTAGGCACTAGTCAAAATTGCGCCTTCATAAATTCAACTCTGTTGAATTAATTTTGATTTTTTAATTTACTATAAGAATATTCTTTATTCTCTCCTACAACAATTTCAGATGTTGCAAAAAATTGTAAGTCTCTGAGTGGCATCCCAGAAAATAGCTTGTAGAATTTATGTTAAAAATCCTTAAAGAGCATTCTATAATGCATGGGGGCATTGTAATCGCTCTACACTACCAAATTCAGAGTTTCTTCCTAATAAAGGAGGGAAATAGACCAATATTACATCTATTTGTCCCAACTCCCCATAAGATCTCTGCTAACCCTATGATGTGCTTTCTGATTGTTCTAATTATTTGTTTACTCCGCAAATATTTATTGACTGTTATATGCCAGATTTTATCCTAGGAACTAAGATATGACAATGAACAAAATATTCAAGTCTTGCCCTTATAGAACTTACATCTTACATAGGAAGAGATTGTCAACAAACATAAAAATTATACTATCCATATAATTCTATGTACATACTTCAGGTATGCTTAGTATGTATGTATCCCCAAATGTGTGTGCATATCTATATGTGTGTGTGTGTATAAAATATAAATATAAATAGTAAGTGCTATGAAGAAAACAAAAAGCGGGGAAAAGAAAAGGTTGTAGGAAGGAAAAGGTGTAATTTTAAATAAAGTAGTCTGCTAATGCCTCACTGTGATGACATTTGAGCAAAGCCTCTACACAGGTAGGAGTAAGATGCACAAATAATTGTGGGAAAAGGATGGTAGGCAGAGGAAAGAGTGAGCGTAAAGACCCTGAGTTGGAGGTACTTGGAGTGCTGATGTTCCAAAGAACCTCTGAGAGGCCGCTGTGCTTGAGCGGAATGAGCGAGGGCCGCAGGCTGAGGAGCGGCGACTGATGATGCAGTAATGGGAGGGATGGCCGCAAGGTTACTGAGCTGAGGCTTCTGGTCTACCGTAAGGATCTCTGCTTTTATTCTGAGTGATGTGAGAACCTGCTGGAAGATTTTGAACAGAGGAGTGACATGTTCTAACTCCCAATTTAAAGGGCTCACTCTGGCTTCTGTGTTGGGGAATCAACACTGAAAAGGGATCAGGGCAGATAAAGGGGAGCGGTAGGCCATTGGAAGAATCCAGGCAAAAGGTGGGGGTGGCTCGGGCCAGGGTCTCAGCAGGAAGGTAGGTGGTGATCCAAGCTTAGGTTCAGAATCTATCTTGAAGTGAGCCTGTAGGACTTTCCGATGGCTTAGATGTAGAGTGTGAGAAAAGGCCAATTTTACTTCCCTTCTTTGTGCAAAACCTTACAAAACATGTTTGTGAAAATTGTTTATAAATAAAAGTATAAACATATAGAGCAGTTTACTTATAAGCCTGCACTATGGTAAGTCTTGGCTTGGGAAATACTATAATAAGACATCTGAATGAGAAATGAGCCTGAAGAAAAAGTATTTTTATAACTAAAATGTTATTTATATATACACACTCACACATACATACGTACACACACACACATCCAGCTTTCTGTGAAGGCATAAAAATATCAGCTGGCAGAAAGAGTGAGAATTTTTAAAATTTTAAGTTCTGATTATAGCACAGAGGCATATAAATATTTAATATATTATGCTGTATCTTACTAAATTCCGAACTTTAGTATTGTTTTTTATATCTCAGTATTTCATATTCAAATACATCTTGAATTATTAAATCAGGAAAACTTTAAGCATTCGAATTTAGGGTTTAAAACCAAGAGTCATATACCATTAAGATATGTTACAGACCAATATGTCTGCTCTGGTTGTAAAGCATATATAGTATGTATTATAACCGAAATTCTACACTCTTGATACATTATTCCCCTGCAAATATAATTTAAAAACTATTTGGAGTATTAGATAACTAAGTGCAAAAATACTATTTTGCTTTTTAAAAGACTATGAATCAAACAGTTGGAGAGTGGTGCGTGTTTTTACATCATGTATTACTTAGGTAATGCATACTTCCACATCCATTTGAGGCATTTAAAGATACAAACACAATGCGATCAAAACATGGGTGAGGCTTAGTGAAATTCAGCACAAAATTTAATTCCTAGGTTTCTGACAGCCAAAGTTAAAAGAAAAGTACTATTGGTGATATCTGTCTCATTAGGTAGTGAAAGAAGAGCATGTTAAAGCTATTCAGGGTCCATAAACATATTGGTAGGTCTGAACTTAGAGAAAATGTACTGTGATAGGTTTTGTTTTGTTTTGTTTTAAGATTTTATTTATTTACTTGACAGAGAGAGAGGCAGCGAGAGAGGGAACACAAGCAGGGGGAGTGGGAGAGGGAGAAGCAGGTTTCCCACTGAGCAGGGAGCCCGATGCTGGGCTTGATCCCAGAACCCTGGGATCATGACCTGAGCCAAGGCAGACGCTTAACGACTGAGCCACCCAGGCGCCCCATGTGCTAGGTTTTAAGTAAATAGATTTGCTTTGGGTGAACTCTGAATTTAATAGAAGCTACATAGAGGAATTGGATTCAGTTGAATTTAACAAACTTTTCTTGATATCCATTTTCATAGGTTAGGAATTGAGATAAAGAAAAAATATGTAGCATGATCTTGCCCTCAAAACCAGTAATTTAGCCTTGTTCAATGTTAAAGGCAGAAGAGGGAAGGTGAAAGTGTTCTGTAGGCAGCAACTCAAACAACTGCCGTATAAGGCCCTTAAACTCTACTCTTCAGGCAAGTAACAATTCTTCTCAAAAGTTTTATGTTAATAAAAGACATGTTAGGAAATGAATTTTTAAAATGATTTCACTGTGGCAATGTGTGAAGGATTGTTTGGACAAATGCTGAAATTGAAATCAGGAAAGCCGGTTAAGAAATCTGTTCCAGAACCTCAGCCCTGTGCTCAAAATGTGGACCAAGTTGCCCGCATCAAAATCACCTGCTAGGACGTGTCTGACTCCTGGCCAGAAACCTAAGTGGGATTTTTCAGGTACCGACCATAGGCAATTAAAAAACTTTACCTGGCAGTCCTCATGGGAAGACTGCCCTCCCTGCAGTGGCACACAGCCAGTGCGTTACAGTCAAGAGCTAAGTCAAGAACTTAGTCAAGGGCTAAGCCTCCCCCCACCCCCTCTGGCAGACCATGCTCTTACACATACCTGCATTCCTAGCCTCCAATGGGGGGCCTCCTTTCTGAGGTTCTTTGTAGAGGCCTTCCCGAGCTACCTCTGCAAAGACTTCCTTATCATGGGGAAGAGAGGGGCCTCGAAAACACTTTTCTCCACTCGAAGTACCGCTCAGTACGTTTCTCCTCCTCGTTCTTTCTTCCTGGCCCCAGGCGCTCTGGGCCATAAAACCGCAGTAGCCCGATGTCTTTCAACTGGTGCTCTTCCGTGAAGAAACACAGAAATGGGGGGGGGGTGGGTCAGTGGGTGCTTTCTTCTTTCGAGCCTCCGGCTTACACTGCTGCAGTGATTAAAGCCTTGTTTGTTACTTTTGTTTCCGCGTGTCTCAATCAGCGACCCTGGCACCTGGCAGTTGAGTTCAGCTGTCTCCAAGCTCAGCGCCTCAGTAGAAATATCCAGGAATCTGCATTTTTAATGCACTCCCCAAGTAACTCTTCTGTGTATTTTGGTAAAATTACTGGTCAAATCAGTAGATAAAAGGGACCCAAATCCAACCAGTCCTGGTGGATAGGGACGAAGAATTCCAGAAATACCAGGAGTCAGTGTGAGAATTAGAATCTTATTAAAATTGTATAATAAAAATGAATGAAAAACAAATTTAATGTCAACCCAAAGCGGAAACACAGGAGAAGAAGGAGCAGTATGGACACACTGAGTTTTAAGATATGTTTGGGGTGTTGAGGAATAAATTCAATCATGCAGTTGGACAAGGGGATATATGAACTGAGATCTTAGCAAAAAGTATAGATGTGACATAATGATTTAGAAGTCAGTAATGTGTGTGGGGGCAGGGGAGGTTAAAATTATGACAGTAAGTGAGAAAACCAGGGAGAAAATATGGAGTAAAAAGAGAGATGAAGGTGGGAGATGGCACCCTGTGGAGCCATTTGATAAGCAGAAGAAGAGTCCAGTGGAGGTTGAGAAGAATGGTCACTCTTCTTTGCAAGCAATTATTTTACAGACTCTTGATAAGTTCAAAAGTATAATGTGAAATTGTAATTCTGTGAAGGCATTTATTTAGGTAAGTCAAGTGATACTTTTCAGATACCTGGTTTTCTGGAGATCTTATTTCCAAATAAACGAATGTCTTTTTTGTGGGTTCTATGCTAATTTTTTTTTTTTTTAAGATTTTATTTATTTGTCAGAGAGAAAGAGAGAGAGCACAAGCAGGGGGAGCAGCAGGCAGAGGGAGAAGCAGGCTCCCTGCTGAGCAAGGAGCCCAATGCAGGACTCGATCCCAGGACCCTGGGATCATGACCTGAGCCAAAGGCAGACACTTAACCGACTGAGCCACCCACATGTCTCATACCATGCTGATTATTTCAACTGAATTTTTTTTACAAGATATAATTGCATTGTAGATAACTCAAAATTAAGATGCTAGTCAACAATGTGGTTATGGGTTTCCATGATTCTGCTAACTGAAGTGGTAATATAAGCACCTTCACCCCCAAATTAGTATTTATTATTATATTTTATATTTTCAGCTGAGATAAATAATTGATAAATGAATAAAAAATTGGGTTAGGGAACATTTAAATTTAATGAATTTCTTAGTAAT
Source organism: Ursus maritimus (assembly GCF_017311325.1). Lineage (NCBI taxonomy): Eukaryota > Metazoa > Chordata > Mammalia > Carnivora > Ursidae > Ursus > Ursus maritimus. Next base: position 4,112,114 of record NW_024424453.1, on the reverse strand, counting down.
GTTCCCTGAAGTCTATTTAATATGTTTTCTTAGAGATTATTCTGGGTATTCCTTGCTTCCTTTCAATCTTTCAATAAATTGCATCAGTGATTTTTATTTCTAAGTTGAAAGAATTGTTAGACTCTAAGAATCCTGAAATACATTTAAAATAAATACTAACGGATTATAAAAGTTATAGGGTAGAGTGGGCCAGTGGTCATTTCTAATATTATATATTGCTTTTAAAAATTATTATTAATATCAATAAGATCTCAAATTCCCCAGTATCCTGAGGGACTGAGGAGGTTCCCAGAATGGATGACTTTCCCAGGATGGGTTTTGTGAGAGAAAAGTTTGTGTAAACTGGCACCAGTTGGTCACCCCATTAAAATATCCACAGATGCTGGAAGTTTGATTTGAGCTGTGTGTGTGTGTGTGTGTGTGTGTGTGTGTGTGTATGTGTTTGTGTGTGTATGGAAGAGTGAAGGAGAGAGAGAGGAATAGAGAGAGATTGCTATTTTATTATCTGTTCCACAAAATCTACACTCACCATTTTCTAAAAGAATAGAGATTTATTGGGCATGTGGTAACAAAGTCAAATCGTTTTTCAGTTCCCTTGCAGCTGTGTGGGGCTATGTAACTACATTCTGAACAGTGAATGATATATGAATGATAATGACTACTGGAACTTTTGAGTGATGTTCTCTAAAAGGAAGCTGCCTGCCCTCCATTATCTTTTTCTTCCCTCTTGTGATCTGGGAAGTGATGACACCCAGAGCAGTCATTTTGGATCCAAAGATGGTAGCCATGTAGTCAGCCCAGAAAGGCTACCCCAAGCAACCTTGGGCGACTCACATTTAAATAGTTACTATGTGAATGAGACATCTATTCCTATTTTAATTGAAGTGTCTCTGTTATAGCAACTTAACCTGTACCTTAAAACAGAGGGGTTGTTGTCAAAATCCTTGGCTTCTTATTTCTTTGATCCATTTCTATTTCTCATGTTCTTATAATTCCTTAGGCCCATAAGTGTGAACTTTATTCTCCTCCTCCTCTTTGTTAGAAAGCATTTTTATTAAACTCTGTGGTGTGTATCGCCAGGTTAGTTTTTTGAATATGTTAGTTGGTGGAGATAAAGACATTTAGAAAATCTTCCCCCCCCCCCCGCCCTTAACAAAGCCTATTTTGCAAGGTTCTTGACTTGCTGAGTACTGGAATATCCTATTTTTTTTTAAATAATTTTTTAAAGATTTTATTTATTTATTTGTCAGAGAGCACAAGCAGGGGAGCTCAGGCAGAGCAGCCAGAGGGAGAAGCAGGCTCCCTGGGGAACAAGGAGCCCGATGTGGGGCTCGATCCCAGGATCCTGGAATCATGGCATGAGCTGAAGGCAGATGCTTAACCGACTGAGCCACCCAGGCATTCCTGAAATATCTTTGGTGTGAGCATATCCCTTGGGATATCCCTGGGATAAAATATGAAGAATAATGGGGTAGGGAGACTTCTGTCAATTAGAAAATAAGAACAATAAAATAAATTTTAAAGGCAGAGGCTAGGAGGATTTGTGGACTGATCCGCACAGACCACTTCTCCCAATTTTACATGCAACCAAGGCAGTGATCTCCCTGATCTGAGTGTCTTCCTTTCTAGGCTCATGAAGTAAGGCCTTGATGACCTAAATCTCTGTACCTGTGCAGGTTGGTGGGGACCTTAAAGTAAGTGACTTCTGACTCACAAGATACAGGCTGAGACCTGACCCAAATCTCAGATGCCTCCATTGGACAAAAAATAATGTGGTTGCCAACAGCAAATGGATGAGCAGAGGAGTTTCATTCAGAGCTCAGTCACAGATTACTGTCACTATTTTGTGCATCAGAGAGGTCCTAGGTCTGCAGCTATAGAGTGTCTTTCCAACTGAGGAGTGAAGAAGGATATCAGAGGGTTAAGCTTGTATAACTGACACATTAGGATAAATTTACTACCATAAATTCTGGCATGCAAAAATGTAGTCTTTCTGGTTTTTCTTATAACTGGGATTAATTTCTCTTTTTAGCCTTTATATAGAAAACTTGGTCTGGTCACATAATCATTTAAATGATTTTCCTTAGTCTTATTATCTTGGATTTAAATCCATTTCAGCATTTCATCCTCCCTCCTTTTTTCTCCAGTGGCATCTAGGTTCAGTAGAGTCACACCGATATCACAGCGCTCAGAGGACACTAGGTAGTCCTTCACCGGTCTCTGTACTTAACCGTTTTCTGCTCATCCTGTTGGTCGATCCTAGGTTGCTTACATCTCTGCACTGACATTGTCAGAGATGGTCCTTTGCCAAACCAGTCCTAAGGCTGGATGGAGGCATGTGAGCAACATTCTTTCCTGCAGAGTCCTCTTGCTCCAGCCATGACAAAGACTTTCTTTTTTCTGCGAATTTCTAAGATTAGCTCACAAGTGTGTCTTTGCTACTCATGGGTTACCAAGATCCCTTGGATTTGTGAGACCATTACCAGAACACCTCACATAGAGCTGCTCCTAGTCTGGCTCCCTACACCAAATAAACACACCCAAAGAATAAAGGCACAAATCCCTGTGTTCTGGATATACCCCAACTATCTCATAATCACATGTAACTTTTACTTTATGGGTAAATACTGTCCCACCCTGCTCCAAAGAGATCATTTTATTGCTTCAATTTATGGGGGGGGGGGAATCTGGTTAGCGCATTATTTTTTCTCTTCTACTCTTTATGCCATGATCTGACTCTTGGATGTTGAAATTCCAGGAGTAACACCTTTTGTTTCTCTTTGTATTTCTGAGAGGGCTTCCTTTCCACTGGGCAGGGAGGATGAGGTCCAGTTTGAGTGAGAGGGATGGCCAATTACACTAAAAATTTACAAGTCCCAGAAAACTACATTACAGCTTCATGTACCAGCCCATGTATTTCCCATTTTGATCGATGCATCCTCATAAATAGGCCTCTGTTCCAGAGCTCAGTTCTCTACGGTTTTGCTCTGGATAGTCAGATGACGGGCAATAGTCTCGTCCTGATACAGATCCAGGTAGGATACCTGTCATTCATAATAGGGTAGGCTTGTTTTTATCTTGTTCTTATCTATAATTCTTCTCTGCCATGCTCTAGCTATCCTTATCAATAAGGAATTAGGTTAACTTTACATTTACCCATATCATATCCATTATATAAATGAGAACTTGCAATTCGTGTTGCTTCCTTTTGGTAAATAAGGAAGTCTACATATATGCACGCTCTTCTTTCCAAGGGGAAGATTTATTTTCTCCTTTCTATAGTCAAGGAATCTTACACTGCTGGGAATAAAAAGATACATAGACTAACAGATGCCAGGGCTCCAATATGCTCACTTTATTCTTTGAAGTTCTCTAGGGGCAACTCTAGGCACTGGGAGGGGACATTGCAGAAATTTATAGATAGACCATCCCCCACCATATACTTACACATACACATACACGAAAAAGAGCAGCATTGCCTTAGTCAGCCCTTTTTATTGGGATTTTGCATAAGATTTTGGTTGGAAATTTTTTCCTATAGTTCACACAACCATTGTAGTTTGACATTAAAAAAGAGAACATTTCCTGGCCAAAGTTACAACCTAGTTTGCATGAGTTAAATATAAGTTCTGAGATTTAAAAAGGGTTTGTTAGGGAAAACAGAATAACCAGTAAACTATATTATATTAATGAATGACTTTAATTAGAAGCATTAATTAAATGGTTTTAATTAGAGGCAAAAGTAATATTAAAAATATATGACTTCAAATCATTTCTTTTTTTAGTGCTTCTGGCAAGAAAATAGTATTTATCCACAGTGCCAGAACTGGAAGTAGTAATTGGTTCTAGCTTTAATTTACTGAAGATCTAGTTTAACTCTAATTAAATTGAAAATCAATAGCTAAAATAATCAGGAAAACTTGTTAATTTAGGAACAAAACTGATTTTATTCTCTCACTTTTTTTTATAATTAATTTATGAAACTAATTGCATATAAAGTTTAGCCTGCCAGACATTCTTTATTTTTATTCTAAACAAAATTTGCAAAAATCGTAATAAAAATACTGCGTTTTAGTTATGTGACTATATATAGTTATGACATGCTATTTAATAATCTTGAAATTTAAAAAAAAAGTTAATATAGATGTGAAAGTCAAGATAAATGAATAATTCTAGAGTAAGAGTTGAAAGTGTCTGGGTAAGGGTTATCCTGGATCAGGAGAAGGTCTTTAAAATACCGCCTCATAACGATGCTGTACTACTGTTGTGTCCTGATGTAGGTAAAATAAATACATTGAAGTAGTGGATAAAAACCATTCTCCAAAAAGTGATGGAAGGAGAGAGCAGAGTGTTTCAGATTTCCTCAAGCAAGACAAAAAAAAAATTTCAATAATAAAACTCCTTTAGAAATTTAAGAAGCTAGATGAAACTCTACAGAATAGTAGTACACCATCACTCCATAAAGCTTTGCCAGACTGAACAAAAGGGTTGCATTTTCTATTTCCCAGCCAGAAGGTATTTTATTTTAAAGATAACTGAGAAAGTGTTTATAAACAGACTGCGGAAAGCTTTTTGCTAATTTTGAGAAATCAAAGAAGAGGCGATCTCCAGGTTGATGATTGCTATGGTCTGAATGTTTGTGCCCCTCCCCACCTTCATGTGCTGAAACCTAATACCCAAAGTGATTGATATTATGAGGTGGGGCCTTTGGAAAGTGATTAGGTCATGAGGGTGGAGCCCTCATGAATGGGATTAGCATTCTTACAAAAGAGGCTCCAGAGAGCCGCGTAGCCTCCTCTGCTACCTGAGGACTCCAGAAATTGGCAGGCTCCCTGCCTTCGCCAGAAGTTGGTTGTGCGGCTTGATCTTGGACTTGTAGACTCCAGAACTGTGAGAAATAAATCTCTGTTTTTTGTTAAAAAGAAAGAAAGAAAGAAAATAAAGAAATAAGAAAACAGAACTTGGCAGGTTGAATTGGGTATGAGGTACGGTGTTTTCTTCTTTCTTTTGTTGAAGTATATTAAAGCTACTTTTTATTCCCTGACAATCTTTACTTTTGTGAATCTATAATTGTACCTCTTCTTTGCGTGGGACTTGCCCAAAGGCAAACTCCTTCTGAATTCTGTTTCACAAATCCCAGGTGGCAACCATTGCTCTGTGTTATAGGTCAGTTGCAAACTCCCCAGAAACCATGGTCCAGTTGCAATTCATATTCTGCATATTTCTCTGTAAATAGAGATATTGGTTAAGATTAAGAATAAACCAGAATTCGCCAGAATTCCCCTCCTGGATCGTGTGACCCTAATTTTTGTAACTGCTGTGGCAAATCTTTTCACTGAGACTTTTCAAGGGCTTTTATTTTTGCCTGACAGCTCCAGGTAGATAATGAATCTAAAATTTTATGTTTCAAATCATAGCTTTTCAAAATTTATTATGCATACTTGGGGTATTTCAAAAATGCAGATTCTGGTTCAGTCGGTTTAGTGTAGAGCTTGAGATGTTGCATTTGTAATGAATTACAGGTGATATCAATGTTGCTGGTCCATGGACCGTACTTTGAGTACCAAGGTGCCAGACATCGTAGGCTTTCTTTGATTTCTGCTCAGGAGATGTCCTAAAGAACAACATAGGAATATTTTTTACAAGATTTCCAATTGGTTCTGATACTGGCAGGCAGGACCCATTTTGAGAAACACAATGCTGTATAATCTGTAATAGCTTAAAGTTTCGCGTTCTGGGGGTTTTATCCATGGTTGCACTTGATCTGACTGCTGTGGTATTAATGTAAAAGTATTAGTGAAAGAAATAACTTCAATGTAATTCTTAGAAAAACATTTTGATATAACAGTTCATCTTAGTCTTAATATTTAGGCTTTGTACGCCATGTGATTTCCGCTCCAACCACTCCGTTCTGCCATTGCAGCATGAAAGCAGCCACAGACAACATGCAATCAAATGAGCAGGCCTGTGTTCCCGAGAAGGTTTATTTCTAAAAACAGGCAGATTAAATTTGGCCCGAGGGCTGTAGTTTGCCCACCCATGTTCTAGTAAATCATTTACAGCATATATATAATTCCTTTAAAATGTGTTCATTTTAAAATAGAACCTAGTTTAGAGCCCAACACTACTCTATAATTAAAAGAATAACTGTTAGGACTGTAACTATTTATGTAAACATAGGTTTACATTTTGCTGTAGAGTTATTTTTTTCCTTAAATACAAGATCCTAAACCAAACTAACTTCAACCTATGAGCTTACCAGTATTTATAAATAAGAAAATTAAGACTCACGTTAACTGATTTCTCAGTATTACATTTTTAGAAAGCAGAAGAGCTAGATCCTGAGAAAGCGTTATGAGTTAGAGTAGCTACATTGGTACCATGAACTAAAATAAGATATATCAACTCTTAAATGATCTTAAAAATAAGATAAGTATACTATTTAGGTTTTTGCATTTCATGGGAATTGAGTTTTTTAGAGTCAGGTAAGATTTTTTGCCAAAGTTTTATACTTTTAGTTTTAGAGACAATTATATTCAACTTACTGTATTCTGGTACATTAGGTATTCATTCGTTCAACGAGACTTAGATGGAGTCAAGAAGTGGAAAATCTGTCTTCATCCATTCTCAAGGAAAATATTCACTATTGGGAAAACAGTATTGGCTTATGAATAATTGTGGGCCTTTTGAAGATACCTCACTTAAATATTCAGCAGCACCTCTGAAAATGTTTAAATGGGTGCTGAAAATGATCTTGATTAACTCAATTTTATTTCTATGCTATTATCTAGGAGAAATATATAAATTGATATAAATAAATTACAATACATATAATTAAAGTAAAAGCCACCTACCAAGGAGGTTATATATACATAGTGTTGCATCATTAAAATAATTCTTGTTTTAATCATAATTCTTTTGCAATTCTAGTTGCAAGAATGAATAAAACTTCCCAAATAGCTATTTACCATATGAGCTTTTGTTATATGAGTGGGTACCAAATCTTGAATTGTGACAAAATTCTTTGTTTTTTTTTTTAAATTTTCTAAATTATTTGTTGTTTCCTTGGGATTATACTTGCCTACGATACTTAAATATGACTTAAACTGATACTTTTATTATTTATCAAAATATTTCTAGGACTGTATACAACTTTAGGGTATGAAAATTTTAGACAACTAAATTGACATTTTAGCTAGGATAATTGCAATGACTTCATAATCTGTATTTTCTTATAAGAAACTAAATTTTATGCGATCTTGACTGTATATGTTATGAATCATTACCTGCAAAAACTATCAGGCTTATGTTCCCCAAGTTTATACTTAGACTTGGAGGATAAGAGAAATTCTAGGTTAACATTTATCAAAGTTTTAGGGGGTTCCTGAGACCCTTTGCAAGTATCTACATGGTCAAAATATTTTCAGAATGAATGAATGAACGAATGAATGAACAAATCCACTGTGTTGACATTTCCAATGAAAATGTGAACACAAGGGTGAATAAACTGCTGGTACTCCTTAGGAAGAATCAAGGCAGTGGCAGCACCACAAAAGACAGGAGTTTAGCAACATGTGGAATAACTGCTGTTAGATTTTGGTAAGGGTTTTGTAAAGGCTTGCTTCTTCCTGTTTGCTATTTTTGTGTGTCTCTCTTTTTTTTTCCTTTCATTTTCTGATTATCATAGAACTCTTGAAAAAAAATAGTATATTTATTCTTACTTTCAGAGCAGTGAAGAGAAAACAAGAAAAGAGAAACTTCAGTGGAAAATATGGGTGGAGAAAGCTTTATAGAGGAAAAGTTAGATACTTATGTCTGTGGAAGGAAATAGAACACCGAGATCAGCCTGACAGATTTATTGACCAGCTACTACGTAGGATTCCTTTTCCAATGTCTTTGAATTAAAGCAGCCTACTGTCATGACAAAAGGGAAATGTTGCCCATGCTTAGGTCCCTTTACCTGCCTGTCTCTGCCTCAATTCCTCATTACTGCCTTCCCCTCCCCTATCATGCCCCTACTGCCATTTGAACAAAGGAAAGAAGAGCCTTCACTTCTCCATCTGGCCCATTAAGTCGTGTCTTTTAGCTACAAAACCTTCCATGTATACTAAATGATATAAATACATGGGTATTTTATCCTCTAAAATTTCTCTTGGAAAATATATATGTTGATAAAGTAGGGGAAGGAGGACCCTAGAGGCTATGCCCATGTAATAAACAATGGCACTAGAATTTTCTTGAGAGATTATGTCCAGACAAGTGTTTATACCTTTGTTTTGCTACACCTGGGATTGAATTTGGATCTCCAATTTAGGAGTGGAAGCTAGAGCAAAGCTGCATTGTTTCACATATTAGAAGGAAGAGAAATGTAAAGGATGATGATGAGATAGAGCCCAGAGTAAAGGAGGGTCAGAAGAAAACAAAACCATTCCGCAAAAAAGGACTTTGGAGATCAGAACTATTACTTGAGTAGTTTTTAATTTGTTTGTTGTGTGTGGTGTGAAATAAATGTTCTTTACCATCTTCCTTATAACAAGTCTTAAGCAAAACACACGCTTCCCTCTAATGCATTTTTGTGATTGGATCCTTTCAGAGGACAAAAAGAAAATAGGAGTTCTGTGTCTGGGTTGATAAGCTAAAAGAGGCTGCTTATACAAATAGAAGGCTGAGGGATGATAGCTGATACTGCATTCCCAGTTCCAGTTTCCAAAAAAGGACTTTGATAGGTTCAGCTTGCCTTTCTCACCCTTCCTGAACCAATAAACTGTGGCCCAGGGTACAGTTGTGTCACTTTGTACAAATATGAATTCTCCTCCTTCATCCATGTGGAAAAGGTATTGTTCTCAGAAAAGCAAGAGATGGGGAACTGAACATGTAAATCTATCGGTGTTCCAATTTCTTTTTTCCTTACAACAATATTTCAGCCAATAAAACATTGAGCCATGATTCAAACGTAAGCATGTAGAACTTCAAACCAAAATCCCTTCCGTTCTGTCTCCCACCAAGAATACTTGCGTAGAAATACAAAACCCCATAAAATATGCAAAAATTGATATGCTGCAGATCTGTTTGCCCTTGAAAAATGATTAGGCAGTTGGGTCTTCCAAATTTGGCAAATTGTTTTAGGGTCATTAGTTTTGACTGCATGTATGCTTTGTAAGAAAATTGGATGTTTTGTGGACAATTATTACAGGGAAAAGTATTATTGGAAGCAGTCGAAAGGTAATTAGAGAAAGGGGAATTAATTTATTTGCTTAGAGAGTAATTACATGAAGAAAATCACCTTTTAATTTTTAATGAAGTTATGATTTTAAACATTTACCAAAAAAAATTAATAATAGGAGGCTCGGACTCACTGATCTGTGATTTGTTTAAAGGTTGGATTATTTATTTCTTGTGTTTCCTTAAATCACTTCGGTGACTTCATTTTCGCTAAAATGCTAGTATCCTAATTAACACAGTCTTCATTCATATTCCTTAAAAAATAGTAATAAAAACTGCTCTAAAATGTTAAAAAGTGAGATTTCTCGAATTCCAGCAAGAAAATCATTAAAAATTTAAGGTTATATATAAAGAAATATAATGAAGAATGAAACATGTAAAAGTATAGAATTTGTCTAAGAGAAAAATATTCCCTGAATGTAGCTGGATAATTTAAATAAATCAATACTGATATTGCCTTGCAGTTAAAATATTATGAGGAACAGACTTTTCACAATAGTATAAAAGCAGTTATTATATTCAGCTTTTTGCATTTGAATTATTTTTGCTTTCACTTGTTATTTCCCCTTTTTCTCCATCCTTTTCTACAACAAATGGGAAACTTTCCTCAGGCTTTATTGAAAAGGAAAATAAAAGTTCAACCAAGAGGAGGTGAGGTTTCTACTAATGCTAGGTGTCTTAGAGGACTTCCCCAGGTTATTTGGAAGGATGCAGAAGTTCACTTTAAACACGATTATCAACCTATATACTCATCAAAGCAGAAGAGAACCAAGTTAGTTATGTCTGGCTGTGCTGACATCATTATCATCTATAATGCCTGATGAAGAAGGGTGTAACATTCCTTGGGAAGAAGAGATATTCCTATTGGGTAGAATGTGAGAAATCCTAGACTCGAGTTGTAGAAGGGTCCTTGGGGATCTAATTTCACCCCCTTTCCTCTTAAAAGTGAGAAAATTGCTGTTCAGAGAATTCAAACTTGCTCAAGGTCACACTGCTAGTTCTCTTTCTTTTTCAAGCAGGGCACTGAGAATGACTTGATAGTCTGAAAAGGAAGTGCTTATTTAAAGATAATGCCAAAAAAAAAAAAAAAAGGATAATGCCAAGAAATTCAAAGATATGAGGGGTTGGCAATTTTTGAAGAGCAGTGTGGCTGTGAAGTGACCCTTTCTCTCTAGTAGATAGCAGTAAAGGAATATCTTTTACATGTTTTTTTGTAAGATATAGAGAAAAATTTCCACCTGTCACCAATGTTCATTGTGGTAGAAACCCTCAGAAACAGCTGGGAAGAAATGGTAACTAGTCCACATTCCATTGGAAATTGACCACTATGTGACTTTGGTCCCCAAGCAAAATTTGTTCAACATTTAAATTATGTTTTCCAGTTAGCTGCTTTTAAAAACAATTTAAGGCATAATGTTTCATGATACTTTAAACCAGATGCCTCTGTTTCTAGCCTTTTAAATTTTATACAAATCATACACTGTGATAATAGCAAACCAACTTTTAGTGTGATTCCACATGTTTAGACACTTGTTTTTCTCACAGTTAAAGTTTGTGTGTGTGGAGATTATATATATATATATATATATATATACTAGTTTATACATACTACTACATATATGTGTGTATATATATATGTGTGTGTGTATATGTATGTGTATATATACACACACATATAGAAAGACACGTCAAAGTGTCACATGCATCTGATTAAAATATCAAGTAATACCTTCTTGCCATTAAGTTCCAGTTTCTAGACTTTTAGTTATTTTAGCTGTTTCTTTTAGTATTACTTTCACATATTTGGCATTTACCAATTTTACTTAACAACTATTCGTTTTCTGTAATGAGGATTTCATTCACTAATATAACTACCTATTCCTTTTCCATTCTCCTGTTTGAATTATACTTTATTGTTTTTTGGTTTAATGTGTGCTTAGTATTATGCTACATAAAATTAACCACTGGAACACCCAAGATGATAATATTCTCTTCTTCCTTTCTCCTTTCCTTTCTTCCTGGTTTCTAATTATTATTAAAAAAAATAAACTTCTTAATATCAAACACATAATGCTTTTTTATCTACTAGGTACTAGTTTAAGTGCTTTGCACGTATTTGCTCTATCCTCACAATGACGTTATAATGTAGACATCATCACTATTTTATGAGCAGGAAACTGAAGACCAGAGAAGATGAGTCAATGGTACAATGTCACATACATAGTAGTAAGGGATAGAGCTAGAATTTGGACCTAGGCAGTGTGATTTCAGAATCATAATGTTAAACACAGTATTAGCTCCTTGTTATATTTTGCTTTTCACAAGCTCTATCCTATGAGAAATTTCTATCACTTCTTTCCCATAAGGAAAAATTTGCCTCGCAGGGTCTATTTTATTTCACTTTACTTATTTAAGTCAGCATTAGAAAATGAAAAAAGGAAAAAGACTGTTAGACTATGTTTCCAAGTGACTTTGGCAAATGAGAATTATTGTGTGGACCTGTTCCTGCTCCAGAAGTGTCATTTAATCAGGATTCGAATGGCATCTAAGGAATAGGAGAAAGTTTGTTTTGGGTTAAGAGAAACAGGGACTTGCCTCAAAGGGGCCTTTCTTCATTTATCCAATCGCTTTGATTTTCTCAGTTAACACTGGAATCTTCTCTTAGTTTCTGTGTTTTGTTGGTAGCTGAGGTCTCAGTTTAACCTTAGGAAAAATAAATTTAAGTAATTATTTTGTATTGTTTTATACTTTCAGTTTCCTGTGCACTTTCTGGTTTCTAGCTGTGACACAGCTGCCCATCTGGTTAATTATTTCCATGTGGTCTTCATTTCAGACCTGCCTGCTTTTCTCTCTTCCCCTTCCTGCTGAGTCTCAGCATCCCTTCCCAGCCCCGGCTAGGAGGGCCACCTGCTGTCAGAGAGTTGGCCTTCCCCAACCTGAGGGCTTGCTCTTACTTGTCTGCAGGTGGTCATCCTCAGGAATCTGCAAGGATAGACTTAACATCAAGGCTCAGGTATTAACCATTCTGTTTTCAACTTCTGGCACTTTTATTTGAGTAAACTTTAAAAGAGAATTGCTTAGATTAAAGCTTACTGTTATGAATAAATGACAGATTTGCTTTGTCAGATGTAGGAAGTTGAAAGTCCTATTTTCCCTAATTTAAATTAATTCACTTTTTTTTTGCACTAGTAAATGGCGGATGAATGAGACCTCTGAGTAAAAACTGTAGTGGTTATTATAATGCAAAACGAAATCTCACTGCACCTTACATCCCCAATGTTATTTCATATTAATGTGATAGAAACTCTTCTCTCCTTTTTGTTTTTGCCATGCCGGAGATATCCCTTTCTTTGGCTTATACCCACTCCAATTCTAGATGCTCTTGACTTCAGGCTCCTGGAAGCCTATTAAAAATCAGGCAGATCATATCACATTTTTACTCTCTGGATTAGATTTCTAGGATCTCAACACTTGTCTAGATCTTGACTGAATATTTTTTTTTTAAAGATTTTATTTATTTATTTGACACACAGAGAGACAGCCAGCGAGAGAGGGAACACAAGCAGGGGGAGTGGGAGAGGAAGAAGCAGGCTCACAGCAGAAGAGCCTGATGTGGGGCTCGATCCCAGAATGCTGGGATCACGCCCTGAGCCGAAGGCAGATGCTTAACCGCTGTGCCACCCAGGCGCCCCTTGACTGAATATTTTATGCACCTACTTAATGTGACTTTTACTTTTCATGAACAGAACAGTGGTTGATGAATTCATCATTCTAGCTCCCTTCACTACTGGTTTGTTTCAGTATCTCTGAAGAGATACTGAAAATCAGGCAGCGATATCACCTTCAAATCCTCAAGGTGAATCTGTGTTGTACCATGAGTCAGAATTTCCTTTTTAAAGATGAATACTATTCTATAGTACGTATATCCATTCATCTGTCCATGGACATCTGGTTGCTTCCGTATTTTGATTATTGTGAATAATGCTGCTGTGAACATTGGTGTATAGATATCTGTTCAAGTCCTTGGTTTAACTTCTTTTGGCTATATACCCAAAAGTAGAATTGCTAGATCATATAGTAATTCTGTTTAATTTTTGAAGAATCACCATAGTATCTTCCATAGTGACTACAGAATTTTATAATCCCACCAGCAATACACAAGGGTTCTGATTTCTCCACATTCTTGCCAACACTATTTTTATTTTGTTTTATTTTAGCCATCCTAATAGGTATGAAATGGTAGATATCTCATTGTCTCATTGTGGTTTTGTTGACCTATTGACTCTTAGGGGTAAGCCCATAAGACATTTACAAAGATATCTTTGTGCTATGGCAGTCATCTTAAATGTTCTCAGAAATAATGGGTTTTATATAAAATAACTAAAATAAATGGGCAAGGCCTTCTGGGAAGATGGCAGAGTAGGAGGATCCTAAGCTCACCTCATTTCATAAATACAGCTAGATAACAAATTCCACATCAGTATAAATAACCTAGAAAATGACCCAAAGACTGGAAGAAGAGACTCTCCACAACTATATGTAGAGGCCATATCAAAGAGGGTAGAAAGGGCAGAGACGTGGTCAGGAGCCAAACAGACACATGGGACTGTCTGGGGAGAGAAGGACATAAGGGATTCATAGAGGGAAGAGGGCCAGAACCCCACACTAGACACCCCAGGCACAAGGAACCCACATGAGGAAGACGATTCGCCATAACTTTTGGCTTTGAAAACCAGAGGGGCCTAACAAGGAGTGGGGCTTAACACCTGGAACTTTAAAAATCAGCAGGCTCAGCTCTGGGAGCTGGAGGCAGAGACCCTGCCCTTAAGAGATAGGACAAACAGCCTTGTGGGGATAAAATATAGAAGCAGCAATTTGAAAAATGCCTGGGGTATACAAAAGGAGATTTATTTACTAATCTCAGAGCAGGTACTGGAGGGTCAGGGATCTTTGGGAGACTTCTCCAAGATCAAAGGAGTTGGTAGGTTCCCCCCCCCCCCAGCCTAGATACATGGACCCCTGCGGGAACCAGATCAGATCACTCTCCACGTAGCTTGTTAACAGCATGCCCTGCCCTCACACACTTATGCAGCTCTAACCCCTCCATCCAGGCCTGGGCAGGACTTTTCCTGCACAGCTACAGCTCCCCTCCTACAACTTCTGAAGACCTCCCCCCTCCATCCCCTTGGCCAGAGCTATCCAAAGTGGTGCCATAAGATTAGCAGTGTGCAAGCAGCCCCAAGAGGGGCAGCACTGCTCCAAAGTGATTCCTGCTCCACAGAGAGAAGAAAATAACCACACATACTAGTCCAGCTGCTGTCCCACCAGTGGACTGGGGGCAGACTTTGGGTTGTATAGCACAAATAAAAAACTGGTAATAGATATGCAAAAAAATGAAGCAAAAGGAATCTAAGTATATTACAAAAGAAAGCTAGTAAAATGTGAGGGAAGAGAACAAGAGAAGAAAGGAACAGAGAAGAACTACAAAACAACCAAGAAGTGAGTAACAAAATGGCAATAAATACCTATCTATCAATAATTACTTTTTTTTTAAAGATTTTATTTATTTATTTGACAGAGAGACAGCCAGTGAGAGAGGGAACACAGCAGGGGGAGTGTGAGAGGAAGAAGCAGGCTCCGAGTGGAGGAGCCTGATGTGGGGCTCGATCTCAGAACACCGGGATCACGCCCTGAGCTGAAGGCAGACGCTTAACGACTGCGCCACCCAGGCGCCCCAATAATTACTTTGAATGTAATATATATATATGCTACTTACAAGAGGCTCATTTCAGACCTAACGACACATGCATATTGAAAATGAAGGGATGGAAAAGCATTTATCATGACAGGGAAGTGAAAAGAAAGTTGGGGTAGCAATATTTATGTTGGGCAAAATAGACTTTAAAACAAAGACTATAAAAGACACAAAGCAGGATACTATGTAATCATAAAGGGGACAATCCAACAAGATATAACGATTGTAAATACTTATGCACCCAACGTAAGAGCACCCAAATATATAAAGCAGATATGAACACATACTCAGAATATTCCATCCTAAAACAGGAGAATACACATTCTTTTCAAATATACACATAATATTTTCCAGAATAGATCACATATTAGGCCACAAAACAAGTCTCAACATATTCAAAAAATTGAAGTCATATCATGCATCTTCTCTGACCACAATGCTATGAAACTGAAATGAATCATAAGAAAAACTGGAAAGAACACAAATACATAGAGTTTAATGACATGCTACCGAACAATGAATGGATCAACCAAGAAATCAAAGAGGAAATAAAAAAATACATGGAGGCAAATGAAAATAAAAACACAACAGATCGAAATCTTTGGGATGAAGCAGGAGCAGTTCTAAGAAGGAAGTGTATAGTAGTACAGGTCTACCTCAAGAAGCAAGAATGGTCTCAAATAAACAACCAAACCTTAAACCTAAAGGAGCTAGAAATAGAAGAACACACAAAACTCAAAGGCAGTAGAAGGATAGAAATAATAAAGATTAGAGCAAAATAAGCTAAATAGAAACTAAAAAAAGTAAAAAAAAAAAAGGAACAGATCAAACCAGGAACTAGTTTTTTGAAAAGATCAACAAAATTGATAAGCCATTAGCCAGACTTATTAAGGGGCAGGGGGGAGAGAACTGAAACAAAATCTGAAATGAAGGGAGAAATAACAACTGACACCACAGAAATACAAAGGATTATAAGAGAATATCATGAAAAATTTTACGCAACCTATTTCATATAATAGGACAACCTAGAAGAAATGGGTAAGTTCCTAGCATATAACCTCCCAAAATTGAATCAGGAAAGAACAGAAAATGTGAACAGACTGATTACCAGCAATAAAATTGCATCAGTAACCCCCAAAAACAAGAGTCTAGGACCAGATGGTTTTACAGGTGAGTTCCACCAAATGTTTAAACAAGAATTAATACCTATTCTTCTCAAACTCTTCCAAAAAACAGAAAAAGAAGGAACTTCCAAATTCATTCTGAGGCCAGCATTACTCTGAGACCAAAGCCACATAAAGATACCACAAAATAGAAAACTATAGATCAATTTCTCTGATGAACATAGATGTAAAAATCTAGTACAAAATATTCGTAAACTGAATCAAACAACACATTAAAAAAATCATTCACTACAATCAAGTGGAGTTTATTTTCAGGATGCAAGGGTGGTTCAAATCAATCAACATGATGCATCACACCAACAAGGGAAAGCATAAAACCATATGATCACTATAATAGATACTGAAAAAGCATTTGATAAAGTACATCAACTCATGATAAAAATCCTCAGCAAAGTAGGTTTAGAGGAAAACCACCACTAACATCGTACTTAATGGTGAAAAACTGAGCACTTTTCCCCTAAGATTAGGAATAAGACAACGATGTTCCCTCTCGCCACTGTTATTCAGCACAGTACTGGAAGTCCTAGCCACAGCAGTTGGAAAACAAAAAGAAAAGAAAGGAAGGCATTTGGTAAGGAAGAAGTAAAACTTGCACTGTCTTGCAGATGACACAAAACCATATATAGAAAACTTTTAAGACTCTACCAAAAAGCTACCAGAACTGATAAGTGAATTCAGTCAGGTTGTAAGATACAAAATCAATATACAGAAATCCAGTGCATTTCTATACACTAATAATGAAGTAGCAGAAAGAGCAATTAAGAAAACAATCTCATTTATAATTGCACCAAAAATAATAAAATACCTAGGAATAAATTTAATGAGGGAGATGAAAGACCTGTACTCTAAAACATCGATGAAAGCAATTGAAGATGACACAAATGGAAAGACATTCCATGCTCGTGGAATGGAAAAACAAATATTGTTAAAATGCCCAGACTTCCCAAATCAATCTTCAGATTTAATGCAATCACTATCGAAATTTTTCACAGAACCATAACAAATAACCTTAAAATTGTATAGAACCACAAAAGAACCTGAATAGCCAAAGTAATCTTGAAAAAGGAGAATAAAACTGAAAGTATCACTATCCCAGATACGAAGATAAACTACAAATCTGTAGTAATGAACACAGTGTGGTACTGGCACAAAGGCAGACACGTAAATCAATGGAACAGAATGGAGAGCCCCCAGATAAACCCATGATTTATAGTCAATTAATCTTCAACAAAGGAGGCCAGAATATGCAACAGGAAAAGGATAGTTTCCTCAACAAATGGTCTTGGGAAAACTGGACAGCTACATGCAAAACAATGAAACTGGATCGCTATTTCACACCATACACAAAAATAAAATGGATTAAGGACTGGAACCATAAAAATCATAGAAGAGAACATGGGCAGTAATTTCTCTGACATTGGCTGAAATAATATTTTTCTTGATCTGTCTCCTGAGGTAAGGGAAACAAAAGCAAAAATAAACTATTGGGATTACATCAAAATTAGAAACTTTTTGACAGCAAAAGAAACAATGAACAAAACTAAAAGACAACCTACTGGATGGGAAAAGATATTTGCAAATGACACATTGATAAAGGGTTTGTGTCCAAAATATATAAAGAACTTATGCAACTCAACACCAAAAAAACAAATAATCCAATTAAAAACGGGCAGGAGACATGAACTTTTCCAAAGAAGACATACAGGTGGCCAACAGATACATGAAAAGATGCTCAACATCACTCATCATCAGAGAAACGCAAATCAAAACCACAATGAGATAACACCTCATACCTGTCAGAATGGTTAAAATAAAGAACAGAAGCAACAAGTGTTGGTGAGAATGTGGAGGAAAAGAAACCCTCATGAACTGTTGGTGGGAATGCAGACTGCTGTAGCCACTGTGGAATGCAATATGGTGTTCCTCAAAAAGTTAAAATTGAATTACCAGGTGATCCAGAAATTCCACTACTGAGTATTTACCCAAAGAATACAAAAACACTAACTTGAAAAGATATACGCACCCCTATGTTTATGGCCACATTATTTTCAATAGCCAAATTATGGGAGCAACTCAAGTATCCATGGATTGATGAAGGGATAAAGAAGATGTGGTATATATATGTGTGTGTGTATAGACACACACACGAACACACAATGGAATATTACTCAGTCATAAAAAAGGATGAAAATTTTGCCATTTGCAGCAACATGGATGGATCTAGATGGTATAATGCTAAGTGAAATAAATCAGAGAATGATAAATGCCATAAGATTTCACTTGTTTGTGGAATTTAAGAAATAAAACAAATGAACAAAGAAAAGAAGAGACAACCCCCTCCAAAACAGACTCTTAAATGTAGAGAACAAACTGGTGGTTCCCAGAGGGGAGGTGGATAGGGGGACGGGTGAAATGGATGAAGGAGATTAAAGGTACACTTATGGTGATGAGCACTGAGTAATGTATAGGATTGTTGAATCACTATATTGTATACCTGAAACTAATACAATACTATATGTTAATTATACTGGAATAAAAGAAAAAAGAATTTTAGAGCAAGAAAAAAGTTATTAAAATGTGCTAGAACCATAGATTTTTGTCTCTAGGAGAGAGGAGATAGAGTCAGCCCAGGATTTCAGTTCTTGTTCTGAGTCACTGATCACAGTTGGAATGGATGATTTGAATGACTCTGGTCCTTTCTTTTTTTCATTTTTTATTTTCCTGTAAACACCATTAATCTTTTAGTTTCCACGCTGATATCACATTATAACCTTCCCGCACAACTCAGCTTTTACTGACATATTGTTTCATATTGTTTTATTAACATTTAATGTTAATTTTTATTGCCTCTAGTAAGTAGAGTTTGAGCTCTTTGAGATCAGAGACGCGAGTCATTTCTTCTCCATACTTCATAGAATAGAGAGTAAACTGATTAAATATATCCTTTGTTTGCATTTTGTAGCTATGTGTTATAAAATAAGGGTTTATTACTTATAAAATTTGAGGATAATAAAGAACAAAACTGAAAGAGACTGCTTTTGGGGCAATGGAAGGAGGAGGAGGGTAGATGGAACCGAAGCTATTTCTTTATTCTTCAGTAAGTCCTGGTTTTATAGCTAAGTGCGTTCAAGATGATACTCATCTGTGGTTGATATGTTTTTACTTTGCCCTAATTTAAACCTAGAGAAATTAGTGACGTGAGCAATTTTTACCCATTATCTACTTTTGATTTTATTGTTTCAATAACCTGAATTCTGTATTCCCTCTCATATTTTCTGTTTATCATAGGGTGTTTTTGGGAATGGGGTACAGAAACTTAAGCCACTTCACAATGGTGTCAGGAACCCAAGGTCATCCCTATAAAATATGATTGTATGTATGTATGTATGTATGTATGTATGTATGTGTGTATGTATTTACTTATTGCTGTTAAGGCTGATTCCCATTATTATACTTTTTCTTTTTCTTCTTGTCCTTCTCTTCCTCCTTCTTCTGAGGTTTCAAATAATTATTGTTTAACTTTCTATAAACATTACAGCTCCTGTCCTCTAAAAAATTTCTATGCTCTTAGGATAGTATTTTGTTTACTAATCAAGTTTGGAAGAAGTGAACCTATCAAAGGACATTTGTTCGATTCTTTTGTGTGTTCTTTATAATGTTTTTAAAATATCTTATAAAGTTCTATACATTTCTTGGTGCATTTATCCAATATATTTTTGTATTATTTATAGTTATTGCTATTGATAATGCTATATTTTCTCTTTTCTTTTAAATGTAAAAGTCATTGATTTCTTTATATTAATGTAATCCATTGTCTCACTGAATTACCTTGCTGTCAGTAGTTTTTCCAGTTGATTTTCAGGGTATTCAGGTTTGTAATCTATAAATAGTGATATCTTTATCACCTTTTCAATTTTTTTAAAGATTTATTTATTTTAGAGAGAGCGCACGACCTTGAGCAGTGGGGAGGGGCAGAGAGAGAGGGTGAGAGAATGTCAAGCAGACACCCGGCTGAGCATGGAGCCCAGAGCCCCATGATTCAGGGCCCCATCCCATGACCCTGAGATCATGACCTAAGCCGAAATCAAGAGGTGGACACTTCACCGACTGAGCCACCCAGGTGCCCCTTACCTTTCCAGTTTTTATACATCATATTTCTTTTTCTATTTACAGTGGCTGATAACCTCTAGGACAAAAATAATGGCGATGAGTGTGGCCTTTCTTGTCGTTTTCCTAACCTGAGTGAAAATGATACTATTTTTTCATGAAACATGATACTGAGTTTGGATATTTATAGATTTTGTTTCTATTCCTACTTTATTGCTTTAAAATAAAGAATGGTTTTTGACTTTATCAAACATCTTTTCCTCATCAGTGAAAATAATCATACGTATCTGTATGTATGTGTATATATCTGTACACACACACACACATATATATAAATACATACATACACTCTACCTATGTATTCAGAAAAAAAAAATATATATATATATATTCACTCTGCTTTAGTCCACTTTTTTCCTGAAGAAATTACTCTTGTATGTACGTGAGAACCTTATCCTTGGATATATACATTCGTATTTATATTTTATCACATATTTTCTTCTCGTATGTTTCTATTACTTCTTTATATTTACCTGCCTTTAGGCTCAGCTCTTTTGACCTCAGTACTCTGTTTTGTTCTGTTTTATGTTTCAGTTTTTGTTCCATGATGTTTATGTGTTTTATTAAGGGTAAAAAGCTAACTCTCTCTATAATTTATTTCCTAAAATAAATCATATTTGGTGGTTTGTCTTAAATACAGTATGTCTTTCTTTGTCTTTTCAGTACTTATATTCTTGTATGTTTACGGTATTAAAAAATATTTCATGTTACTTTGTTTTTTAATTTTTTTAAAAAAATTAAAACTTGCAAAAAGATCTGTTATTCAAGCCTGTTGTTATTGTTATTATTACTATTATTATTTACCTTCATACTGGGTGGGATGATTGCCCTTAGGAGCGTCTCAGATCTTAAGCTTTTTTTTTTAGAATTGCCAATACAACTGGCCTGAGAAGAATGGATTTGATTTTGTGGGTAACACTGTTAGGTGAATTAATTGCCTACAACTTATCTGGCAGGAAGCTTTCATGTTGAGGATGAAGTAGAACTCCCAGATTTTACCCTTGTGTCCTCCAAAATACCGCACAACAGAGTTTCTTGCCAGGTCTGTCTATTTTCTAGAAGTGATCCAAATTATTCCTTCTTCTTCTTTTTTTTTTTTTTTTAAAGATTTTATTTATTTATTCAACAGAGATAGAGACAGCCAGCGAGAGAGGGAACACAAGCAGGGGGAGTGGGAGAGGAAGAAGCAGGCGCATAGCAGAGGAGCCTGATGTGGGGCTCGATCCCGTAACGCCGGGATCACGCCCTGAGCCGAAGGCAGACGCTTAACCGCTGTGCCACCCAGGCGCCCCCCAAATTATTCCTTCTTCTTATAGAGCTTTGTTCATTTTAATCAGACTGCGAATGGCTGAGGAGATTCCTGTGTTCAGGTTTCTAGTTTCAGAAAATTTTATGTAGAGTCTTAGTGCAGTGTCTGGAGTACACTGTGTGCTTAAAAATAGTAGCTGTTATTATTTGTATTAACTTATTTTACCAAGGTTTTTATTTCATATTTAATTATATCCCAGGCCCAGACTAAGTTATGGTTTTAAATTCAGCTTATGATTATAGAAGTCATTAGATCTTTTTGCTATTGTTCTAGTTCTAAGGTTTTGTTTGCTTTTACTCAAAATTACCTTTCCTAAGCATCCTGGCTATTGTCTTTTTTGGATTCTGCTTCTACTAACCATATTGGTTCATTGATTGATTCTCTATACTCTGTTTTTTTCATTGATCTTGGTGTTCTCCAGTGGGCTAGGATATGGCGGCCCCACTTTTATCAGTGAATGCTCCATTCACCTTCTCCCCTCCCCTCTACATTTTCAGTCCTCGGAAGCCCTTCTCATCTCTGCGTTGTTCCAACAACCTGCACCTTGGCCTTCACCAAACACAAATCATTTCATCTATAAATGGTATGGTGTGTTGACAAGGACCCACTTTTGTCCCTTTGGGGTCTATGGTGCCTTCAGGAGGTTCTAGAGCTAAAACAGAGAGACCAGCATCACACAATCATTTTGTAAGTCTCAGGCTGGAGACAGTAAAGAAGTGGCTCAGTTATGCAAAGTGACTTATACAAAGATCACCCAGTTTGTCTAAGTTTTTGGAGTTTTCTGAGATGAATACTCAAAGTCCAGTTTTCATGTTACAATCTAAATCTTCACCCACAAACCTGGGAAAGCTTCCCAGGTCACAAGAACTTTGGAAAGAAGGTCTTTTTTTTTTCCCCCAACTTAAATAATTTTCTTTTAAGGAGTGGTTGGTGCTTCAATTGGTAAGAACCAGAATTAACATTTGTTGTTTCAAAGATTCCATGTTTGAGTCACACAAAGACTACATTTCTCTCTGTGCCTGAGTAGAGCAGGTCTGATACCCTTTCACGTTACACAGAAAGTGACAGAAATAGATTTCATATAGAAACAAGTGCTAATGATTTCTAAAACAACTTACGTGGCTCGAGATTAAGATAATAGTAAACACACAAAATTTGTTTGTTAAAGTTACCACAAGAAGTGTGTGCTTGCAAAGATTATCCATATAGATACATGCATATATATTCCATAGGAATTTCACACATATGTCCTGTACCTGTGCATGGACAACATGCTCTCACATATGTAGAACAAAAGAGATAAATCTGGTCAATAACGAAAGTGGCTCATCATTGCTTAGATTTCTTTTTGTACTTCTGTGATTTTAAATAAATCACACTTCATTATTTTCTGTTCCTGCACTTTTTCATCCCTTTCCCAAGGATAATTATATATTGATTTAATCTTTATTTCATTAAAGTTACAATTTTAACTGGATGGGTAATCTCATTCTAAATACTTTCAAAGTAAATGTTTTGGCACAAAAATGATTGAAATATAGCAGTCACATTAAAATTATTTGCAGTTGTCACATGACTCCTAACACTCTACCTACAATTAGTTGGGGTCTTAAAATGATTCCCAAACAGATAAGATTTTAAAGAAGTTTTTTTTTTTTTTCTTAAAAACATCCCACTCAGCACGTTTGCATAGCAAGTACCTCTAAAGAAATTTATAAGTGTTTCAATCTTTTCTTTTCTAACATTATCATAAATGACTTCATGACAAGTACAAATTTTCCTCCTTGTTCTTTGGGAAGTACCAATCAGACGTGGATTTGAGTGACATCTCTTTTAAAGAAGAACAAAGGGGACAGGCAGCTCAAATAATTATAAAATCCTGACTTGTTACTGTCACAATGATTGCCTGAGCTTTAAAAAAGAAACGGGACATTAATGGTACAATGTAAATAATTGTGTAGGCTCTGAGATGATTAGTTAGCAAGGTGGCAGAATTATCTTGTCAAAAATAAAGTATTTTTAAATATCTGAAAAGGAACTCTAAAATATCCATCCTAATAATGAAACTCATGACATCCAGCACTACTATACCCAGAATAATGATAACTAAAAATAGGATTCTGTATTTTTCACCAAAAATGCTTATAAAGAAAATGTTGTTCTCTATGTCTCTTAGTCTTTAGTTCATTATAAAATGCCATCCTAGCAGTTCAACTGTATCAAATGAAATGCTTCATCTTGGGATTGTAGGCATTCCTGCTAAAGTCCTGATTTGTTTTTTATGAGCCAGTTCCATCATTGTTATTGTTATTGGTATAATAAATTATATTGCCGACCACTTATTCTGTGCTATTCTGAATTTTTTACATTTTTTTCTCTCATTTTTCTCACAGCAACACTATGAAATAGTTACTATTATTATGCTCAATGTATGGCTGTGAAAATTGTAGTTTGGAGAATATAAGTAACTTGGCCAAAATTTTTTAACTAGTATGGGGCAGAAGTAGGATTTGCATACAATCCATCTTCATTGCCTTCAAAAAAAGTATTAAAGACAATTTTCCCTATTTTTTTATATAATATTTGAAAACACAAAATTCAGTGATTACATAACATTTATCTTTTAAATGTATATTTTCTTAATCATTTTGAAGTTCTCCTTGGGAAATGTTGCTAGAAGCAGTTTTACTGGTTAAAATTTTCATAAATATTACCAAACTGCTTTCAGATATTTACACTTCTACTAGCAGCATATGAAAGTATTCTCTTTACTTCAACTTTGCCTATAATAAATATTTTTTAGAATGTTGTTTACTTGGGGTACCTAGGTGGCTCAGTCCAACTCTTGATTTTGGCTGAGGTCTTGGTCTCAGGGTGGTGAGATTGAGCCCTGCATCCCTGTGTTGGGCAGGGCGTGGAGACTGCTTAAGATTCTCTCCCTCTCCCTTCGCCCCTTGCCACCGCCTGCCCCACTTGTGCGTGTACTTGCTCTCTCTCTCTCAAAAAAAAGTGTTTTACTTGATAAAAATTTTTCTCTTTTCTTGTCAGCTATATTTTTTAACAGAATACTATACATGACAACATAAATAAAAACATTAGATTGGGGGCGCCTGGGTGGCTCAGTCCATTAAGTGGCTGCCTTCAGTTCAGGTCATGATCTCAGTGTCCTGGGATCGAGCCCGCCTTGGGCTTCCTGCTCAGCGGGGAGCCTGTTCTCTCTCTCCCTCTGCCTGCTGCTCTGCCTACTTGTGCTCTTTCTATATATCTCTGTCAAATAAATAAATAAAATCTTTAAGACAAGCAAACAAAAAATGTTAGATTGTTGGCAATTAAAAGCTCTCAGCATATTATTATCTGACCAGTATTTATTAATTATTTTAACCTTTAATGAGCTCATTTTATTTGCCAGAAACTCTGCAAAGTTTTCTAGGCCAAGATAAATAGACCCAGTCTGGTGCTTCAGGAGCCTTGATAGAAAGCTATGATAGCAATAAAGGTTTTGCATGAGTATTACAATGGGAGTGAAAAGTTGCTTTTTAACCCTAATTCTGGCCTGTGTTACTGGAAGGACCTCATGGAGGAGATGACATTTGCGTTTTGTCTTGATAGATGAATAGGGATTTGTAATGTAGAAAATAGGAGTATTTGGGGGAAGTCATAGAGCTTAACCAAAGTGAAAAGGAACGAAAACAAAAGTTAAATTCAAGGAATGGTTAAAAAATAAGTTTTTACTGGAAACTTGAATGATCCTGCTCAGAGCTATAAGGGATGGAGCCTGAAAGATTGTAGCAAGGCATGGAGATCCTTTTTGTGTGTTACAATGAAATGTCAATAAATAGATTCACTATTTAATTGTAACAAACTCTATCAGCCTTGACAAGTCGTTTTGAAGAGTAGGCTCATAATTAGAAATTCCAGATCTGGTTATTTCTTTTAATTACTCCAATTTTGTAGCAAATTATTTTTAAATATCCTGACGATGATAATTGGTACCTTCTAAAGTGCTAAAATCTTCCAATAGCCACACTTGTCTCCTCCAATTTTGTGTTGCACAACCTCTCAAAAATGCCCAATCATTGGTCTGGACAGAACATCCCTGTATTGCCTCTAACAAGCATTGCACTGGCTTTGACTTCAACCATTTTACTCATTTTGTTCTCATGTGAAATATGCTCACTCTGCCCTCCTCTCTACTGTCCATATATAATGTATCCTTAAAGACTGAGCTTAAATACTTTCTCTTATGTAAGTCTTCCATCTCCTTTTGGAAACATTTCTATAGCACTGATATTCTCTGTACCCCAAAATTTGCATTTTATGCATTGTCTTTTTTCTTCTTTGCTTTTGTAGTTCATAAAATTGAGCTCTCAGGGATTTATGCATTATATTCTATTCTTTCAGACAATAAAAAAATTAGACTAAGAAACTACCTAAAGATCATACTAATGATTATTTTGTGCATTTGTTCATTTATTTATTTTTCAAGTAATTACTGTGTTCCTAGTACCTGAAATGCACTTGTCAGGTATCAAAGATCAAAAGTGAACATGGTTCATGTCTTTCAGAAGGAGTTCAGAGCCTAATGGGGAAGCTAGATATTTAAACAACTTTTTGAGTTATTTGTATGATATGAGGAAAATAGCAACCTACCCACTATGGGTGGATATGGAAGTTGAGGTGTGTGAAATTTAGTGAAGACTTATGGAAAGGAAGAATGCCTTCAGGTTTGTAAAGAATGGGGTGTTTAACAGGCTAATAAATGAGATATATATTTTTCTAGACAGAGGAAAAAGCATACGCTAGTGAACAGGGAAGACATATCAGGCAACTGCAGATGCTGCGGTATCGTTGAATTATGAGGTTAGGAATGGGGACAACACACAATGAGACTAAGAAGGTAGACAGGGACCTTCGTGTATCTTGAAATTGAAGTGGCAGTCTTGAAGGATTTAATCAGTAAGGTACCAGAATCACATTTGTGTATTCAAAATACTGCCCTGTGGAATAGTGGAAAATGGTCGAGGATAGAAGAAAATAAAGTTAGGGGATAAAGTTAAGGATCTATTTTAGTATTCCAGGTAAGAAGGGCCTTAAGATTGGTTGGTAATGGGAAGAGGGAGATGGGTCATTTCTGTACAAGTATTCTTTCAGATAAAATAGGATTTTGTAACTGAATGGACACAACAAGTGAGGGAGGGGAAGAACCCAAAGATGATACCTAGATTTTTCTGCTTAGGTAACCAGATGGTGCATTAGCCAAGACAAGCTAGCTGGGACAAGAAACTGTTTCGATGATGGATGCAATAAATTCTATTATATAAATGCTAATTTAGAGGCTGCTACGGGTCCAGAAAGTGGTCATATAAAATAGGATACTGGATATAACTGTCTGGGTCTTAGAAGAAAGATCTGGGCTGAGGATGTGGTTAAGTCATCAGAATGGAAAAAGGTAAAAATCATTGAGAAAGACAGTCAAGAATGAAAAGCTTATACTCTTGAAGGACACATATCTAAGGGCTCCCATTCCTTGTCATATGTGCATTAATAAAAATCTCTGTTTTGATATTTGAAATGCAAAGTCTTTATCAAGATACATGTATTTGACAAATCAGAGACAACTTAAAACCTGTAATGGAGCAGATGGAGCGGAGGCTGCAGGAGCCTATGTACATTGCAGGTGAATTCAGATTTGCTCCTCTATAGTTCTTTCATTGAAACCTGGAGCAATTGGAGTTCAGAACAAGATTAAGAACACCTAATGTTGAATTGAATGATTTAAAACCTCCTGCTGACACTGTTTCCTTTTTACTTTACATATTGATGAAACTCATATGGAACTTGGCTACCTTTTGTTGTTTGATGTCTAGCCTAGTAGACCTTGCTAGACAACAGATTTTAGGTTTACAAAAATCTTTCTACCCATAAGAGGCGAGGTGAACCCTAAATTAGACTAAAAGTGGTAAAATAATGAAGGGAAGCTAGCAAAGGGAATTGAGACAATGTGCCAAAACACTGTCCCATGTTTCACAGAGCTCATGTCTTCTAGGTAATGCAAGAGTTAATTTGCATTCTAGTGAGGCATTACTCTAGGAGTCCTCATTTCTATAGGTTGAGCATTGAATGTGAGCTGTAGAGTTAGAAAGAGCCTATATGCGTTTGAGAAGGGCAGTGGAGGGGGCAGTAAAAACTGTTCATAGATTGTGCATTTACAGCCTGTATAGTCTCATTTGTTCCTTCTCACGTTGACCTTCCTATTTCTACTGTAAATTTCCCAGTGAAATAATACAGCACTTCTTCCTTGTCTCCCTTTCCTTCCCCCACCCCCACTTTCTTCCTTCCTTTGCCTTATACCTTTTAGCACGTAGCATAACGTTCTGGTTAGTAAATAGTCATACATTTTGAAAAGTACTTATAAATGTGAATGAAATTGTTTCAATCGCTTAGTTTTTTATGGTTGATGAAAACTTTGGATCCTGTTTACAACTGAATATGTAAGGTTTTTGGGTCCTTAGTTTCATTTCTTCGTATTTCATATCCAACTTTTATAACTTACTACTCAAATTATGTAACTTCAAAGCACTAATAATGTATTTACTTATAAGCCATTTGAAGAGATTGAATTGCCAAAACTTACAGACTGATAATGTTCTGCTTCAAACAGAATGCTGAGCTGTAGAAAATTTGTTGAGTAAAGTTGTTTAGATTTCAACTTATTTTAAATTTATGGGAATTGGCAGCCCTCTTTCTTTATCCAGAGGCAATGCTTCGGGCACTTTTTCCCGTTTTTATCATATGTACAGGAAAATATGAATGTTTTTATCTTAAAAGTACTTGGAATTCCTCGTGTCCACATTTTGATTCTAGTTTTAGGAACATCTTTAGTATGTGTACAGGTGCTAATTATTCAAGTATCACATCTTGTTAAACGTTCTGGGATATTACTGTGTTTCTCTTTAATAAGTCACAGATAATTGAGACTAAGTCTAGAAACAAAGTAACGGCCTGTATGTGTTTTATCCATTATTTTTAGATCAAGACTAGAGTTATAAATCTCGTTCACCAAAAACCGCATTTTCGAATACTATGCTTTGGATTTGGAGAGGAGGAATTCTTGTGAGAATTCCACTGAAACCAAAGACGTGACTTATATTTTAGTTTTGGGTTGCTGTCTATTTTAAAACTTAGTGTTTAAAACAGTGAGCACTGTCTTTGTTAACATTCAGGTAGAACTTGGGTGAGTTTCTTTTTTCTTGGCATGTGTCATCAGTCTGTCATTCAGGCTGAGCCTGAATATCCAATATGGCCTCTCTTGTCTGGCACCTCAGCCGGGATGGAGTGGAGGCTGAGCCAATCCTTCGCTCTCCACGTGGCGTTTTTCTACATGGCCTGCCCTGGGCTTCCTTACTTGGGCAGCTCCTAGGAGCAAATATTCTAAGCAGCAGAAACAAAATTGCGAAGGTTTTTAGGACCACACTCAGAAGTTGTGCAACATCATTTCGACTGCATTCTACTCATCAAAACAAACCACGAGGTCAATCTAGGTCTAAGGGGAGAGGAACTAGAGTCTGTGCTTCGGTAGACGACTGCCAAGGGCACTGTGCAAATGCGCGTATGTCATAGGAAATACTGTCGTGACCATTGTTAGAAACCCCATCTACCGTAACCGGGTTCAGTTCTCTTTGTTTTACTGAGGCTAGGTTTTCTTCATTTGTAAAATGAGGTGGTTAATTAGTTTATGTCATGTATAATAGGTAGACAGAGTGTTGAAGAAAATATATTGCTCTTATCCTGTGGAGCTCATTTTGGGACTGGATTGGGTGCAGTTTAAGATTCCCTCTCTTAGGGGCGCCTGGGTGGCGCAGTAGTTAAGCGTCTGCTTTCGGCTCAGGGCGAGATCCTGGCGTTTCAGGATCGAGCCCCACATCAGGCTCCTCCACTAGGAGCCTGCTTCTTCCTCTCCCACTCCCCCTGCTTGTGTTCCCTCTCTCGCTGGCTGTCTCTCTCTACTAAATAAATAAATAAATAAATAAATAAATACATACATACATACATAAATCTTTAAAAAAAAAAAAAAGATTCCCTCTCTTAGGACTCTGAATGATCTAGAACAAAGGGAGGGTTGCAGGAGGGGAGGGGCTCAGGGGGATGGGCTAAATGGGCCATGGGTATTAAGGAGGGCACTTGCTGTTATATGTCAGCGATGAATCACGGAATTCTACTCTTGAAACCAATATTATACTATATATCAACTAACTAGAATTTAAATAAACATTTGGAAAAAAAAAAAAAGGTTCCCTCTCTTAGAATATTCAGTGGCATTTAAAATGAAGCAAAAGAACAGCCACAGTTTCTTCCTGGGGCACATGCTTTCTCCTAAACAATATTTTATTGTCTAATGTAGAATAGTTTTCTTGTTTAGATTTTTTTTAAGTGACCTGATTGCTGCAGATACTGTGATAGTTCATTATTTTAAAATTATTTCTATTTCCGTATGCACCAAACAACAGGGAAAACCTCCATCTCTGGACAGTTAAATAAAATGTTGATGAAGATATAGGGCACTTTGGCTGGCGTTCTATAAACTAGCTACGGACAGAATTAGGCATTATTGTTTTAAATGTATTTGCTAGGCACAAAGACTAGATATTAAATGACAGAATAAAATACAAAAATTTCCCTTTTATTCACTAGCGGATAGTAATTAAAGCACAAAGCATAGTAGCTCAGCTTTTTAGTGAGACCCAAGTCTTGGGGACAAAATTATGATGTCCAATTTGTCAGCATCACCATTTACAGTAAAATGAAATAAGCAACTCTTGTACCTTTTCGAAACCATTGTATTCAGCCTTTCAAAATCTTATGGTTGTAAGTTTCAAAAGCAGAGTCAATTACCCAGACATATGAAACTGATGAATTAACTAATTTGTATTCTCTCTAACTGTTTTGATGAAACTCCATAAACATGCTGTTAGTTCCATTCCTCTGAGCTTTGAATAGTTTACTGTTCGTGACGATAAAAACACGACAGGGAATACTTTAACATACGCCAGATTGAAACTGAGTGAAATATGACAGTTTATAATCTGTGAGACAGAAGATTGATCTTTGAAAAAATATTTGCATATAAAGTACCTGCTTCAACACCATAATTCTAAAAGCCCACATGCACAGAAATCCAGCGCTTTCACTTAGTATGTATGTAGGGTGTATCTCCTTAATTGTACATAAAATACTTTTCCCTCTGAGACTGTTTTTGTAGGTATTATTTTAATTAATAATGTAAAGTTGAGAACCGTGGAAGTAGCAACCAAGAGAAAATTGTAAATGCTCAGTTTGAGGGGATGAAATGTTATGATTTTTTTTCTGAAAAATATTACATCTACATAAATATGTAAGTATGAGGATGTACTTAGAGAGCCTTCTCCTACTCATTCAGGCCTTTTCTCTTTGAAGAAGGGAGTGGAGCAGAGAGCTTTTAATTTTTGCTCACAGAAAGTACAGGGACCACGTTTCCTTTATTATTTTGTTCTGCTTTTAATTTAAATACTAACATTCAGTGAAATTGACTTTTTAAACATGCAGTTCTGCGAATTTAACCTCTGGATAGATCCATATAACTACCACCACAGTTAGGTACACAACAGTTACATCATCCAAAGAGCTGTCTAGTGCTGCCCCTTTGTCATCACCCCCTTCATCTCTGACAACCACTCATCTGCATTTCATTGTTATAGTTTTTTTTGAGTGTTACAGAAATGTAATCATATACTGTGTAACCTTTTGAGACGGGATTCTTCCACTCAGCATAATGCATTTGCAATTCATCCAAATTGTTGCATTTATCAATAGTTAATTTATTTTTATTGCTTAATGACATTCCATTGTGTGGATGTTACCACAGCGTGTTTATCAGTTTACTCAGTAAAGGACATCTAGGTCATTTCCAGTGTTTAGTACTTATTAATAGAGCTGCTATAATCATTCATGTATAGGTTTTATATGGAAATATGCTTCTGTTTCTCTAAAGTAAATACCCAAGAGCAGGATGTCTGGGTTTATGGTAGGTGTAAGTTTAACTTTTTCCAGGAACTGCTTACCTGTTTTTCAGGGTGGCTGAATCATTTCACACCCCCTAAGCAAGATATTAGAGCTTAGTTGCTCCACATTCTTGCTTGTCACACATACTTGGCTTGTCAGTATTTTCTTTTTTTTTCAACTTTAGCCATTCTAAAATACTTTTTGAACACACACACACACACACACACACACACGCACACACACACACACCCTGACTTATTAACTCCTTGGTTTTTAGACAAGGGTAGCATGGTAAGCCATTAAAGTAAAATCTTTTTAAAAAATAGAATAGTATATTAGACTCCATTCATAGATGAGAGTTATATGCCATTAAAAATACAAAATGGAGTATGAAAATAGAATAAAACATGATAATATACCTTACAAATTTTAAAAATGTTTTTGATTAAAAATAGTATAAGATGCATTGAAAACAATTCATTAGAAAAAAAAATCTGCCTGGAATATACTGTGTGAAGCTTTTCTAAATTGAAATGTAAAGAGATTTGGCCTCTTGACAACTTGTTTTAGATAAAACAAAGAAACAAAAATTCTAGGCATGGTATTAACCTAGACTAATGTATTTGATAACTATGAACTCATTTTCTAATGAAAATAAAAATCCATTTTTCTTTTCAAAGAGTGTTAATGAGTAAATGTATCCCAAATTTTATTTCTTATATGCAATACTATATATCTACATATTTTCTTGATAAAGTGTGTGTGTGTGTGTGTGTGTGTGTGTGTGTGTATTGATAGTATTGAGACATACTTGCCATAGTCTCCAGGCTTGCAGAGCTCGCAGGTGTGCTGTCTGTAATTGTTCTCTGACACTGATCCAATGGCCCCTGCCAAACAGTCACTGGCATTGACCTGATAGGTCATTTTTCCTCATCGGGATTTTGTTTCCTGAACAATTTATTTTTTCTTGCAAAATCATTTCCCTATAAAAATGTGCTCTGCACTGCAAGCAATTGATGGTGGTTATCTGTAAAGTCTATATAACAATATTAAAACAAATTGTTTCCAATATTCAGTGATGTGCTATAATGGTTATTATATCATCTATGATTCTGAGGTTATAGTTTTGATTTTTCGGAGCTTCTTGGGGTAAAACATACATACCGTGTTTTAAGCAGTGCATTTTGTTCATTTAATTTTTCAGGGATGATATGTGAATATTATTTACTCACATATATGTATCTGCTACTTAGTCTCAATTTTGGCACAAAACAGGCATTCAGATATATGAAAATCAGTGGGTTAGAATTCTTTATGATATTAACACTTAGGAACTCAAAAGTATTATATAATTATTTATATGAGCATCAAACCTGCCTTTGAATCGTACTTTCTAAAAGTGTAATTGAGTTGTGGGAGGTGTTAATGAAATAATGTGGACTGAGTATGACTCAATAATTTTTATTATTGAAACTTGAGTAGATAAAACATAAGGCAGAGTAATCTAAAAGTTTGGTTTAAAATTGGGATCTGATCTAAAAGCATTTCAAAATGATTATTGTGTATGTTTTATCTTTTGTTACAAGTAATTTCTGAAGAGCAATAATATTTTTTTCTATAAAATTGAAAATGCAATACATACCTTGTGTTTTCTCAAATTACTCCTTTTTATATTAGTTTCCAAAAAGTTTTTTGAGCCTGTACCAAGATTTCAGTATATTTGAAATTTCCTTTTGTCTTTTAGTTAATATAACTTGTTCAGTATGAAAATATGGAATTTGTAGAGTTGTGCTTCAACTTTTTCTTTGTTCATTAATAGTATCACTGTTTATCCATGTAAGAGCCACTGGAATGTTTTAGACTTTCCTCTTCTCACTTCCCCTACTAAATCATCCTTGCTTTTTTTGATTTAATCTTTTTTTTTTTAAAGATTATTTATTTGAGAGAGAGAGAGCGAGAGCGAGAGAGAGGGCCCAAGCAGGGGGAGTGGCAGGCAGCTGGAGAGGGAGAAGCTGACTGCCTTCTGAGCAGGGAGCCTGATGCCAGCTCAATCCCAGAATCCCAGGATCATCACCTGAGCTGAAGGCAGATGCTTAACTGACTGAGCCACCCAGGCACCCCTTGATTTAGTCTTCTAATTATCATTTCAAACAATTATTTTTTTCTCCATGCCCCTGTCTAGGCTGAACATTCATTATGTCCCAGTTGGACAGTAGTGGTAGCTTACCAACCAATATCACTACTTTTGGTCTCTGTCCTTCAATCAATGCTTCAAGTTGTTAGTAACATTATCATTCTAAAATAGAAATCTAGTTATAATACTCTCCTGCTTTTACCCCTTACTGCCTCAAGGTAAAGTCTCAAGTCTTTAGTTTGTCATTTTTAAGACTCTACTCAGACACAACCTACCCTTACAGCATCCATGGCAGTTATTCCAGGCAGTCTGGGATCTTCATTATTCTGATTAAATCCCATGGTGGTTCAAGTTCTGGTATCTTTGCAGCTGCGTTGAATAACTCTTTACAGAGTCTTTTACAGTCCCTTCTCTATAGTACTTCACTGATGATTCAGAAGCGAGTTCCTCTCTCTCCAGCTCTTCCAGTTCTCTGAAGGGCACAGCTATATCATATTTATCTTTGTAACTGTAACACATTTCCCTGATGTATAATGTGCATTTCAATTCTTTGGTGTTGAGTGATAGAATGAGTGATTTGATTTTACAAATTAGGACACTGAAGCATTCATAGTTAAGTAATAAAAGTTAACAAAAGAGCAGAGATGCATTTAAAAGAGGAATGCAATTATGAATATGGTGGCTTTTTCACCAAAGCATCTCACTAATGTATGAGTTGGTAATTTAAATTAATTGATTTGAATGGTTGACTTAATGATGATTACACTTAGAAAAAAAATTGATTGGTAGTCATCTTTTAAGAATAAGAAAAGGAAGAAGAATATACAAGGTTTAACTAATCTTTTAATGGTACTCAGGATTTGTTTTTATTGGGAATGGTAAGATACACAGACCCAGAAATGACTGTTGTGAAGAAAGTTTATTATACTCAGTTCCCCAGAAGTTGGAGGTACGGCACAGCACACAAGGGGGCCTTACAGGGAGGCAATGGGGTTGTCCATGGGGCAGAGGAAGCAAGAGAAATTAGAGACAAGAGCCTTTACTGTAGTTTCCTCAGGAAGGAACCAGCAAGACTGGATAAGAAGGTTTAGGATTAATTCATTTCTGTAGTTACAGCAGACTCTGGGGCACAGAAACTGGGTGTCTGCTCCCTGGCCCTGGGGTGAGTAGAATAGGTGGATAGTATCCTGAATTGAGGCCCTAAGAAAGGCAGGTGGTTAACAGTATGGGCTGTAGATATTTAGGTTTGAACATAAAAAGTATGCTCACAAGTTGTTTACTGTCCCTATGAAAATTGGCTAACCCTGGGAGGGGTGGTCTCTTCAGGATTAGCAAGGCTCCAAGATGGCAAAGCATCAAAATACAGAAAATAGGGGCGCCTGGGTGGCACAGCGGTTATGCGTCTGCCTTCGGCTCAGGGCGTGATCCCGGCGGTATGGGATCGAGCCCCACATCAGGCTCCTCCACTATGAGCCTGCTTCCTCCTCTCCCACTCCCCCTGCTGTGTTCCCTCTCTCGCTGGCTGTCTCTATCTCTGTCTAATAAATAAATAAAATCTTTAAAAAAAATACAGAAAATAAAAAGACGTGGTTAGGACAATTGGAAATAGGATAAAGGTGTGTGAAATGAACCTCAAACAATGGTGAAGTAACTTAAAGGGGTGTTCATCACCTCTTCTTTGATTTTTAGACAAGAAAAAAAAAAGAAAAATCTTTATTTGCAATTATTTGTCTATTGTGATCTATGAAGTAAATTGGTTAGTACCTGCAGCTGACAGAATACAACTCTGAAAGCAGACGCTTTGCGTGCAAACAGCTCAAATTGCAAGACCTTATGATGGAAAACCTGAAAGCTCTCCCCCTCTCTGAAACACAGCCAGAGAAGCAGCTCCGGTGCTGAGCTGCAGAGCAAGCCGCCTCATCCGCAGAAAATAGCTGGCATGCGTTAGTCAACTGCTATCACACAAAGGTCCTCGAGACCCTGCGAGAGGGTGGAGTACGGCAGGGACGGGATGATGTTTGTTTCTAAACCTTTTGTGCTCTGCGCAGTCCCTTCTATCAAATTACTGGCTATGGTGTGGTGCGTTCTGTTTTATTTTGCTAGAGATAAAGAGTGATGAATTAAAGCTTTGAAGCAAGGAAGAACGAAAAACAAAAGACTACTTTTCAGCCACTCTAGTTCAAAGCCATTTATAAGCAGTGCCTGTCTGGCCTATTAGTCCATCCATCATCCTTTTATGCAATTCATCAATCCACTTTTGCTCATGGATAAGTAGTTACCTTCCATTTACACTCTACTGAAGTGTTAGTGCCAGGGATATCATGGGGTCGGCTGGTGGCTTCTTTCATGTTAATGCCCAAATGAGGGACATGAATTAATGGCACCACAGGAAGCCAAGCTTCTCTAGTTTGAAGGATGCTGTCTTGAATTCTTAGGGGGTTGGGATGGTGAGAAAACAAGCTGCCCTTATTAAAAGAGTGATTCACTAACACTGGAGACCTGATTTGGTTAAAAAATCACATCAGTGGGGCGCCTGGGTGGCACAGCGGTTAAGCGTCTGCCTTCGGCTCAGGGCGTGATCCCGGCGTTATGGGATCGAGCCCCACATCAGGCTCCTCCGCTATGAGCCTGCTTCTTCCTCTCCCACTCCCCCTGCTTGTGTTCCCTCTCTCGCTGGCTGTCTCTCTCTCTGTCAAATAAATAAATAAATAAAATCCTTAAAAAAAAAATCACATCAGTGCCTATTTTTAGTCCCCACAGAAAATTAAATAGAAATTTGTGGCCAAGTTTCTTTCTCAACTGAGACAGGCAGAGGTGCATTAAAGCCACTACCATCGACCTTCATATAAAACAGGACATGCTTAGCAACTGTGAAACCATGAAGGATTTTGGACTCCATTAACTTTTCTTCTTTCTGGCCTGCCTGAACGTGCACCCAGCATAGCTGGAAGTCCTACCTGTCCATCTAAGAGATAAAGAATTCTAGGCTCCTGCTGCCTTCTCATTCATTGCCATTTTGTTTGTTTGTTTTTTGTTTGTTTGTAGACTTGGTAAAGCAAGTGAGGAAGCTACAGCTACCTGACTTAAGGAAGCACTTTCTTTTAAAATGGCACCCAGATGGGGGAAAATGTGCTATTGGAGGCAATGATTCTGTTGGTCAATACAAATGGATCATTTAGGATTTGATTATGAAGAGATTCAGGAGCACTTGATTGTAGTATAATAACCCAGTAGATTGGAGATTATACAAATAATAATTGTAACTATTGAAATTGGAGAATGACTGAAATTTTCTACCAGGGACACTGGGGGCAAGGAATAAGATGAGGAAAGAAAGGGAATAGATAAGCTAAATCATGATCTCTGCCACAAAAATAGAGTGTTAAGGGTAAGGATGGATTTGAAATGATAAAAAGAAGCATACATGTACGCAAAAGACTTGTAGATCCTCTTTGAATCTCTTCTAGATGGAACACCACCCTACTCTATACTTACCCAGATACAATTGCATGATACTTTCCAAAGCAGTTTACAAAGATGTGAAATTCAATAGAGGCAGTTTCCTATGGTTATCAACAAGTAAATCTTGTTTTCACAATTTATGACTTCTCTAAAAATGAAATATGTAGATGGCTTTATAGAATGTGAGTTTTTTTAAAAAAGCAAATGCCTGCTTTCAAAGGGGGAAAGAAAGCCTATAATGAAACTCTTTTCC
Source organism: Ursus maritimus (assembly GCF_017311325.1). Taxonomy (NCBI): domain Eukaryota; kingdom Metazoa; phylum Chordata; class Mammalia; order Carnivora; family Ursidae; genus Ursus; species Ursus maritimus. The sequence goes on along the minus strand of NW_024424453.1, from coordinate 4,074,590 downwards.
ACCCACTTTAAATTCTACAGTCACTTATGAACACCTTCTATGTGTAATGTGCAGAGCAGGGTCAAGCACAAAGATCTACAGCGTGCATAGTCTTTGGCTTTAAAGTTGCTCAGTCTTGTAGGGCAGGGGAGCCAAACAAACAAGGAACTACCTTGCAAGAGAAGAATAGAAATGCCGCAGGAGTCTTAATGCCTCCTAACAGGGGATTCAGCCAAAGAATACAAAATCTTTGTAGATAAGTTCTAGCTATTACATCTGCTGAGTGATGTATTGTCCTAGTAGCCTAACTGAATCTGTTAATTTAATGAAATTTCCAGTAAATGTAGTGGGGGTTTTTTTTGGTGGGAGTATCTCTACTGTCACTCAGGACTTGTGTATGCAGTAGGAACTCAACACATTATTTGCTGAGCTGAATTAAAACAGAAGGTGTTTATTCTTAAAAGAGCCTTAGTAATTACATTTATTTTTCTATTCTGTTCTTAATATGAGATTGACTTACAGCTGGTAGCTGATGCTGAGATGTGCAGTTTGCAATTCTTTCTTATTCTCAGTTTTTTAGAAAAGCTTATTTAAAATGAAATAATTTTATTGATACCGCAACCTAGATGTTGAGGTCATTGATCAGTATTTTTGTTTGCTTGTCATTTTTAAAGGTAACCTTTACTAAAATTGACAGTTTTTCTCTTGGTGTTCACATCTATGAATTGTTAACATGTCTATATTTGTCTAACCACCACTATAATCAGGATACAGAATGGTTCTATTAATGTAAAAGATTCTCTCACACTATCCTTTATAGTCAACTCCCCCCCCCCGACCCTAACCCTTGATAAACACTGATCTCTTCTCCATCACAATCATATTGTCATTGGAGAATGTCAAATATATTATGCAGTATGTATCTTTTTGAGACTGGTTTCTTTTACTCCATGTAATGCCTTTGAGATTCATTGAAACTTTATGTATCACTAACTCATTCATTTTTTTTTTATTGCCGAGTAATATTCCACTGAATGGATACACCAGTGTTTATATTCCAATTTACTTGCTGAAGGACATTTGGGCTGTGCCAGTTTTTGGTGTTTATTAATAGAGTTGCTATGAACATTCATGTACATATTTTTGTGTGAATGTAAGTTTTCATTTATCTGGGGTAACATTCAGGAATTGGATTGCTTGGTCATTTTGCTAAGTGTATAACACACTGTCTAATAACTTTTTTGAATTTTTTGTTTAAAAAGAATTCCTTCCCATGTTTCTTTTGGCTGGGGGTAACAAATTGGGGATTTAGATGGGTAAGTTTAGCAGCCACATTTCCAGAGTTTTCACAGGATATAATAGACAAAAAACAAAAACAAAAAACCTTACAGGTAATTTAGACTTTGGAAAACTGAGAGTGATCTGAAGTTCTTAGAGAAGTGCTGTTTCCAAAGTTAAGTGACTAGAGTTCCTACCTTTTAGTATTTTGTATCACATACTTTAGTTGTACTGTTCTCACCAAAGCATCCCAAGGCCTTGCAGTTTCTACTGAAGCAATGCTGTTAGTTGATAGCAGCTGTAACCCATAGGCTTCAGTGTTCATTGGGGCTGGACCGGGAGAAAAATCTGAGTAATAGATTTTTTGATATGATAAGAAGTGTTTCTCTATTTCCTCATAATACCAAGGCTTTACATCTAGCTCAAGTTGGTTACAACAGAGTCCCTATTTCTTCAGGAATAGTCCTTTCTCCAGATAATTCTTGCCCTTTATACAAATAGAATTTTTGGCCCAAGCAACCAGGTCACCAAAGTCAGGCACATCTGAGTTTCATTAACATACATAGCTTAGACAAAAACTAGGACCTTCTCAGTGTATTCTACCTTCTTCACTAGCCAATTTATTAGCCCTAAGGTAAATGATCTACTCTCTGACTCTTTTTTCATTTGTAAAATAAGTATCATATTGTCATCTGTCTCACAGGGTTGTGGAGTAATTGAGTCAATAAACATTTTGAATAGCATCTAGCAAAAGTTGGTGCTCAGTGACATCAAATTGCAGTTATTACTACCATTTACTCTTCTGAAAAGAAGCTTGGACTTAGAAATGAGGCTCTTGGCAGACCCCCAAAAAGGGACTAAAGAGAAACTCCCCTCACCTTAGTGAATGGTAGCTTGAGAAGCTTAAGGGCCAGTTTATGACCACCACATTCCATTGACCTCTGCCCTTCAGTCTTTGTGATGAATTGTTCAGCAGCTTGTTTCTAGTTGTCTCGTACTTGAAATGCCATTGAAAATAGTCCATTGCTTATAAATAGCCACACCAAATATCAGTTGTAGAGTAACATTAATAATTATTCATTTGAATATTAATTTTTAATTTTTTTGAGAAACTGAATTAAACTGGCATGAAATTAATAATTTCCCCCTCATATTTCCATTTAAAACCCCCAAACAAATTAACCTGAAATAAATTTTCAAAATTTTATAGTAGGTGTTAAATAAATTTAGGAGTATCTTCCAATGTTTTGCTAAATTCATAATTTTTGATGACACTTTAGTGATAGCTTTTTTTAAAAAAGATTTTATTTATTTATTTGACAGAAAGTGAGGGAGCACAAGTAGGCAGAACAGCAGGCAGAGGCAGAAGGTGAAGCAGACTCCCCGCTGAGCAGAGAGCCCAATGGGGGGCTCGATCCCAGGACCCCGAGCCAAAGACAGACACTTAACCAACTGAGCCACCCAGGCGCCCCTAATGATAGCTTTTTAAGATAAGATATAGCTATCTGAGAAAGTTTAATTTAAAAAATAAGTCCTAATACTCTATGATATATGGTTATGTAAGTGTTTAGCGATCCATTTTCATGATCCACATAGATATTTAATATGTATGGAAGGAGGTGAATTAAGCAAAATAAAACTCTATGGAGACTCACTATATTGCATTAAAGTGCCTTTTAGTATATATTAATTGTTTATTTTAAAGGACAATTACATTCATATAAAGTAGGAGAGAAAATTGTTGACATGCTAACACTAATCCCAAATTCGCATTTTCCTATGTTCCATCTATGGATCACCAAATCCCCAGAAAGCAAATAGGTAATAAGAAGTATTATGTAAATGAGCTGACTTCTGCGGACATTTTCTTTTGGCATTTGATCGGAATAGTGGTATTGATGACAAAATCCCCTTTTTATTATTTTGAAGAGTATTAAAAGAAGATTAAAATTACTGTCTCCATTGATTGCTTGCTAAAAGGGAAAAATATTAGTCTTTTAACTGGACTTACAGTGTCTTTACAGAAACAGTGGTATTTCAAGCATGGTTAGTAATATTTTAATTCAACACAAGAACAAGAAGTGGATTTTATTGCTCTCTGCTTTATGGATCATGAATTTAACTGAACTAAGTAGTTGAAAGATGTGTGAAAAATACTGCCGTAGTGGGCTGTTGACCACATTTGCTTCTGTATTTTACTAATGCTATTTTTCATTTTAGCCAAGTCAGCTTTTCGTAAAATTAGCACCTATCCCTAAACACCTATGTGTATCACCACAAAATGGGGAAACAATCAACCGCTCTATTTACCTCAGCTCATTGAACAACACTTTACTTACGTGTGTATGTAGAAGATAAACCTAATTCGGCAAACCTGAGCAACAGACTATTGATTCACTTTTAAAACAGAAACCATCCACCTTAAACATTGAGAACCATGGAAAGACAGTATTGAAGGTAATATTAGTAGCTTAAGGGAAGAACACATCATTTTCTCTTTTCAATTAGACTTCCTGACTGAATTCCAGTGTGTACTCCTTAATGAGATGAATTGGGTGGTCTATCCAGTTTAACTGCAGTCCATTACTTTCTCAGTTATAAACATCTTTTTATTTCACAAAGGCCATGTGTTGACTGCTTATAACCTCATTAATTCTAATACACTTAAATTCAATAGCTGTTTCAGACTGGGGAGCTACAGATCCAAGGTTTCTCAGTTGACAAAGCAAAAGGAATTTCTACTTTCTTTGGGGGTTGGGACATGCTAATGCACTAAGAAGACTTCATTCGTGGGTGACCAATCTTCCCATCTATAGCTTTTCATCCTGGAGTCCTGCCTTATATTGTATGCATATTTTAGTCCTTGCAACATGTCTTCTTTTTCATATCTATGAAGTAGATTTATTCTCAGAGCTCTGAATGATAAATAGTCACCTCTAGTAGGGACTCAGCCTAGGGCCCTACGTCAAATCATTGACTCTGTAGAAGTCCATATTAGATACTGTTCTGCTGTCCAATGGATTCTTGCTTCCTTTGTCTACTGTATATCCCATTCCACTTCTGTGGGCTCAAGTCTTAATTTTAATGCTGTTTTGCTAGCTGAGAATGCTGTGAGCCACAGATCACAAGTGGGTGGTAACAACTATTATTTATATGTAGTGCCTTGGGGTACTGCATTTACAAAACTGTGGAGGCCACATTTGGCTTCAAGGGAAAAAAATATTAGGGTAATGGCCATTCCAACGGGATTTTATATTTTAATAGGGAAATTTTGAAAAGAAAAAAATGCCTCTAGAATTCACAGACGTAAAATTATAAAGACAAAATAAAGAAATTTTACTTTTTGCTTTTTTGTTTTTAATGGAGTAGTGAGTTAGGCCTACAGAGATGTATAGAGCCTGTGCAGAAGGAAATTTGATCTTTCCTCTGAAACCTGTTCACTGGTAAACTTTCCTCTCATTTTTACAGTAAATATATTTCTAGAAGGTTTTTGTTGTTGTTTGTTTGTTTGTTTTCCTGTTCAGAAACCTTTCCCTCTGATGGCTGTTATGAGTTCACTCATTATTTTTAGCTCTCTCAATTCAAATTGGAGTGTTGTGGTCCTACAGTATTGGGTCTGGGAAAGAACAACCTTCAGATCTAATAGGTAGTTACAAATTTGATAAATTAAATGACTTATACTTTACAGTTTTAAAGACTCTACTGCCTCAATACTTACACCTTGATTTGTGGAAGAATGCTTCATGACATAGTGACTTTCCCTTGATAATATCTGTAACTGTGGTTGGCAATTTCTATTTAAAAATTTGCTTTAAAAAACATGTGGTCTCTTGTTTTTTAAATAATAAACCATTTACACTAGCATAAAAATGTCTCATAAAATGCCCAGTGTCCCTTTTAAAACCTGCTATCAAAAGCCATATTACTTTAATTTTACCTAGTTGTTTTTAATTCATTTAAGATTTCTTCTTTACACTATTGTTATTTTTTAAATGAAAGGCAAACAAAGTATAAAGTTAATGCACTGAGAATTTAACTGGTTTATCTTTGAGAGTTTTTAAAAAGAACATAGAAACTAAATTATATCTGCTGCTTTGTCTATAAGTAAACATATGATCATTTCAGTATTTCACAACCTACTCCTCAAATACTTTTATTATGCATTTTTCTTTTCTTTCTCCTACTTTAAGTGTGTATGTTAAAGTGTTTAAAACATCTCTTAAATGTCTCGCAATTTGTAAGAGCATAAGTGGTTTAGAATGTTTATCCTCATTGAAAAAAGGAATGGTTAAGTTCAGTACTGTCCATTATTGATTGACTGAATGCTTTAAGAAAGAAAAAAAAAAGTTATTGCTTTCTGAGCTTTTGTTGAAGTCAACTTCCTCAAATCTATGACATGAAGTTGTCAGGGAGACAGCTCTAAGCAACATTTTAATTGTTCTCATCCTTGAAAGAACTGTGAAAACCATCTGCCCTTTTTTCCCTCATAATGAAGTTGTTGTTTTATATATGCAGAAGGGAAAGTTTAGTCAGAAGAGAGTGAAATTGCAGTGTTTCAAATCTTCCACAGTCTGGGTGTTTCCCTCTCTGTCCGTCTCTCTTAAGCATCCACCAAACCCAGGTAATACTTCATGAAGGGATAGACAGTGGAAGGAGGGAGAAGACTTTCTCATGGAGTTTTGAGTCTTTAAATGCTGTGAAAGTTATCAGCTAAAAGTGGGACTTATTCACTCTTCCACAGCACAGTATTGACAAGTCGAAACTGTATTTCTAATGTTCTCATCAGTACCCATGGCTCGAATAACAATAAAATAATGTCTTCCGGGAGGATTCATTCTTCTATTCATTCACTCATTTGTCTGTGAGGTAAATATTTAATGTGTATTTTCAGTGAACATGGTGTAAATACTCCCACCATGGCCAATTTCAGGTACTGTGATAGACACTGTATATTCAGCAGGGAACACGATGGGCATAGACTTACTCCAAAAGGCTTCCGTGCATGCGTATAGGGAGACATACATTAAACCAAAAATTATACAAACGAATAACAAGTAAGTGCTACAAAAAAGAAGTACAAAGTGAACAAATAAAAGGGGGACAGGAAAGAGATTGGAACTGGGAACTTGGGTAAGATTTATAGAACTAATTGAATTTTTATAAACAAATTTAGCTACCTCAGCCAACGCTACAAAACGGACAGACATGCATTTTTAGGCTTAAATTTATTCTTTCATGAATTTTGATAACAATGTAAACAGAATGTGTGTGTTCGTATATATACTATATGTGTGTATAAATTACCAATTTTAGAGATATAAGAATATTTGCGGTTCACAAATAATAAACTTAAAATATTCTTTGTTGTAAATTCCGTAGAGTCAGTTGATTCTTTCAGAACGCTTGCATTGATTTTTGCTGAACTCTTGTCTATGTAGCTAAACTATTGTTGTGAATGAGAAATGAGTAAAGTTTTAACATAAATATTGGTTGATATTTTCATTTACATTGACAAATAAGACAAAAGTGAGATAATAAAAATATGTTTGGAACTTTATTAGTTCTTCAATGTTGTGAGTAACGGCTTTGCCAAATCAGAGAGTAGTGTTAGGACTTGCAAGGCTATTTCCTTGAGTTTTTGTGCTAGTCACAATATGAATATCAACATGCCTACTTTTAAGTTTAATCTGCGCTATTAAAATTCTTTCCATCACTTCCTTAAGTCTAGACCTCAACAAAACAATAAACCAAGCCCTGCGCTGTAGTCTTTATGGTGTTAGGACTCCCACAATGGCTGATTTTTAACAATGTGGTCCCTGAACATAGAGTTGAGAAAAGATGTGAAGTGGCACAACTTTATGTAGTATTTCCACCCCTACACATACAATATTAGAAGTCAGCTCTACAGCATAAATGATAGAAAGATGTAGTAAAAGTATTAAGAGATTATAAATTTTGATGGTTTATACCTGTGTTTATTTAACTCAGCAAATGCTCACAAATTCCTGAAATTTTAGCAATCAAATGGCTCCAGTATACCACTAATGAGTATTTAGCAAAATAAACTATTAAGGAAAATTCGCAACTACACATCTCAGTTCTGGCTCTAGGATTTCGTAAGTGGTGGTGTTCTTAGAGCTGACTTGGTTGAGAAATAGCAAAAGTATTCATAGGTTCAGGAAGAACAAAAAGATGCTCAGATTTGGGTCCAGGGGTGCAGGATTTTGGCACCAGGTTCCATGTTTTGCTTTCAGAGTCTAGCAATACTTAGTCTACTTCACGCGCAAAACTCTCTTTTACTTTGGTCATTCCTACTTGAAAAGCTTAGTCACTCGGAAGGAACAGATGCTCTCTACATTCAAAATATTCTGGAGTTTGTACTCTAGAAGTTGCCACAATGATTTAAATGCCACATTTTCTAATGCCTTTATTCACACCCAGGTAAGACTGATCATTCTCTCCATCATGTGCTCATTGTTTTGTGTGTGCTATCTCGCCCCTTTGACTCCATTTCTTTGCAGACGTCATTTTGTGCTCCAAGTTGTTGGCTGTAAAATCCATTTGGACAAATTTTGGATACTATATGTATTTGACACTCTAGTTAGCCTTCAGTTAAAAAATCATCAAATAAATATGTGAACAAGTGGTAACATAATTGTTTTTCTTGACCTGGTAGGTGTCCTAGCAAAAAGTATGTTCTATGGGGCTGACATTTTCTTTGCACTGGAACCATGAGCCCAAGTCATATGTTTATCCCTCATCTTCATTACTTGGGAGTAAGCTAATCATTTTGCATTACCACTTTATATATACTAGTTCCAATATTAAATATTTAGTCTTGTCAGTCAAAGCATCCTGTTTTCTGAATCTTTCTCAACTGAATTCTATACTTGTTTTGTAATTGTTGATATCTTTATGATCAAAGACTCGTGAAGCCTACTCATACGTCTTAATACTCTTTCTCTTCACTTATCAAAAATATTTCGAGCACCTATAATGTAGGAATCGGGGGGGTCGAGAATGGGAGTCACAAACATGACTAAGTTACGATCAATGTCTTTCAGGGCTCGATAGCATGATGATGAGGGAGACAAGGGCACATAGACAGACTATGAAATGTAGTAAGTGCAAGTGCAGAACCGTAGACACAGTTCTAGGAACAGACTTTGAAGCAGTGGATTTTGTTTTATCATGCAGTCTAACCTCCTTTTAAAAGGAAATTATAAAAGGAGAAAATGGGGCTGTTAGGTTCAGGAAAGGAAATACCTCCCTAGATATTTTAAAACACGTATTGTCTTTCAGGTTCTGAAGGAGTTAAGATTTTGTTTTTGTTTTTATCTTGTACACAAAGTTACTATAAGTCATTCAAGAGTATATATTAGTATTTTGATTCCTATTTTTAAGGTAAAAATAACACTATAATCTTTTCAAAAGTCCAGAGTCCTGGGAATAGTTGAAGCAGTGTTCCATTTCTGAGTAAATATTAGTTTAAGCTGTTTTTCAGATACCGGTAGGCTCCCACTAAATGGAAGTTGTACACAGAAGTGATAAATAAGGGGAGAAAGGAAACGAGGGACAGACATGGAGAGAGATCGCCCACACTGACTTTCCCTTGTTGAAAGAACAGTTTACTGAATCACAGCTATTTACATTTCTAAGTGCAGAGCCAATATAATGGGCAGCTAACATCATATTGCAACTTTGTACAAATTAGAAACTGAATTAAGCTTGTAAATTACATGTTTTACTTTCCTGCCTGTGTAGGAGAAACTTCCACATTAAGCATTTCCACATTAAGAAACTTCCACATTAAGTTGTGGGGCAAATTTTAAATTTATCGATACTATTTTCTTTAAATTAACCTAGTCTTTATTCTTAGGGCTCTTTCCTGACAAAATCTGCAGTCACCTCTTAACTGGAATGTTAACACAAATTATATCATCTATGTTTCATCTGTCTTTATCTATTTGTCAACCTATCATCTATATCTGTCTGTCTGTCTATCTACCTACCTACCGGTCTATCTAATGATCAGTCATCTGTCACTGTCTCTCTCTATTTCAGCCTCCCTGTCTCTCTCTTACCTACCTCTGCTTCTAATTTCTCTTATTCTGGCTAGCACTGTCTCTAAAACATAATTTTCTTATTTGCCGCATAATAAGGAAGTAAATCAGTTCTTGGCAGCTGATTGGATGAGATTATATAGTAACTGAAGAAAAAAAATATTATACTGAAATGTAGGGTCTGGGAAATTCATTAAATCTGCTAACAACCTAACAACCCCTCTCTCACAAATTAGACTCCCCAGACAGAAAGTTAGCATCAGTGAAACTAAAGTTTACTGAGCCCTTAATATGTGCCAAACACTCTGGTAGGCTTTATCTGACCCAATTCTTACAACAGAAGCATATGATGATCTGTATCTGTCTGTAAGAAATAGGTACAGTGGGGCGCCTGGGTGGCGCAGTTGTTAAGCGTCTGCCTTCGCTCAGGGCGTGATCCCAGCGTTTTGGGATCGAGCCCCACGTCAGGCTCCTCCACTGGGAGCCTGCTTCTTCCTCTCCCACTCCCCCTGCTTGTATTCCCTCTCTCTCTGGCTGTCTCTCTCTATCAAATAAATAAATAAAATCTTAAAAAAAAAATAGGCACAGAGAGGTTAAATAACTTGCCCAAATCCCGAAAGTAGAGGAGCCAGAGTTCAGACCAGGCAGTCTGATTCCAGCATCATTGCATTTTATTGAATTCAAAGGCCTCTTGGTCTCCTGCGTATGCAAAATCTCATGCTTGGCTTCACTTACAATTTTTCTAATTGGATGCACTGTTTTACCATGGAATTCACACAAGAGATATCTTCTACTACTTAATTCACAGGTGTAGTCTATGTAAAATTATGCATATAAATGTGAATTTATTTTTTAGCTTCAACTTTTAAGGGACACACAATTTGGATTATTCCATCTGTGAAACTTGTTGAATTAGGCATGGCTTGGTATTGAAATATTAACATTGCGTTATATTAATATCATACTAATTAATGTAATTAATGACATTGCATTGATATTAATGTAGAATATACGTTTGCTGATCATACATGTGGAACTGTTTACTTAAGTCATAAATCAAAAAAAAGGATAAAACAAACTTCAGGGTATACGATACAGCTACATGGATCAATTGGTTAAGTAAAGTAATATTACAAGAATCATTACCAAGTTGGTCTAGTAAGGTTAAAACCCTAAATAAGGTTAAACAAAAGGACATAACTGAGTGATTCTGAAATGATTCACTTGGTCCTTACTTACGACCTTTACGCAGGACTTTTCTAGTTCCGGTGCCATTTCTGCTCACAATTAGCACATATAAAAGGGTACGTCAGCAAAATTTTAAATTGCTATGGGCTATGGATCACTGAGTCCCTTGGGAATTGCTGAAATTACAAATGTTAAACCCATGAATGTCAAGGTTCTTGAGTAATCTGCATTATCACACAAACATCATCCACGCCAGGCAGTAATTACATGACATGAGAAAATATTAGTAAATTATCTTTGCCAGGAATTAATCACAACGAATATACGCCCTTTATGGCTTATTTGTTTAAACTGTCGCACAGCGATTCTCCATTACCCCACACATATAAGTCCATTATGTATAACTTACAAATATGTTTTGTTCAGAAAAAAATTTAGTTTTATTAATGTTAATCAAATCTTAGGACTTACACCAGAACAAAATAAAGATGTTTTTTAAAGACTTACAAAATGAAGATACTTTTACGGCCTGAAGCCCGTCAGTAAAGTGAATGCTTAATATGCCTAATGAAAAATAGATCATCTTTTTAAAAAACTCACACTTAAGATAGAATTATAGATATTGATTTCTTTATTTCTTTTTTAAAAAGGATTTTACTTATTTATTTGTCAGAGAGAGAGCACAAGCAGGGGGAGCAGCAGGCAGAGGGAGAGGGAGAAGCAGTCTTCCCACTGAGCAGGGAGCCCGATGTGGGACTCCATCCCAGGACCCGGGGATCATGACCTGAGTGGGAGGCAGATGCTTAACCGACTGAGCCATCCAGGCACCCCAGATTTCTTTATTTCTTACGGCATATTTCAACGCAAACTTTCTATCTTCACCTTAATCTCTAATTTTAAAATGTGGTCGTGTTTGAATTTTATTATGTATACTTCTCTAGCATAAAGTATCTCTGTCCTTTATAATCTTTTAGCATGTACATGTAATTCTGACTTTATTTTTTTGTGTGTGGCTAGGAAGTATCAGAGTCTTTATAAAATATTACTTTAGAACCTTGCTTAACTCCAAATATGGGAAATATTGACATCTGAAGTTCTGTAAACATGTCTCACAGAGTCGATGTACTAAATACAAGACTTCTCAAAGGTCAAAGCAATTCTCATCAGTATCAAAGAATGATAGAGTTGTGTGGGGTAAATGTGGAGATACTGAATTTTGGTACTGTGTTCTCTACAAGGTAGAAGGAAAGATCTGCTGACCCCAACTCATTTCCTTTCCCCTGGTCACCTTCTTATTTCGTGTTGGTCTTTTTATATAGATATTCTCTAGTCAAGAAACTTCATTGTTGAAGCCTGTTTCTGCAGCTGTTCTTTAAAATGTGTGTCCAAATTATATGTTTTCTTCTTCTTGGAAATTTTATTGCAGAAAATCTCTGATTTTAATTAAATGTTGTTTCTAGTCTTATTTATAGTTTTCTTTTCAAAAAAAGGAATTATAATTATTGTGTCTATGCAAGAGACTTCTTTCTGAATTGCAACTTTTTGATGTTGAGAAAAGGTATTTGAATGTATTATGCTTTTCTTGAAGTAACTACTGCTTGCGTTATGTATCACTCATTTTTACATGTGGAAATCTAATGAAACTGATACCGCTATCTCTAAAATAAGTGTAGATGATAATGGATGATTCCTTTATTTAGTTCCATAAGAAACCAGGCTTCATTGAGCAATGTTTTTTAAATATCACGTGCTTAGATGAAAATATATTTACAAGCAAGAAAGTTGTGGGGAACCAAGACTAAGAGGCTAATCTTAGTATCTTTCCTCCTTACTTCACTTCTAGGTTCTTAGTAGGGATCAACTGAAGTATTCAAATTCTTGTATGTGATCAGTCTGATAGGACTATTTTGACTAAGTTATCTGGGCAATAAAATAAATCAATTAACCCCTAAGTGATTGGCAGAATATTTAGCCAGGACATTTTTAGACATAGCTCCATTATCTCCAGAGATATTTCTAGACTTATGTTTATATATTACATAATACTATGAATATTATTTTGATTAGAAAGGATTTGATGCAGTTAAAACCCTACTTTAATGATATCATTCGGGTTTTGAGAATCATTCTCATGTTTTCTAACTTGTCCAGTATATTATTTCTCATGTTTTACTTCATTATGAGAAAACTCTTATTTTTTCTCCTCTTCCACTTGATTTATTCTTTTCCATTTCTTGGCTTTGTGCCCTTGGCCTTCAAAGTCCTCCTTTATTTCATTTGCCATGTCTTTGGTTGCAGATTTTCTGCCTATGCTCTTAGAACCTGTGTGATTGTCATTTGAATCCTTTTCTCAAATTTGCAGTAGACACAATAGGCAATGAAAGGCTTTGAGATAGATAGATATATATTATTGATAGATAGGAACTAAAAAGATGCCAAGAAAATCTAAAAACATCGCTTCTGTGGCAGTGTCTCTATAAAACAGGGAGTCATGAAGGTGAAAAACCAATAATAGGTGTTACAGGAATAAAGTGAATTAGTCAACTCAAGAAATCTAGATCTAAACATCTTTATGCAAAGATAGCATTACTGAAGAGTTTCTATCTCAATAAGACATAACATTATCCATATATTAGAATGCAAAATATTTTTTAAAGATTTATTTATTTTTATTTGAGAGAGAGAAACAGAGAGAGGGGAAAGGGGAACAGGGAGAAGGAAAAAGAGAATCTTAAGTAGACTCTATGCTGAGTACGGAGCCTCACTCAGGGCTCGATCTCAACGCTGAGATCAGATATGAGCGAAAACCGAGAGTCAGATGCTTAACTGACTGCTTCACCCAAGCGCCCCAGAATGTGAATTTTTTTTATGGTTGACTGGTTGTTCACCAAAATCCCATCTTCATTTCTTATGTAGAAATAGCATCTTCTGATTTAGGGTGGGCATATGGCTGCCGAAAATGAAAACTAGATTGCCCATGCCTCCTTTTAGTTAAACAAGACCAAGTGTCCATGGAATATAAGAGATTTAAGGGAAATGGTGTAGATAACTTTTGGAAAGTATACATAAAGTAAAGAGACATGCTTTCCTGTTCCTATTTCTTGGAGTCAAGAGATAGACATATTGACTGGCTATGGAGTAGTTAGTTTGGGCTATGAAGTAGAAGCTATTGAGGTGGATGGGACAAGCTAGAAAAGGCTGTGGATGTGGACAGCCATGGAATTGCTAAACTACGACAAGACTGCTCTGGTTATATAAGAAGTAAATGAATTTCTGTATTTTTAAGCCAGTGTTCATTTTTAGTTTTCTGTAGCTTTTAGAGAAACGTAAATTTAATGACTATAAGCTGCTACTTTTCACAGCACGAACTGGACTTTTTAGACTATTCTGCTCTAGAATATTTTGCATTGGTAAATCCCAATTCTTCATGTTGTGTTTGCATATCTGTTCTGGGAGCTGGTTCACCATAGCAAGCACTCACTATACTACATAATGGCTAAGAAAGACGCCCTGTAATTTTCAGCGAAGGAACACAAGAGAAGTGGGTTTTGCCTCGTTACTTCTCATACCCTTCCCGCAGCCTGCTATAATTCTGTTCTTTTTTTTTTTCCTTTCTGTTCTCCTTATTGTGTATGCCCCCAGCTGCACATGACCTAGAACTGGAACCGATTCTAGAAGCCTTCTTGTCCCTTAATTACACCTTCCAATCTGTCACCTGGTACTGTCAGTTCTATCTTTAAAATATTTCTCCTGTTTGTCCCTGACTTTCCATCCCCATCTATTGTCATATTGCCTTGCCTCAGGCTTGTATCATGTCTCCGCAGCATCAGTGCCCACACTTCGCACACTGCAGCTCTTCTCCCTCCATCTCGCTTGCTGTTCTTATCACCTGGGAGAGATTGGGCATGCATACTGAGCAGGCTGCTTTACTCCTCAGAACTGCCCAGGGATTGCCATCATCTCCAGCCCTGGTTACCTATGGGGTTCTCATGAGCTGTGGGATCAACAGAGATGCCTGCATGGTCCTCAGTATTGATGTTACGGCAGGTGAGGCAGGGCTCTGGCCAGCCTGCCTTCCTCCACCTTATGCACAATTGCACAATAGCCTCACTGGAATTTCTTCTCCAATAGCATGTATGTATGGCCATGAATCTCTTAAGGTTTTTTCTTTTACCTTAAAAACATCATTTCAGTACATTATATTTTGTTAGAAAATAAGCCATTTCCCTTAGTCTTTCAAAAAAAATTTTTCTGAGTTGTACTTTGAATTTGCTCATAACATTTTTATATTTTCTTGTTTTTCATGTACAGTTTACATTCTTTCCTTTATCCTTAAACAGTCTTTTTAGAAGTTACCCATTTTATTCATCATTCAAAGACCTAACCTTTTGTTTTAGTAATGTTTTCCCTTTTTTGGTGTTTTTTTTTGTTGTTGTTGTTGTTGTTGTTATTTTTTTCTTTTTTATTCTCTGTTCATTTAAAAAATGCAGTTCAGTCTTGTTCTTTCTTAGGGTGTATTTTCTTATCCTAATTTCTTTACATTAAATGAAGATGTTTTTCTTTCCTCATTCCCTCCCTCCCACTTTCCCGCCTTTTATCTTTTCATACTTTAAGTAATTACAGCATTTATGCCTACAGATTTTCCTTAGTTATATAACATAAGTTTTGGTGTGAACTATTCTGCTTTTGATTACATTGTGTGTGGTTGGAAATCTCAGTTTTACTTTTATTTTGATCTAGGTGTTATGTAGGAAAAACATGCATTTCTAAGTATTGAAGTTTTAAAAAATATTTTACTAGTTTTATTGATTATGAATCTGAGAATGCAGCCTGTAAAAGTGGTATATATATTTAAACTATCTCTTTACTTTGAAAATTTTGTTTTCCTGGTGTTTTTATAATCTTTAGTAGTTTCTACTTTTTAACCCAGTGAATGAATGACTGCATTGTAGCAGAGGAGTTTAACACCTTCAGGTTTATTCGCTAGCTCATTATTTATTTCTCAATTCTATTATTTTGTGATTCTTAAGGAATGCGTCAGTGCTGTTTGCTTCTACTTTACCTGTATCGCATTGCTCTTCCTTGCTCCTAAAAACTGCTGATGAAATGCTACTGCTTCTTTTTGATTGTTTGGTTTTTTTTTCAAGTTTTTATTTAAATTCCAGTTAGTTAACATATAGTGCAATACTGGTTTCAGGACTAGAATTTAGTGCTTCACCACTTACATATAACATCCAGTGCTCCTTATACCAAGTGCTTTCCTTAATCCCCACCACCTATTTAACTGCCCTTCCCAATCACCTCCTCTTCCAGCAACCCTCAGTGTACTCCCTGTAGCTAAGAGTATCTTCCGGTTTGCTTCCCTCTCTCTTCTTTTTTCCCTCTTCCCCTGTGCTCGTTTGTTTTGTTTCTGAAATTCCTCATATGAATGTAATCATATGGTATTTGTCTTTCTCTGACTTGTTTCGCTTATCATAAGACACTCTAGTTCCATCCATGTTGTTGCAAATGGCAAGATTTCATTCTTCTTGATGGCTGAATAATATTCCATTGTAAATATACTACATCTTCTTTATACATTCATCTGCAGATGGACATTTCAGCTCTTTCCATAATTTGGTAATTGTTGATAATGCTGCATTACATTGGGGTGTATGTGTCCCCTCAAATCTATAGTTTTGTATCCTTTGGGTAAATACCTAGGAGGGCAATTGCTGGGTCATAGTGTAGTTCTAGTTTTAACTTTTTGAGGAAACTCCATATTATTTTAAATGCTGTGAGAGGTGATTAGCACTGCAAGGATTCTTGGATTTAGAAGTGTAAGCATGTATTTTTCCTCCTATTCTTCTTTCTCCTCCACCTCTTTTTTTTTTCTTTTTGTCTCTGTTTCACTCTCTCCCTTCAACCTTTCCTATCTCCCCCCACCCAACTCCTCTCTCTTAGTTGGGAACTGTAATAAATGTAACATACACAACACTTCTTACCTATTTTATCAGGTAACATTCTTGACCACAAGTAACAGAATTGATTGGTAAGATACATGGTAGCTTAAAGGATCTGCGGGAAAGCTGGGAGGCCCTACGTAGATAATGAGCATGAGCCAGGCAGACTTTGCAGCCAAGAAACAACTGGTTAGGATGCTACTGTTGCTGCCTCCATTATAGGACACTCATTTTCACTTGTTTCTATTACAGGAACAAACTGCCATCATTGCTGAACTGTTGACTTTTCTGTCATCACCATGATTAACATCTGGCTGTGCATCACTTCCTCAAGGTAAGAGTCGTGAGTGGTAGATCCTAGTTCATATCTCTATAGTCTCCACTCCAGGGTAGAGAAATCATCTGCCTTCTTGACTTCCTGCCTGTCACCAACCACACACAGTGATGGACTTCCACATATTAGGAAGGTTGTTTGTATGCTGAGTAAACACATAGCATATTTCTATTGCTTTTAAACCCTTTGTCCTGTGTGTGTACATAAATAAGCTTTAAAAACATGTATATATATGTTTGTCCCATTCTTTTACTTTGAAAAAAAGAATATCTCCCACCTAACAAAATGGGACTTTTCTTCATATGTGCTGAGTGCAGAATGTGCTGAAACCATTCCTGATGGGAGCCAATTCAAATTGTCAAGATTTTCTGCAGACATCTCCAAGTTTAGAATCTCTGGTTGATGTCCATTTATCTTCTGGCTCAAGTTTGTTCCATTATTAATATTGTTTAACTTACGTGTTGATTTACAAAAGTTAACTACTTTATACTCCCCATATACAGTACTAGTTAAGAGGAAAACAAAGAAAATAGTAATCAATTGTATGTGATACATGCATGGTTTTGTCCCTTCTTAGAAGTGTTCTTCTTTTGTGTACTACAGCCACTAAGTCTGCAAGGTCTGGAATCATTGCGAGAGAATTTATTTTTAATGAAAGAATCATTTGGTTTAAGTAATGAGATGTGATGACCTCTCGATTTATGAATTCGGGTGTTCAATTTATGGGGAAAATAGTACCATATATAGGTTATGGGTTCAGAGTATGTATCACATGTTGTCAGTAGTTGGCATTGTAACTAATTTTCATCAGCCCATAAACTTTTCTATTTCTGTGTAAAGAGGCTGTCAAAGAAAGAAGTACTACCATGTGGGATACCACAAAATGTAGTAAATAGAGAGATGATTTGTATACAGACACATGATGAGTAAGAATAGCAAATTCAAATCCTGAGTAAGTCTGCATTCCAATGAGGGTAAGGAATTAACCCTTTGTGTTGAAAGGGATCCAATATAATCCACGTGCCACCAAAATAGCTAGCTGGTACCTAAAATATGATAGTCCAAGTATGTTATGGTCACTGGCAAGTAGGTTCACAGCAATAGCTGGAGTGAGTCCAACTTGGTCAGAAGGGTTCATGTCACTGAGCTGATGCATAGCCTCCATTTCTATTATCATAGACTCTCTGTTCTTGAGTCTATTGAGTAAATGCTATGCAAGCTGAGGAGGAGGCTGCCTGAAACGGGGGAGTATGTCGTCTTCATCAGGGGCTTTCAAGAAACATTCATGGGGGAACTAGTTCGTAACTGGAAACCAACTCTGCGTTATTTGTTCGGCCTAGAAAAACATTACATAATTTATTGAAAATTATAAAGTTAGCCATTAGATATACTCTGTAAGAAAAAAAGATGCAAAAAGTGAAAAAATAAATAAATAAAAATGACTTAATGGAATATTTAATAAAAATCTACAATACCATTAAAAACAAAAGCAGAATGAAATTAATATCATTGAGTTCAAAATGACTATTAAATTGGATCTAAAATATAGCCAAGCCACACATAGCTTACTTC
This sequence comes from Ursus maritimus, assembly GCF_017311325.1. NCBI lineage: Eukaryota > Metazoa > Chordata > Mammalia > Carnivora > Ursidae > Ursus > Ursus maritimus. Next base: position 4,056,234 of record NW_024424453.1, on the reverse strand, counting down.
AGTTAAACTTATTCCATAATTGCAGGGATTGACTTATATTAAGAACTTTTGGTAATTCAACAAATTAATAACTTATATAGAAAAAATGTTTCTTCCTGTTCTAGATATTGAAGAGTCACTTCATACAGTTTTACATCCATATCTAATAGTAATGATAGGTCTCCTAACCAAATAGATACTCATATATCTATGTATATATATACCTCCTTACCATAGTAAAACTGTGTACTCAACAGAAGCCACAGTCAAGTTAGTTGTGAAACAGAAGAGGCATACCCACCATAATCAATAAGCAGGTAGGCAGATTTCTACTACTTTCCTTATTGAACATTGTTCCTGAAGTACTAGCCAATGAAGTTAGAAGAAAAAAAAAATGAGAGCCTTTAAACTTTATACGAAGCAGAAAATACCATTTATAACAGATTACATAATTCTGTACCTTGAAACTCTAAAATTTGCAATTGACATAAAAAAATCCATAAAGTTGTGGCTTTTGAACTATAGTAAAGAAAACAAAAATGTTTTCCTGGCTATGAATTATTATTAGCCAGACTGTACAATAGAGGAAATAAGCCTGTCTCAAAACAGCAACCACAAAAGTAAAATACCTAGAAATAAACTGAATAAGGCCTCAACCAAACCTATATGAATATAATGGTGAAACTTTACTGAAGGATGGTAAAAGAACTTGAAATTGTCAAAATAAACACTTTATTCTTTTTTTTAGAGAACAGCATATTTTTAATTTATCAATCTTAAGACCCAGTGCAATACCTGTGAAGGTAACAATAGGATTCTAAAGCTCATATTCAAAACAAACAAACAAACAAACAAATAAATAAAGCTCATATGCAAAGCTAAGCATGTATAATTATATAAAAGTAGAACGATAGTGGAACTACTTTTACAAAATGTTGAAATGTGTTATTGTGAAAAAATAGAAAAAATATATGTTGGTCTCCATTCTTAGTTCCTGGCATAGAGCTCCTAAAACCCTTGTAGTTTGCTAAGTGATAAGCTACTAGGAGCATCTTTTGTTCTAGTATTTTGTCTTTGACCCCAGTTCCTGATACAGGGCTCCTGAATCCTTTGGAATTTCCTGGGTGATAGGACCATCTTTTGCTCTAATAGGCAACTCCTGAACAGCTTCTGGGTGGTGCTGGTCACCAGAAAGACCAAGCCATGATTAAGAGCTTGGAACTTTCAACATCACTCCCCATCCCCCAGGAAGAGGAAGGGGTCTGGAAATGGGGTTAATGATCGATAATGTCTATGTGATGACATCTCCATAAAAATCCCAAAAATACAGAATTTGGAGAGCTTCAGGGTTGTTGAAGTACCGGGAGGGTGGGGTGCCTGGTGACGGTACGGAAGCTCTGCACCCCTTACCCCCTCTTTTCTATCTGGAATTTCATCTGTATCCTTTATCGTATACTTTTATAATAAACAGTAAATACAAGTAGGCGTTTTCTTAAGTTCTGTGAACCATTCTACAAATTATTAAACCCAAGGGGGAGGTCATGGAAACCCCAACTTATAGCTAGTCAGAAGTATAGGTGACAACCTCTGACCTGCAACTGGCATCTGAAGTGGAAAAGGGGAAGTCAGAATGAGTTAAGTTGTGGGATACCCAGCTGATGTCATGGGGGATTGCTTGGTGTATGAAAACCTCCACACATTTGTTGACCAGAATCGTGAACAGTGACGTATCGTGAGTATGTGAGTAAAGGAGAAATGGAGGAGTGTTTTTTCTATACAATTACCATATTTAATACAGTTATGTCATGAAGTGTCATTTGGGTAAGATATGAAGTAGATGAAGCTTGAAGCCTTATGCGTACCTGGGAGGAAGGACGGTAGAAGCAGGAAAAAAGGCAAATGCAAAGGCCCAAGCCCCAAGGCAAGACTGCACCTGGATGTTTGAGAAGCAGCAAATATGACCTTGAGTGTGGAGTAGAATGAGAAAGGAAAGATTAGGAAATGTGGTGAGAATGGGAATAGGGGTGGCAGGGTGGGTTGTAGGTCATATGGGCCTAATAAGTCATAATAAGAAAATGCTTGGCTTGTACTCTCACTGAGATGGGAAGTCTTTGGAGGTCCGAACAGAGAAGTGAAAGGGTTTTACTGACATTTTAATGGTTTCACTCTGGCTGCTGTGTTAAGAATAAATGAAGGTGGACAAGGACAGAGGTAAGGAGACCATGCTGAAAATCTGTGAAAGTCCGGGTGAGAGATAATGCCTTGAATAAGAATTGTAGCAGCAGAGGCAAAGACACACAGTCTAATCCTGGATGTATTTTGAAGGTGGAATCAGTTGGACATGCTGGTGAATTTAATGTGGAGGAAGAAAAATAAGGCAGGGATGACTGTAAGGATTTTGATTTGAAAAACTAGATGGATGGAATTGCTACTTACCTAGATGATGAAGTAGAGTGAGATTAGAAAATGGATCATTGATACTGCATGGAGCTCTGGGTGTTATACGCAAATAATGAATCGTGGAGCACCGCATCAAAAACTAAGGATGTACTGATGGTGACTAACATAACATAATGAAAAAATTTAAAAAATGGATCACTGATTGAGGAGAAAAGGTATGAAGTTTATCATTATTAGAAATGGGAATATTTTGGCCCACGGTGGTATCCTCTGAATCCAAACAAATAAAACAAGATAGGTTAGCAGCACTGAATGTTTATAGATAACAGCAGTATTTTGTAAGACTCAAATTTTGGGAGAGTGGGATACATTTGATAAAATCCACAGGCAAAATTTTATGGGCTATCGTACAGTGTTTTTGTGCTTTATTCAATTTTTAATATTATCATATCATATGTAAAGGATTTATTCCATGTAAAAGCATTCCTCATTTATCTTACAAACTATTTAATATTTTTCTTTCCTATTAATAAGATCCCAACATTTTAAATGTGCTGAGAAATTTTAAATGAAATCTTAAAAACAGCTGAGTAGGACATTGTAGTCTAAAAAAAACTGTTGAGGATTTAAAAAGAAAAACAAAAAAGAAGACCCTTAGTCTAAGAATTTGAGAGGGAGGTAACTAGAATAAACAGTGTGATAGGTTTACGCATAGCACCGAGGGCCCACTTGGAACAAGTGATCGTGGACAGAAAGCAGCATTGCTGTGGTGTTTTTCTCTAACCATGTGCAAGTGCGGCCACATATGGGGGAGTTGTATTTAACCCATGGTTCTTATTTAAGTGAGTACAAAGAAACAAAAAAGAAATGGAGTTGAAGATGTTTGTCAAGGAGTGATTAGAATGCTTCATCAAGGAACATAAGGTTTCAAAAGGAAAATAAATATATAAGGAAGAAAAATTACAGAGAAAGGAGGGTGGTGGTGTCAGTAGATTGCTGACTAGGTATAATCAAATGATTATTATAGTGAAGGTGTTGGAGAAAATGAATTCATCAACTAGGAGGTCACAGAGTGGGATTATTAAGTTGAATTTATAAAAAAAACATAGTACTGGCGATTATAGTCTATGACCATGAGTATGAGTGGCTGAGGTGAGTCGGAGACCCAGATAACTGAAAGGCAGAGGGCGAGGAGCTGCTAGCTCAGTATATTCCAAGGGTCATTTATGTGTATATCGTATACATATATACTGTGTATTTTGAAATTGCCAGGAACTGTGTGTTGGTTTTGTACTATCGAATAACAAATTACTACCGATCTGGTGGCTGAAATCAACACCTGTTTTTTATCTCATAGCTTTAGAAGTCAGAAGTTTGGAATGGTATGGCTAAATTTTTCTGTTCAGGCCTCATGAAACCTAAATCAAGGTGTTGGCTGGCCTCGGCTTTGATCTGGTGGCTGTAAGGAGGAATCCACTTCTGAACACATTCAGCTTCTTAAAGTTGCTTGCAGCTGTAGGACTGCAGACCCTGTTTCCTTGCTGGCTTTGACCACGGCCTTCTCTTGGCCCTTAGAGAATTCTTGTACATGGACTCCTTCATCTTCAAAGGTCTCAAGTGCTTCTTCATGCTCCACTCTCTCTGACTTTCCCTTTTGCCTTCCTCTTCTGGTTCTTTTTTTAAAGACTTCATTTTTTTTTTTTTTTTTTTTGAGCAGTTTTAGGTTCACAGCAAAATTGAGAGGATACATGAGTCTGGTCTCCCCCCCTCATCAGCATCACTCACCAGAATGATATAGCTGTTACCAAGGACAAGCCTATATTGATACATCGTAATCACCCAGAGTCCATAATTTGGATATGGTTCACTATTGGTAGCATACGTTTTTACGGATTTGGACAAATGTATAAAAACATATATCCATCATAATATCATACAGAGTGTTTTCACTGCCCTAAAAATCCTCTGTGCTTCTGCCTCCTTATCTATCCCCTTTTCCCCAACCCTTGGCAATCACCGATCTTTCCACTGTTTCCACAGTTTCGCCTTTTCCAGAACGTCATTGAATTAGAATCATACAGTATTCAACCTTTTCAGATTGGCTTCTTTCACTTAGCAATATGCATTTAAGTTTCTTCCATCTTTTCGTGGCTCGATAGCTCATTTCTTTTTAGCGCTGAAAATATTCCATTGTCTGGATGTACTGCGGTTTATTTATCCATTCACCTACTGAGAGACATCTTGGTTGCTTCCAGATTTTGACGATTATGAATAAAGTTGCTGTAAACATCCAAGTGCACATTTTTGTGTGGATGTGTGTTTTCAGCTCCTGTGGGTGAAGACTAAGGAGCACAGTTGCTGGATCAGATGGTAAGAGTGTGTGTAGTTTATAAGAAACTGCCAAACTGTCTTTCAGAGTGCCTGTACCATGCTGCATGCCCACCAGCAATGAATGAGAGTTCCTGTTGCTCCACATCTTTGTTAGTATTTTGTGTTGTCAGTATTTTGAGTTTTGGCCGTTTTCGTAGGTGTCTGGTGGTACCTCGTTGTTCTAACTTGCCTTTCCCTGGTGAGGTACGATGTGGAGCATCTGTTCATTTGCTTATTTGCCATCTGTGTATCTTTGGTAATGTGTCTGTTATGGTTTTTGGCCTACTTTTTAATTGAGCTGTTTGATTTCTTATTGTTGAGTTTTAACAGTTCTTTATGTTTTTAACAACAGTCTTTTGTCAGATGTGTCTTTTGCAAAAATTTTCTCCCAGTTTGTGGCCTGTCTTCTAATTCTCTCAGTATTGTCTTTTGCAGAGCAGAAGTTTTTAATTCTAATGAAGTCCAGCTTGTCAATTATTTATTTCATGGATGTTGTCTTTGATGTTTTATCTAAAAAGGCATTGCTATACCAGAGTCGTCTAGGTTTTCTCCTGTGTTATCTTCGTGGGGTTTTATAGATGGGCATTTTACATTTAGGTCTGTGATGCATTGCAAGTTAGATTTTGTGAGGGCTAGAAGATCTGTGGCTCCTTAAGACCATATTAGGGGCAAGTGGTGTTTATAGCTCCCTTCATTTCCTTTTCAATTTATTACAGTGACAGAAGATCTAGCCTAGTTTCCCTTTGCTGTTCCCTTTTTAATGCTGAAGACCTCATTTGGGGGGAAGGGCTGAACATTTAACTTTCTTTCTTTTTGTTTTTCTACTCAAAAGATTTATCTGCATTATATAGATGACTGTGACTGACTGGGAATATGGTCTTAAACGTGGCAGTGAGAAAAGAGAATTACAAATATCGACATTTAAAGATACTATTTCACCACATCACCACATCATTTAAGACAGAATACCTAGGTGTCAAAAGGTGTAAGATGACAAATTTTATTACCTTAAATGTAAAGTCTTCTGTGTGACAAAAACTTCAAATAAAAACCAATGAGGGAATGATTAAATATAATTTGTATTAATTGTGACCAAGGACTAACTTGCTAAAATAATTCTTACAAATCGTTAATATAAATAGCAAATCCCTGTAAAGGAAGGGAGGAAGATAAAAAGGAAGGGCATGGACTGGCAATATATGGAGGAATAAATACTCATGGTTCATAAGTAGACCAAAAGATGTAGTCTCTCCTATAGAGCTATTTTGTATTGTAAATACTGCAAATAAGACAGCAATTAAATAGCACTTCCCACTTTTCATCCTGTCAGAGAAAAATTTCAAACGTATACAATGTTGGAGAGGTTGAAAAAGAGGCTTTTTCATGTGTCGTTGACAAAACGTACTTTGGTATAACAAATGTCGTGGGAGTTTTTCAGTCTTTATGAAAATTTCCCTGACATCCATTCTGTGATTTTCACAGATGTACGCACACACATGTTCATTATAGCTTTGTTGATGCAGCAAAATCTGAACACGTCCTGAGTAATCATCTAAGGGGTCAGCCACGCAGTGGAGCAACGCCCAATGAGCTGGAGCTCTAGAACATGCTACGTTCACAAGCTGCAAGCACAAAAATTCTCCAGAACGGTGTCACATCTGCATCCATATGTATAACAAGTTTTATGTGTATATAGGCAATGTATTTGTGTGAGTTTGAAAAAATCAGAGGAAGATTCATTAAAACTCTGTCAATGGCTATTCCCTCATACTCTGAAGTGGGAAAAGAGATACTTTTCATTGTGTCACCTTTCTCGTTTGGATTTTTTATCACAATTTTGTATTTTGTACGTGAAAAAATGATTAGAGAAAGAAATTAGAAGACCTTAATTTAGAAGCTAGCATACGAGGTTTTTTTCCTTGGCTTTAGAATGTTGTTTCGTCTACAGTTGCAATCTGGTAACTGAAGGCACAACTCTGAAATGTTTCAGAATTGGGAGAAGCTAAGGATTTTCTGTGTGATTTTCATGGAGTAGTAGTTTTACTAATTCAATGTGTCTTTTTTTATGAGGAGTTAGCTACTGTTTCCTTGATTCTTTGTTCCTATATATTTGGGGTTTAGGAATAGTGAAATGCTGTTGTGATTCTAAAACAAATTAGCTGCGTATTTATAATACAAACTAATGATTGTGTAGAAATGATTCTGATTCTGGAGAAAACCTGCATTGAACTGCGAATGAATTTGCAGTATTCCAACAGCAAGAATATATGGATGTTTTCTTAAATTTTTTTAAACATCCATTTGATGCCTGTTAAGTGTGAGATCTTCAGCTATTGTAAGGGCTACATTTGTCTATCATTCATTCATCCTTCTCAATTTCTTCATTGATTCATCACTTATTTACTGTCTCCAATATTTGGGGAGCATTTTTAGGTTTTTAGAGTGAATTTTCTTTTCTTTTTTTTTTTAAGATTTTTATTTATTTATTTGACAGAGAGAGACAGCCAGCAAGAGAGGGAACAGAAGCAGGGGGAGTGGGAAAGGAAGAAGCAGGCTCCCAGCAGAGGGGCCTGATGAGGAGCTCTATCCCAGGACCCAGGGATCATACCCTGAGCCGAAGGCAGATGCTTAATGACTGCGCTACCCAGGCGCCCCTAGAGTGAATTTTCACTAGGAAAAGTCTGTTCTGCAATGGAGCTTATATTTCAGTTGTGAAGAGGGGAGACAAACCAGTAAACCAAACGAAACCAAAACAAAACATAAAAAGGAAAGAGAAATAACAAAATAATCTGAAACAGGCAGTAGTACTTAAAAGAAAGCAAAAGGGATTAATTTGAATGACAGATACTGGTGGGAATGGTGATGAGGTTGGGATTGGAGGTGGGTTGTGGGGTTTTATATAAAGTTTATGACAGTTAAAGGGAATATATGATAAGGTTTCAGAGCACTGAGTAGGTTTTGTTTTCTTTATATTTACTTCTCTGTTATTTTCAGCATCTTTTTTTTTTTTTTTTGAGGGGGAGGTAGGTGGGTTTATCCTACAGAAGCAAGACTGCCGTCATCACAGATAATTTAATGAAATAAGGGACTCTGAACTTTATTTGAGGGCTGTATCTGTTCCAAGTTAACACAAATAGTAGATTTAACTTGTAATAGATACAGCCTTCAAATAAAGTTTAATCAAGACTAGAAGACAGTAATTTAATGTAAGGCAAAGTTTTATTTTTAACCATCTATTTGTCTTATTCATTCATATAAAAAATCCTTTTGAAGTGTCTTTTTGGTATAGTTCAGTGATATTAGATTCTCATTGATTTTTTTTTTTTTGATTGCGGTCTTGTTTTTATTTTTGGTTTTGTTTTGTTTTTGTAATTTCAAGTCATTCACTCAATCTTTCTTTCATATATTATAAATATTGTATTAGATTGTAAATACTTACAGTCAGTGGGAACCCCTACTTAAAGAGTCTCTTACAAATTGGTGTTTATTTCTTATAGTAAGAAAACTAGAGGGAGATTGATGGGTTGCTGGCGTTAATACAGTAGCTTAAGGAGTAATGCTTCTGCCTCTCTGTTCCATCATCACGATAGTTAGCATTTTACTTCTTGTCCTCAAGATGACTGCTACATCTCCAGGCATAAGGGGAAAAGTCAGTGCCAGAGCTGTTGTTATCACTCAGCAGGGAAGCAAAATCTTTCCTAGAAATCTCTTGGCAGGCTTCTGCTTCAATCTCATTGCCTAGAACCAAGTCCCATGGGAACCCCGGCAGCAAGGAGTGCTGAAGAAGCAGAAAATAAGACTGTGAATGTTTTAAAACAATCTTTATACAATTCCTGGAGCTTGATACATTGGTGCTCCCGACAGAATCATGAAATATGGGTGACAGTGGATAGTAAGTAGCCAACTATGAGTAATTGACCACAATCCTGCTTAAACTATAGCACCTTGAAAGCAACAAACTATTTCATCCAGTACATTAAAAAAAAAAAAAAATGTTACCCAGAGGAAGTTTTAGCTGTTTGCCATTTCCCCAATGTTATCTTTTTTTGAACTGGGCTTTTGTAATTATTGACTATAAATAACTGATTACCAAAATTAACTGGGATGATAATAATAGTAAACACTGATAATTAATCTGTGTTCTGAGTGCTTTACATATAATAATTAATTTAATCCTCACAACAGCTTTGGGAAGAAGGTACTATTATTATGCCCATTTTATAGGAAATTTGAGTCGTGCAAATGTTAAGGAACTTGCCTGTGGTCTTACAGCTAGTAATGACTGCACCAGGATTGAAACTCAGGCACTTAGCCTCAGAGATGACCAATACCAAGGTGGAACTGTGAGAAGAAATAATGGCGGCATTTCGTTGCTGAGAGCTGCACCTATAAACTAAACAGCAAGCATATGGGGGCCTCAGTTCTACAGCACAAGACACTGAATTCTGAAAACAACTGTAGGGGCTTGGAAAAGAACTCTTAGCTCCAGCAAGGGATGGAGCTTTTTTGACATGCCAGTTATAGCCTTTTGCAACCCTGAGCAGGAACCTAGATAACCTGTATTTGGAATTCTGAGCCCCAGAAAGTATGAAATAATACGTATGTGTTGTTTCAAGCCACTAAGTTTGTGGTGATTTTTTATACTGCAATAAAAAAAAAATACAACATTCAAGCTCCAATGCTTGTATGTTATATCTTAAATGAGATGCTCATTCATTTTGAGCCTTTTTTCATGCATTAACTCATAATAAATAATAATAAACATGGCTAACATTAGCTGAATAATTTGCTACGTTCCAAAAACTAGTCAATGCTTTAAAAAAAAAACACATTTATTTAATCCTCATAGCTATCTTGATGTAGACACTGTAATTATCCTCATCTTACAGATGAGAAAACTGAGAACAAGTAAAATGTGAGGCGGAGTAACTTCTGTAGCTTAGACAGCTAAGAGGTAGCAGATCAAGAACTTGAATCCAGATATAGGAACCACACGGTCTAAACTTGAGACTAAGATTCTCCGCTGCTTGGCCTCTGTAAGTGGAGCTCGGGGCCTGACGTTCTTCCTTGGAACACAGTCTTCAAGAGGAAGTATCGGGGCGGGGCGGGGGGGGGGCAAACACTTTTTTTTTTTTAAAGAATATACTCTATAGCAGATCAGGAGGACAGATGAGGAAAGTTAGATTTTCTTATAACTAGAGTGAGAATCTTTGACCACGAATTGTTGTATTGTAACCATAGGTTGAACATATCAGCATGATTTAAGGTGTACGACCTAAACATATGTAATTTTTTAACTAGTTTTAAAGCTAGAAAAATGAACACTTAAAGAAGAAAAGGTATCAGCATGAGAAAGCAGCAAATGGGTCCACCATGATTTGGGCATTTAAATGAATGTTTAAGAAGCTTAAAAAATTGTACACATACCAATATATGTTTCTTTTCTTCGTGATGTTGTCTAATACTACTTTATCACATTGTATACTTTTAAAAATGGGTGATTGCAGGTAGAATTGTTACAATGCTTTTACCATATTTCCTGTTTCACTTCAGTTGACTAGAGTCTACATCTCAGATTCTCCCTTGGTCTTTTCAAGTTGAAGAGGAATTGTTTTGTGCCACACATGACATTTTTGCAACACATTTGATTCCACATGAAATGTACACAGAAGTAATATTTTGATGTCTGTGTAACTTTCATATTTAGCTCTTCTCTTTGATCTAAATTAACATCTTTAGAAATGGATCTTGGAAGGAAGGAAACTAATATTTATTAGAAATCAACTAGGTGCCAGTCACTTCATGTGATACTTCATATTATCCTCTCATATACCTAGTGAGTTCATTTTTATTGTTCGTAGTCTACATATGGCAAATCTGAGAAAAGGGAAGATTAAATAATTGCCCAGGATCACATAACGCATTGACGGCCATTTGGTGATTTGAACCCATGGGGTCTCCTTCAAACACTGTGCTCTTTTTCCTATAAACACACCTCCTCTTAGGCTCAGTGTTATCGATCTGCTTCCTTCTTTTATTATTGGCAGTAGCCATCTGCCAGATGAATTTCAAAGTACTTTGGAAAAAATGTTGTTTGAAGTATGAATACATGTCTGTACTGATTGCAACACACAGTACAACTCCCATACAAGCAGGTTTTAATGACACCATCTGCTTTGCTGTTGGAACTGCTTGTATTTGGGTATGAAATCACTGCCCTATCTTGTAGTAAAGAGAAATTTCCTACCACAAAACTTCATCCACTTGAAAATGTATAGCAAGTGATTTAATTTCAGAATTGAAATGTATTTGCAAAAGTTGAGCTTACTGTTGCTTTCAATCAGCCATTGCATATCTGAAAATAATTTAAAATTTGAGAAATTTACTTCAGTATATTTTATATGACATTTTCTCTGCATGTCTATTTCTAGTTATACATAGTGCCTTTAAGAAGTCAGTTGTTTGTTTGTTTATTTATTTATTTATTATGTTCAATTAGCCAGCATATACTACATCGTTAGTTTTTGATGTAGTGTTCAACGATTCATTGGTTGCATATAACACCCAGTGCTCATCACCAAATGTGCCCTCCTTAATACACATCACCCAGTTACTTCATCATCCCACTCCCCTTCATTCTGTAACCCTCCGTTTGGTTCCCAGAGTGCAGAGTCTCTCATGGTTTGTTTCCCTCTTCGATTTCTTCCCATTCAGTTTTCCCTCCCTTCCTCTGTGGTCCTCCACACTATTCCTCTATTCCACATATGAGTGAAACCATATGATAATTGTCTTTCTCTGCATGATTTATTTCACTTAGCATAATCCCCTCCAGTTCCATCTATGCTGATGCAAATGGTGGGTATTTATCCTTTCATGATGGCTGAATAATATTCCATTGTATATACGGACCACATCTTCTTTATCCATTCATCTGTTGAAGGATATCTTGGGTCCTTCCACAATTTGGCTAGTGTGGACATTGCTGCTATGAACATTGGGGTGCATGTGCCCCTTCTTTGCACTGTGTCTGTATCTTTGGGGTAAATACCTAGTAGTACAATTGCTGGGTCATAGGGTAGCTCTATTCTTAACATCTTGAGGAACCTCCATACTGTTTTCCAGAGTGGCTATACCAGCTTGCATTCCCATAAGAAGTCTTGATATCTTTAGATACTGAATTTTCTGAACATTGAACTTCTTTTATGAAAAATGGCTGGTTACTATTTAGTAACTAGTAAAGAATACATTTCATTAACGATCATAAGTAAGTGTTTCTTATTTATACCTGCCAATAATACAATGAATATCTCTTTTAAAAAACAATTCATTTTTCTTTTATGGGTGTTGGTTACTAGAATATATAAATGTCATTGTAGGAAGTGTAAGGTGCCTCCATATCACAAATCTCCACCATGCAGATCTATGTAGACAACAAATTAGAGACGCTTTTGCAACTTTTCTTTTACCTTATTTAGTTTTAGCATTTTGTCTACATTGACATTTTCTTTTTAGTTGATCATTTTCTCAACAAGTCAGAGAAAACATATTCTTTTCTTGAAGATTTTATTGCCACTAATTCAAAGTGATGCAGCACAAGAAACATATTTTTGGTTTACAAAAATACACTTGACCTTGAAGTATGGAAAGGAATGCTCTGCACTAGTAAATAAACTGATTCATTCTGTCATTGGAGATATGAAGAAGTGATATACATAGAACATCAAGCTGTCATTTCTACTTTTTTTAGTTGTCCTTTTGTTTTAACTACGAACATTTTGAAAAACATCTTAAAAAATAGCAATCTTTGAGACATTTTCCTTATAACTGTCAAAGACAAGCCTGTATTCAAGTTCTTGAGAACAGTAAGGGGCAGCACAAAGCCAAATTAAAAAGCAAACCATTGTCATATTACCACATTATTATCATCATATTAAAATTGGGTATAGTTTTATAGAACTGGTCTAATTCTACCACTGTTTCTCTTTTAAATCAGTGTTTTATTTAGTTCAACCAGCATTGGGTATATGATTTTATTATTATTGATCTTTTTTACTCTAAGGAAAAAATGCTCTCAAGACATTAAACTTTATATTTGTTATCAAATACCTTAATGTAAATGGAAGAATAGGCCATCTCTATATACTGAGTATCCGCCAGGCTTATATAAGTTTCAGATATGTTAACAGTCTATTTGCAGTTAATATGACCAGCACTCTGGTATATTTTTTAAAGACACAAATGTTTCTCTTTTAAAAAAATGCTATAAAGCCTTTTGTTTTGAAAATTGTCTTCTACTGATAATTAACATGAGGAATAGGAAACTAAACAATCTTTTAAAGGAAATAATATTGTCCAAAGGATAAAGTATAAGTTGAATCTTAGTAAATGGCAATACTAGAATTCTTTCAAGCTCAAAGCTATCATCTAAATGTGAAATGAAATAGTAATAAAATAAAAAGCATGTAGGCTCCCATATAAGAAAGAATTCAGGGAGCACTGCGGACTATAAAGACCTTAAAAAGACCAATTTTGTATCATCTAGCTGCTCTTGTATTATAGATAATCTTGGCTCTAGCTATGTTTAAGTCAACTTGGTTACAAATGAGATACTGAAAAAAATGATCAATAATATTAAAGGTAACATATAATTAACGAATGAAGACTTCGGTGAGTTGGAAGATTGATCTATTATGAGATAAACTTTCACTCTAGATGTCAGTAGTCTCTTCAATTTTCAGATATCAGTAGGACTTCTGGTGAGAAACTAGAAAAGTAGGAAAAGAAAGGTTTTTCGAATCATAAGAAAGACACTTCTAACTTAGAGATCTGTCCTACATGATAGTTTGATCCTGGAACTCACAGTCTCTAAATAGTTGTTCTTCTAACCAGCATAAGGACATCTCCTAAACGGTTACGGCAAAAGGTACTTGGACTTGTTAGGGATGTTCTGTATTACATCCTATTGTGCAGTAGCAACAGGAAAAGAAACATGGTAGAAAGATTAACAGCAATGTTAATCTAGCAGTTAAGGGAAAAAAATTCATATTCTATTGACTCAAGTTTGAGTAGATGTAGGAAAAGATACTGAAAATTTGTCACTAGTATTTTCTTATAGAAACTGTAACCAAATTAATATTGGAAAATATCAAATATATGTATAACTGCACTTTTCTCTTAAAATGGGTTATATGTCACAATAAAAGTATAAAAATATATATATCTGCCCTCTCCAGGCCCTAACCCCAAGAATCTGTGATACCTTTAAAAAGTATTAAGGGTAAGCTATTACATGTGCTTTTTCTTGGAATGAATCATCAATTTTTATTTTACAGATATGGCTCACTAAATATAATACAACTATGATGATTCATGAAATTTGGCTACTTCAGTTCTTCACGTTGGTAGTTAATTTCTCTTCCCAATTTAAAATGCCTTGCATTTCATTTACAATATTTGTTTCTGCCTATACATATGATCAAATATGTGTCCTCAACTGTTGGCTAGCATTCTCCAATGTAAGCTATCATTGTAAATGACAAGTTTTAATGGGAAGCGGGGGTACCAATGTGAATAGCCAGGCTCTATGTTTGCATGCTATTTAGGTTGGCAGGTAAAGACTTCAGAAGGGTTATTGCTGAATGTTCATTTTTAAAATACAGTATTTTTATTACAAAATACACTTACTAGACAGTATATCTTAAGAATCTGCAAAAGCCTAGAAATGATGTAGAAAATAAAGTCATTGTAGCTAGATATAAGGTTCAGCAAGAACACAGTGAATGTTACATTGAAGTATATGCCTGTAATTTTTCCATAAAAAACTATTGGTTTTTTATTCATTCAATAGTACATATTCAACATTTTTTTTTTTTTTCTGTGCTGGGTCCTAGTTATACAAATTTGTGAAAGATGGAGATATTTCTGTTTTCAAGAAGCTTAGAATCTAGAAGGAACAGTCCATTTGAGTAAACATGGCAAAGTGTATAAAGCAATATGATAAATGAAGTATCCACAGCACACAATTAAATCTTTGGGTTGGAAATATAGGGTTCAGAATATGTCACGCCAAATTATGTCATGTTGGAATATTGATTAATTTGAATTAAATGTTCCTGAGAAATGACCAGTACAAGAATAATACTCTGACCCACCTCTGTCCTCCTGAATGCACGAGATAAATCTTCTATATGCCAGGCTTCCCTGTACAAGGAGTGTAGAAAGCATCCTTATCACCAGAAAGTGAGAATTTAGGGCCAAAAAGGCTATATAAACAAACCTTGTTACTTCATTTTACTATCCCTAGGCCCAAACCCCTTTGTCTTGTCATTTTTTTTTCTTAATTTCAACTTAATTATATTAAATTAAATGTATAAAGCTAAATGTATAAATGTATAGAATGTAAAGTGTATAAAAGCTTCCTGCTTTGTTATTTCTTTGAATCTCATATCTTTGTAGCATTCTCTAGTAAATACATAGTTAAATTTGTTTTTTTCCTATTAATCTTTTTACTATAGGAGGGTCTCAGCCGAGAACCTAGAAGGGTAGAGGGAAAGTTTAGATTTTCTCCCCTACAAAATGATGGGATTAGTCACTGAAGACTTACTAATGGAAAGTACCATCAAAATTAAGTATATATTTAAAGAATTAGCAAACAAATTACCCAGGAAAAGAGAATGGGTAGGCATCTCCCTAGGCAGAGGGAATGGCATCTGCAGAAGTCTTACAATAAGAGACAATATGGGACGTGCAAACAACTGAAAGAAGTTAAGTATGATTGGAAAACCAATTTAGTCAGGGGGAGAGGAGAGAAGTAGGTTTGCTGTCCCTCCCCCTAAAGTTTATGTCTTGCCACCAACCATGCCTTTCTTGCCTGCTGGTATTCTCCTATATGCCTATATCAGCAATGTAGGCTCTCTCTGGTCTTTGTTCCCTGATCCTGGTCTTCTGAACATTCAGTGGAAGCTCAAGGAAAAGATGTTACAAAAGTATGAGACTTCTCCTTGTGTCTGGGGCTCCGGGATGTTCTAGACTAACCCAGATTTGATCTTTAGCATATTGTTCAGTTTCTTCTTACCCTCTTGTATGTTAACTCTGCTCACGGTCTCATTTCTCCTTAGAGGATTCTGGTCCTCTTGAAATTCAGATTATTTAGTTGCTTTATGATCCCAATTCTCTGATTGACTCAATAAAATTATAGTGTTTATCTGATTTTTTCTTAGTGTTACAGTGGAAGCACCATTCTTTGCTCCTTTCTACATCCTAAATGAGTGGAGAAGACTGGATATATGTTTGTAAGAATATTAATCTAGTGTGGTGTGAAAAGTGAACTGTAAAGTAAAAAATATGGAATCAAGGAGAGAAGTTATTTGTGTGATGGTATAAAACAGGAGAGTATTGTAGTTTAGACCAGAATACTACTTCCAGGAGTGGGGAAAATGTGCTTGATTTCAGAAGAAATTTAGAGAGAATTGACAGAGAATATGACAGAGAAGGAAAAGTCAAAGATAAGTCCCCGGCCTTCTGCATATGCAGGTGAATAAAGGAGAATTTTGAGCCACTTTTTTTTTTTATTGAAGTAAAATTAGCATAAAGTGTTATATTAGTTTCAGATGTACACTATAATGAAGAATGTCTGTTCATATGTTCTGCCCATTTTTTAATTGGACTGTTTGGGGCCTTTTTGCTATTAAGTTGTACGAGTTCTTTATATATGTTGGATATTAACCCCTTATTGGATCTATTATTTACAAATAACTTTTCCCATTCAGTAAGTTCCCTTGTCATTTCATTGATGGTTTCCTTTACTGTGCAAAAGCTTTTTATTTTGGTATAGTGCCACTATCTTAGTTTTGCATGTGTTTCCCTTGCCTGAGGAGAGATATCTAGAAAAATACTGCTATGGCTTATGTAAAAAAATATATATATATTCTTTATCTTTTCTTCTAGGAATTTTATGGTTTCACATCTCACATTTAGGTCTTTAATCCATTTGGTGTAAGAAAGTCATTCAGTTTTATTCTTTTGCATGTAGCTGTCCAGTTTGCCCAGCATGATTTGTTAAGGAGACTGTCTTTGTCCCATTGTGTATTCTTGTCTCCTTTCTCATAGATTGACCGTATAATCATGAGTTTATTTCTGGGCTCTCTATTCTTTTCCATTGGTCTGTGTGTTTATTTTTATGCCAGTGCACTACTATTTTAATTACTCAAAGTTTGTAGTATATCTTGAAATCTAGGATTGTGATACCTCCCACTTTGTTCTTGTTTTTCAAGTTTGCTTTTACTTTCAGGGTTTTTTGTGGTTCCATACGAATTTTAGTATTATTTGTTCCAGTTCTATGAAAAATGCTTTTGGTATTTTGATAGGGATTGCATTAAATCCATAAATTGCTTTGGGTAGTACATTTATTTTAACAATATTTGTTCTTCCAATTCATGAGCATGGAATATCATTCCATGTGTTTGTGTCATCTTTAATGTCTTTCGCCAATGTTTTATAGTTTTATCAGAGTACAGGTCTTTTACTTCCTTGCTTAAATTTGTTCCTAGATATTTTATTATTTTTTGTGCAACTTTAAGTGGTGAAGTGGTGTCATTTTCTTGATTTCTCTTAATTGGATCTTTTTTGTTTTTTTCTTTTTATCTTCCTGATTGTTATTTTTTGCAATCACAAGTGGTATTATATTTTTTAAATTAATATATTGGGACCAAAGAAAATCTTAATTCGTTAGTTCATTCAAAAACATATATGCTTATGTTATCAATGCAAGTGCATAGTGACAGTCCTTTTTTTCCTAATTACGTGAATATGTATGTCAGACTCTTCTAGACACCACTTTTGTTCAGCTAGAGGGTTCAAATTATTTACGGATTTTTCCTTATGCTTTCTCCATTTCTTGAAGACATCAAATTTAGAAGCCATAATCTAACTCGGAAATTCAAATAGAAGTCTTGGCATATATTTGGAAAGCTCTGTCTCTCCAAAATTCAGCTTAGAAACAAACTACAGGTTCATGTGGACAATTTATTTTATTAGAAGACTGGCACATCTAATCTGTAATATGGACAGATGTCTTATAAATTCTTCATAAAAGTTGTTCTGTCTGTCCTTAAGAATTTTACAATACTTGATTCAAAAGTAGTAAGTGTTGGGGCGCCTGGGTGGCACAGCGGTTAAGCGTCTGCCTTCGGCTCAGGGCATGATCCTGGCGTTATGGGATCGAGCCCCACATCAGGCTCCTCCGCTATGAGCCTGCTTCTTCCTCTCCTACTCCCCTGCTTGTGTTCCCTCTCTCGCTGGCTGTCTCTATCTGTCAAATAAATAAATAAAAAATCTTAAAAAAAAAAGTAGTAAGTGTTAATCAGCAAGTCTCACATTAATTTCCCTTCAAATTGATTTAAAGTAGTTCAGCAAATGTGTGAGCTAGGAAGAATCAATGATTTACTGTGTTGTTCCAAGTCAAGAAGTTAAAATATTCAAAAATAATCACGACTTTTGGGTTTTTTGACATGGCCATGTTTACTTTGGTCTCTTCCAAAGGATGACATAGAGATTGAGGACTGTCTTGTTAGTGCTGGGAGTTGTGACTATTCTCAACCATGCTGTTTGTCAGAAGGGAACGTGAACCAGCTCAGCTTTTGCAGATCTGGTGTCACTCAAGAAGTGGGAAACAGTGGAAGGAGACATGAGACAGATTTATTAAATAGTTTCAGGAGACTTAACACCTGAATATTATTCTTAAGAAACTATTTATTCTTACAATATTTCCAAAGGAAACATGTTCTTAGAAGGCAAGACTTGCTAAAAGAAATATTTATTAGTTTAGCTGGAACTTAAGCCCAGTTATCTGTCATCATCCCATGTTGTCCTGGCTTTAATATGAAGTGTGAAAAAATTATTTTCACCATGCTTCACTGTGATTTATTCCTTTTTATTTTTGAGGGGGTGGGACATTGGGGACAGGACCTCTGTAAAAGTGAGAGATCCTCTGGATTCTTCTTTAACATCAGACTAAATCATAATATAAAAATTCTAAAAGCATCATTGTGAAATTCTGTTACCAATCAAAAAACAAAGGTTGTTGCAGAATAAATCAGCTGGAAAATATAAAATTTACTTCTTGAAATCTATATATGGTGAATTTTTTTTTTACATAAATGGATAAACAACTATTTGGTAAGTTAGTATTAGAATAAAAGCCATCAATACTTTGCCATTGAAACAAGGATAAGAAAGCATAAATATTTCTTTGAAATTTGGCTTCTCTCACCTAAAATGAGAATCCCACTAATTAATGACTAAATGAGAATTCAGTATATAACAGTTCAAAATGGGGGAGGGGAAGCCTAAAGTTATAAAAAATACATTTCACCTTTTACTTTTATGGGATTTTTAATCTCACTCAGCTGTCAGTCCTTCTCATTATTTTGAGCACATTCTTCAAACAGTCTAAATTGTTCCCACAGTGGCAGCCAAACCAAATAAACAGTCAAACACTGAAGAGTGTGTGATTTCACCAGAGACCATAAACAATAGAGTGCCCCAGAAATTTCTATTAAGTGAAAAGGGGTAGGAAATCTCAATGACAGCTTTAAACATAGAAGGAAAACATTCTCTCTAGTTTCTCCTCAAAGTACCCCATCAAACCCAAAAAGTTTTAACAACCCCAAATAAATAACAGTAAAAATGGTAATCTTCTTGCTATGCACCACATAAGTACTGCATTTTAACATGCAAAAATTTGTACTTTGAAATGCAAAGTAGCTCATTTAGGCTAGTTATGCATATATATTTGAAAAAGAATGCAATCCTCTAGGTACAGAAAGGATAAAGATGGTCAAATTTTATTTAATGTGTTTTTAAAATTATGAGATGTAGATGCTTATGTGGAATTTTCTTTCCTAAATTTCTGCTTTATGACATCTGAAGCACTGCACAATCATTTTACAAAGAAAAAGATCTATATTAATGAGAACTTTTAAAATGTGAGCTTGTAAATTTTTGAGACTCATACTTTGTTTCCATATCTCTGAACATACACGTTAACATCTTTTCCCACTTGCACCAAGAGCCAAACTAAATTAAATCTAAACCTCTGTTCCCTAATTCTGATACAGAAAAACAACAACAAAATTTATAGGTGAAATAGTTCAATGACTTGAAATTTATGAATTCTTGGCAAAAGAACAAAAATTTAGACTAGCACTGGAACCTATTTACTTGCAGTAGAAATGATTATATTCTATCGTTAGGTGACATGATGGAGAAATCGTGTATGTATATGGATTAGCAGCTTGTTGTAAATAGATTAAACACACTATTTCAATTTTTTATTCTGCAGTTTTCATTAGAAACAAATTAACCAATATTTGTAAATTTGTTCAGTTGTATGTCCATTTAATTATTTCCTAAGGTTTTTGCCAAATTGTATACTGTAAATATGTAAAGACGAGGAAATAACAAGTACACAAATCAGTAACACTTTAGACCTTAACGGAAATTACTCTTGTTGAGAAACTAGTGCCATGAGGAAGCTGAAATTATAAAAATGTTAAAATGCATGCTGCATACCAAAACTTTTTAAGTGTCAAACCCAAGAACAGGTTGGCTTTTGCTCCAAACTTAATTTGTTTAGTTTGTGAAGGTGGTAAGTAGCAAGCTAACAGTATGATAATTTTATATATCCTAGAAAATGATGAAGTGTTATGAAAGCAATGATGAAATTAATAATATTTTGGGTATTTGTCACAATAATGAAAGTTACTCCACACCTTGTTTCCACATATTTAGACCATCTGTGATGTTACCTCCAATTATATTGTAACTTTAAGAAATATTACATTTGTCCTAGGGTTCTCATTTTATTTTATTATTATTATTTGTAAATATAAGCAGTTGCTGTCTTTATTCTAGTGTTCTTATTTTAGTTCTGGGAACAAGAAAGAAATAATTCAATCATTTAAGTAACTATATATTTAAAAAAATATTACAAAAGTAAGACAAGCCCATTGTAGACAAGATAGCAATACTGATGGAATTAGATTAAGAAAAATTGTGATTCACCACTAATATTGTTAGTATATTTATTTTCTTATTTTTATTTCTATTTTCTTTTCTTGTTATTTATAAGTATTTATTTATATATTTGAAAACATGTATTTCAGTGAGAAGGGTTACCTACCGCCCCCAGGTTTGATGACTCACTAGGAGAGTTCTGAGGACTCAACGTATGGTCATTCCCCAAACTATGATTATTCCAATGAAAGGCTACAAAGCAAAATCAGCAAAGGGAAAAGACTCATGAGCAAAATCTGGGGAATCCAGGTACAAGTTTCAAGTTTCCTTTCCTAGTGGAGTCCTGCAGAATATACTTAATTTCTTCACCAGTGAATTGTGATAGTACATGTGAAAGGTTGCCAGCCAGGCAAGTTGGTAACAGTCTCTGCCCAGAGGTTTTATTGAGCGTTGATCACATAGTACCCTCTGTGAGCCTATAACTAAATTTCAGACTCCCAGAAGAAAAGCAGGTGTTCAGCGAAAACCATATTTTTTGCATAGTTTATGTACAATGAGCTACTCTTCTCAGTTAATGGTGTTGGGAACTCTCCTGAAATCTAAATTCTCAGATGTCAGCCAAGAGACAGCTTTATAAATAAGCCTTGCAAAGAATAACAGGTAGGCCTGCTATGGTAGCTTTCTGCCCAGTTTCATATTGTGTTGTCCATTGTTTTGTATTTAATTTTTAATATATGAACATCTTTCAATATCATTAAATATTTTTTCATATTTAATGGGTACACTGTTTTTAATTTTATACATGTACCATGGTTTATTTAATCTATTGGCAGATTTTTTAAAATATGGGTCCATATTTTCATTGTAATAATCAAAACTGCTATGAGTATTATTTCCTTGATATAAATTCCTGAAAGTGATATTGCCTCATATGCACATTGTAAAGCGTTTTGATGTATATTTGATAGTCCATACTGTCTTTCAGGTCTGTAACAATGTACATATCCTCCCACCAGCCATGTATTTCAAGAAATTGGTATTTAAAATACGTTATTAATTTGCTAAGGGAAAAGTGAATTTTGGTTGTCTTACTTAACATCTTTGGTACTGTGGCTGTTGAACATTTAATAATATGTTTCTTAGCCATTTGTGTTTATACTTCTCTAAATATGTATTCATTTATTTTTTTTTTTGGAACAACTATTACAAAATAAAGTCACAATTGAAAAGATATTAAAACCCCGTTGCAATTAATAGTAATGGACCAGGCACTATTCCATCTATGTCCAAATTAGTTTTCACATATCTGGCTTTTTTTTAAAGATTTTATTTATTTATTTGACAGAGAGAGACAGCGAGAGAGGGAACACAAGCAGGGGGAGTGGGAGAGGGAGAAGCAGGCTTCTTGCGGAGCAGGGAGCGCAATGCGGGGTTCGATCCCAGAACGCTGGGATCATGACCTGAGCTGAAGGCAGAGGCTTAAAGACTGAGCCACCCAGGCGCCCCCACATATCTGGTTTTTATTCATTAATTCAGAACATCTCACTACTGGAGAATGATGTGCATGGCACTACTTTTTTCTATATCAGTACAAACGATAGATTTTTTTCCCTACAAAACATATGTTGAGAAGTTTTAGGGGTTTAAACAAACAGATAATCTTATACACTAAGGACATTCATAGGATCTTTTAAAAATTGGATTATTAATTTCCTAACATTTGATTTGTTTTTAGGATTTAAGAGTTGAGCTTTTAAAAACAATTTTTGTTAATTTAAATATATGTGATAAGAAACTAAAGTGTGTTTCTAGTCACATTACCTATCTAACAATGTAAGATGTAATTTATTAAATAATTGTGAAATTCAGATATTTTTCCCCTTGAATTAAGCCAGCTTTCTCCATACTTACTTTATAATTAGGCTTTCTTTTTGATACTATTACATACTTGTTAGGCTCTTACCTTTTGGGGAAGGAAAATCCATATAGCACAGTCTCAATTATTCATGTTTCTACAATCAGTTTTTAAACAAGTTTCTAAAGGGCAGTGATCAGTCTCCTTCAATCCCACTCTCAGAATGAAAAAGCAGTCAAAATCCTGGACAAAGTATGTGTTATCTTGAATGCAGCAGTCAAGTTTGTTTACATTAACTTTTAAAGGGTTGGTTAAACAAGTTGAGAATAGAATAGGCCTGTTAAAAGAGCACAAGGTTGCCCTTTATTGAGAACTTATTTAAAAAAAAAATTGGAAATATTGTCATTATTTACCTCGAAGGGAACAGAAAGCAAATGGCAGATATAATGATGAAGGCTACACAATAGCTATGATTACAATGGAAATCAATGAAATCTAATTTATTCTGTATCATATTATGAGGACAGGGAACATTCTGAGGAGGAAGGCAATAAATTAGAAGTAGATATTAACTTTTTCTTTTTTTAATACACGAGTGTGAGTTAGCCAAATAGTGATTGAAGGGAGAAAAAAAAACAATTAGAACGCAAACATTCTTAAATAGCTAATACTAAAAATCTTTGAAACACACTGTGGAAGAAATTTCTTTTCAGTTAATTGTTTGCATACAGTCAGATAGGAAGTATAATAAAGAATGTTTGCTTGGCATTTAGAAGGCCACTATAAGTTGATAGTCTAAATGAAGACTTCTATATTTGGAGGAGATTATTCTAAATTAATTCAAGAAAGAGTTCACAGGGTTTGGTTTTTGACAGTCATGAAAGAACTCTTGTGCACCTGCTTGGGAACATATTCCCCTTGTATAAAGGTGTCTGCTATTTTGCTTAGTTTGTGGTAAGTAATTTGCATAAATCCATAATGTAGCTGTCAGATTCTTTTTTTCTTCTTGTAGCATTATAATGCTAATGGAGAAGTGAAAAACAGAGTTTAAAAAAATCTATTTAGGTTTTTTTACCACTACACTTGACATCTGTATACTCTCTGTGATAAATATAGCACCAGCTTTTCTATGGTAATGCTTTCATAATCTTAGCTTCTGGGCACTAGTGCCACATAGCATTTACAGAGGAGAATAATATTTTATTAATGGAAGTTAGAGAGATATTCTGTAAGGTGCAAGGCATTCTCCTTTCATTTAAATGGGTAGGAGCAGATTGTGGATAAATAGTTGAATTAATATTTGAAAACTTATAGGCTTCATTTGCCAATGACTTCCTTAGTGTTTTACATCTAAAAATTTCCAACTAAAATATAGTTAAAGTGAAACTGTGATACAGAAATATTGACACAAAAATAGATTACCTTATCAACTATTTAAAAAACTATTTATAATTTCTGGTCTAGGAAAAAACTCTCAAATCATTCATCTCAAAGATATGAATCTGTCAGTGCCTTTTGGATGCTTGTCATTTTGTGAAAGTGTTAGTCATGATAAGTAGAAGTTTGTCTTTCATAAATATAAAATTTATTCACACTCAAAACAATAGTAAGAAGTAAGAATTTTTCCAAAGTCAGGATAAATACAAAACAAACAAAAACAAACATATAAACCAACAAAGTATAAACTTTATTATTATTGTTATTTCATCTTATGTCCTAAAAGGACAACCTTAGGTCAAGAGGTTTAGAGCAAGTAGTCACATTATAGCTAAACGGTTTCTGGGGCCTCTAATCAGAAATTGGTTTCTTTGCACATTTATCTTTCTTGTTTAAAATACAGTTTTATCTACAAAGGACTACAAGTTGTGTCTATAAATGTAAGTCAGAATGATGTAAGGAGATAGCCAAATTGTTAATGAATTCTATAAAATGTCAGGAAAAATGTGAGGCAGCACAATTCAGAAGCAATTCTAAAGAGAGTATCTGAAATAGGCCACTTTCCTTCCCATTGACAAGGAAGATGTTAGTGTGCTAGAAAAAGTGAACATTTTAGAGGAGAAAAAATATTACATACAAAAAGAAAGCTGCTAACAAAAGCAAGTGTGCAGTCAGGATGAGGGGAGCCCTTGAATGATACGGCTTATCAAATAAAGACCCTCAGCAAAAAGATGTACTGCTAACTTGTCAATTCACTTCAAACTGGAAAAGAAGTTTAAGATTCTTTCTCTGTTTTTTTTTTCACTATATGTCTCTCTCACACACTAGCACACAAAAATACACACAAGTATGAAAAATAAATTTTTAAAAAGCCCAAGCGCTCATAACAAACAAAACAACATTTGAGGCATCTCTAGGTGCTCATACAGAGGGATGGATAGGATGGCTAGAAATAAACAATAAATGGTTTTCTTCTAGTGTCTTTTAAAAATTATTAATTTCAAGGTAAAATTTACATATGGTGGTATCCATAGGTATTAAGGGTAAAATTTCATGAGTTTTGAAAAAAAAGATATATATATGTATATTTAAAAAAGGATAGCAATCTATCCATCTCCTATAGTCAAGGTAAAGAACATTTCCTTCATACCATGAATTTATCTCATATTTCCTTAAGGTCAGTCTGCCCCTCATATAATCTATCACTCTTCTGATTTCTGTTAGAAGTTTCTATAAGGAATTTGGGGAGAAAGTTTGTCCTATGAAAATCAGGCAATAAGATAAACTGTCACTGGCTTACGGACAGTTCCAGTGAGATCTCTTGATACTATCTGGTGCCAAGGACAATCTGAACTTTTCCTGGTTGTTTCTTGGTTGAGGCCTGGAAACATGCCTGACTGTCCACTGCACACTCGACAAGACAGATTGCCAGGAATGACACTAATGATGTAGGATACTAACAATCTTGCCACCACGTAAGCCATCGCAACACTCGGTCCTGTACCCATAAGTTAAACAAAATGATGAATAAGCAAGAGCAAAAACACAGCACTAACATGTGGGCCCTAGAAGATGAGAGAGAGACACAAAGGGAGAGAGAGAAAGAATGAGAATGAATGAGAATTTCACATATTATCAGAATAACCTAATTATCAAAAGGTAGAATTCAATGAAATGACTTTTGAAGGAAACTAATACCAATATGAACAAAAATTAACCCACATAAAATAATCAATTTTTAATTTAAAGACCCAGTAGATAAAACGATGAGGATATTCACTCTTGAAATTTGAATATGTGGTCAGGAGGAGGTGGGAGATGCATCTCAAAATACAGAGCAAAAACAGTGATGGAAACTTTGAGAGAAAAAAAATGAGAATTGGAAGATCGAGAAGAATTAATTTGGAAATAACTTGCTACCAGAAGGAGAAATAGGAATAATTGAGCTTGGGCCACTAGTTAAAACATAACTATGCATAGTTATATAATACACTATATTTTTATAAGTAATTTAACAGACTAGAGAAAGCAGACTGAAAATATGTACTAAGTTTTAGACAAGACTGACTAGAAAAGCAAAGTAAAAGCATATCCTAAAATAACGTTAGGCTAGATATAAACAGAAGTCATATGAGCTCCCACAACAAAATAAAACAACTTAAAAGGAGAAGAGGGGAATTAGGCAGGTGTAATAGTTTTCATCTGTATCACATATAGATTATTTAAAAAATAATAATCAAATACGAGCCAAGATAGCTAATTCAGCTATTAGGGGCAAACATACGTATTTGCAGGTATATAAGCATCTAAAGACTATATCACATGAATATCCAATTATGAGAGGAAAACTCTCAAAAACAAGGGTCTCACCAAGTAAAAAACGAGTTAGAATACAGATCTCAATAGAGGAATAAAGAAATGGGTGGAGGAAAAAATCATGAGCCCTTGTGAATTCATACATGCAAAATACAGAATTGAGAATTAAGATCTTATGTGAAATCATTATAAAATTCTCATTTTACCTGTTAGAACGAAACAGTGAAGAAATAGAGACTCTTGGTGTTTGACACTGTTATTATCATGTAATAGTTCTTATGTAATAGCAGAGAAATAAAAATTGTAGTCTCATTAAGGGGAGAATAAGCCAGTTCTAGTCCTGTTGTACACCATACAAGGGCATTGCACCTAACAGGTTAAGCTTTATATGGTAGGTAGACATGCACTTTATTACAACTTGTAATTAGCAGATGTAATTAAATAAGTTATTCTCACACAATCTTTGTATTGTCATTTTGTATGGTCATTTTGCAACTGATGGAGGTATAGTCTCTTGAGGAAACAAACATTTTTCTATCAACAGAAAGGGGCCAAGTGAACTCCTAGCGGCATTCTGCTTTGGTGTGGCAGAAAACTGAGGTATCTGGGTGCTTTACTGAAATTCCTGAAACTTTCTTTTCCTCTGAAAACTTCTCACTAATGCTTGATTCTCATGTCCTTTCCACAGTTTTGTAAGTAACTAATTCTTTGCATTAAACACGTTCTTGCCTGAGAATGTCCTTAATGTAACATGTATCTGACTGAGGCAATAAGGTTGAGAATCTTCATAATCTTTGTCCATATCTTTAATTGTTCCTGTTTTTATTGCTAATATTACTGTTTTGTGCCTGGCATGATGCTATGTGATTTCACATATTATACAAATCCCATTATGAACCTGAATGATGGACATTATATTCACTAATTTTTGGGATGAGAAAATAGGGATCAAAGAGGTTAAGTAAATTTCCAAAACAAACTGGTAAATCATGAGCCAGGATTTGAACCTTTTATTTTTTGGACTTGAAATTCTTTACCCTTTAAATATCTCTTGTTTCTTCTTATCAATAATTTCAATTACAAACGATTGATTTTTTTCACTTTTTTTTCCCTTAAACTTCATTAAGATCATTCACATTTAAGATCATTTTCCCAAGCAATATTGTTTATGTAAACTTGTATTACTAAACGGTCTATTCCAAGTTCTTTTAGATAACCCTTATGTAGCCTAATAAAACCACTCATTTTCTTGGCATATTAGCTGTGGTGAAACTTATACTAATAGTGTTGAACAATTAACACCTCTTTAATATAACATATTGTGAATTGAGCTATGGTGACAAGAAGACATGGTAGGAAACTAATTAGCAGACTGAAATTGATTCTTGCTCAATAAATATTTAAGAGGAAATAAAATTTAGCTCTGAAAAAACTGAAATGGCTTGATGTTCAACCAAACGAAATAGTGAAGGTATATTAGCAGGTGGTAATAGGGACTTATTTGTATGACTAAAGTAAGTCAAATATATCTTTTGACAGTCACAAGTTGAGATGGTTCTTAAAGGACATAGGTAGACTTATTAAAGTTCCTTCAAAGATATATTAAAATCTTAATATTTTTATTGGGAGTCTTTGGTGACAAGCAACAGAAACCCATTTCAAAAAAGCTTTAGCAAAAGAAAAAAATTACAAAAAGGGTAATTTATTGACTTCTTTAAGATGTCTAAGGATCATGCTATTATTAGGCACATTCGGGCACAAGGACTCATCGTATTTTTAGTATGTTGTCTTTCTCCATAGTTTGATTCTGCTGCCAGTTGTGCTACTGACTTCATTTTTCAATTTCTGTATGTTGTAACTAAGAAGGTTTCTGACTCCTCAGCTGTACCTCTTCCTATGGTCTAAATGTTTGTGTCTCCCCCAAATTCATATATTGAATTCACCTAACCCCCAAGGTAATCCTAAGAGGTAGGGCCTCGGGGAGGTGACTGGGTCATCAGAGCAGAGCCCTCATGAATGATATCGTTGCCTTCATAAAAGCTGCCTGAGAATACTCCTGTGAAGAGATGTCTTCTAAGAACCAGGAAGTCAGCCTCACCAGACAGAACCTCACTCTACAGGTACCCCAAGCTCTGACTTCCAGACTCCAGAAATGTGAGAGAGAAATTTCTTTGTTTACAAGCCCCCAGGCTGTTAGAGAAGCCTGGGCTATTTTGTTATAGTAGCCTGAATAGACTGAGACACCTCTTTTTTCCCTTCATCTCCATTTCCTGACCTACCTTAGCAGCCATAGTAAAAAACATCACTTTTCCTCCCATATATCTGCAAGTCCGTTCTGAGTAGAATACTGAATAATTACATATGTTTTTAAACAAATGTGCTTATTTAACAAATATTTATATATTATAGTACATACTGTACTCTGAACACTCTAAGTGTTAGAAATATTAGCTCATTAGTCCTCATAAAAAACTCTAAGAAGGATATACTATTACTATCTCTCCTTTACCCGTGAGGGAGTTGAGACACAGAGATTAAAGTCACATATTTAATAAGTGACAGAGCCAGGATTAGACCACAGCAGTCTGATTCCAATAAAAGTGCTATATGGATTCTCCACGGGAGCAACAAAAAATATTGCTAAGGCAAAAAGTGTTCTTCTAATTAGGTCATCATTAGATAGGGTTTACGTCCGAGATAGGGGAAAGGTCACTACTGGGATTAGAGAAAAATGAAGGGGAGAAGCTTCCCAAAGGAATAGGGATGTTGGGCTGGAAAAAAAATACATCCGTACGTGTTCGCTAAAATGAAAGAGTGATATTTCCAGAAAAAAAATGTGTGTGTATATGTACATGAGAGAGATGCATATAGAGTTTATAAATAAATAAATTAAATAAATTTATTTAGGTTGTAAATATAAATATATATACATATATATATTTGTATATGAGAGAGATACATAATTTTATCATACATAACAAAGGCTAATTAATGAGTGTTCATAGTCAAAATAAGTACATTGTTATGGTCTTGAGATTATAATGGATGATAACAAGCTGAGTGAGCCTGTGCTTATATACTAATAATTTAAATTTAAACATGATCCTGATGTCAGATAAATAGAAAACTTAACCCCTGGGAGAAGCGATTCTGGTTTTTGTTTTGTTTTGTTTTTTAAGTAAGCTCTACACCCAACCTGGGTGGGCTTGAACCCCCAACTCTGAGATCAAGAGTTTCATGCTCTACAAACTGAGCCAGCCCAGTGCCCCAAAAACCATTCTGTGTCTTAGTGATGTTCTTTTCTCCATTTAATCACAAATCTCACCATCTTTGAATTTCTTCCTGAGCCAAGAGTGAAAGAGAACTTTCACTGATAAGATGTTAGACAACTTGCTCCGTTCTGATGAAGTCTGCTCTGAACCATTCTAAATGAGATGGATTATTACTGAAATTTCATTATTCTACTTGAATTACAAAAATGAGCGGCCATAGTAAAATCTATGTGCATTAAAAAACAATTCTGTAACTCAGTGTCTTTTTCTAAACTGTCTAGAATGTTTTCATCCTTTGCCCTATTTCATCAGCTCCCTGTACCCCTTTGCAGTGATGAAAGTAAATGACCTGAATTCCTTCCACTTTTTGGGTGAAGGCAGTGATGATGTGTACGGTCTGTATGCTTTCCCTAAACCTGCTTTCCTATCTATGCCGCACTCTGGGTCTCAATGTTGGGCGGAGAATATGAAGGGTATGTTTTATCCTTTGCAAACTGCTGCTGGAGAGTATATACTAAAGATTGTAATGATCGCTTTCCTATCTTCAAAGTTGTACATATTTAGTTGTTTGTTATATGGCTTCATTTTTAATACTTAATTTTTGTATGTTTTGAGGGTCCACAAAAATAAAATCATGAATTATTTCTTTCCTGGATTATTAAGGAAGTTCTTTTTGAATAAGTGAGTAGTGTGAAGGATACATTTAAATGCAAATAAAAGGTATTATATTGCAAGTAGAATAATTCAAATTATTCTTATAAAATTATAGAAATTAGCAGTGTTTTATAATCAGATTGACCTGAGTTAATATCCCAAATCTACTACTTACTAGTAAGGCCTTGAGTCTTCTGCAAAGCAGGGGTAATAATACTTATATTCTCAGACTTGAGGATTAACTAAAAGCTTTAGATACCAATCACATAGCAAATAGTAGTGACATAGTAGCTACTGAGTAAATGGCAATTATTTTTACTTTCTTTACAGTCATGGTTTAAATCCTTGTTGAGAGGCACTCCATCTTCTTGTTTCGTGTTTACGCCTGTTGTGTACACCTCTAAACTTTTCATATCTTTTTCCATGTTGATGAACTGGACTACTTCGAGTCTAGGTCTCCAAGTCCCCTTCTCCAGCTTTCCTGTCTCTCGAAGCCTCCATTCTTAGTGGTATAACTCCAAATTGTCTCTTTCCTGCTGTTTTCACCAACTCTCTCTGGTTTTAATTTCTTTGTGCTACCATTGTGTTTTGCTTGTAATATTGTACCGGTAAAAGTTCTTCAGAGAAATAGAATCCAATAAGAGATTATGTATACTTTTTAAATGAATTAATTAATCTGTCAATTGATTTGTTGACTTATATGATTAAGGAGGCTGAGAAGTCCCATGGTCTGCCATGTGCAAGGTGGAGGCACAAGTAATTCAATCTGACTCCCAAAGTTTAAGGACCAGTGTAGCTAATGGTGGAAGTCCTAGTCTGAAGCTAGGAGACCATCAATGTCCCAGCTCCATCATTCAGGCAGAGAGTGCCTAATTCCCTCTTCCTTCACCTTTTGTTTCATTTAGGCCCTCAATGGATTGGATGGTACCCACCCACACTGGGGACGGCCATCTGCTTTACTGAGCCCACCAGTTCAAATGTTAATCTCACCCAGAAACAGCCTCATACATGTATCCTAAAGAATGTTTAGCCAAATATCTAGGCACCCTATGATCCACTTGACACAGAAACTTAACCACCATAGGTGAAATAGCAGAATTTAATACATACTATAAAACCAAGTGCATTTCACCAAGAATTTGGAATAGTAAAAATTTCTTTTTGTTAGATTCATTTTTAAAAGCCTGTCCAGAAAAATAGAGAACCCCATCTTTTAAAATTAATAAGTTGCCCCATTAAAGGCCAGTGCTCTATCATCAGCAACAAAATTGGAAACCAAATTAAAAAAACCCTTCAGGGACTCAGTAGTGTATCTATGCTTGAATTATATTGCTGGAAAGAAAGTAAACTGAGAAGGAATATTATCAGGCTAAACATGTAAAATGTATCAAAGAAGAAATTAGATTTATGGATGAATGCCAATAGTAGTTTATGAGAGAAAATAAAGATAGCCATGTCCTTCTACAAATTGTCCCGAAGCACCAGTGTTTAAAGTGAAGACATTTTCAAGTGGAACAGGGTGAGACTAGATTTCCTCAAACTCTTCTTATTAACTATAGAATTTGTCATTCGAATGAGATAGTTCATAAATGAGTGAACAAAGTGATAAATCAGAGCTGTTCTGACCTTTAGATTCCCTCATCCCCTGTCTGGTCGTTGATGGTGAATTTCAGCAACACACTCTGGCTAAATATATCACCCTTCTTTAAGTTTCTAAGCCTTCTTAAACAAACAAACAAACAAACAAGCAAACAAACAAAAAGATTTATTATAGCAGATTGATTCAAAGTGAGAGCTGATATAAGAACATTCCGTGTTTGGGCTATCCTGAGCAGACCTGTCTTTCCAGCAGTTTTGTCTCATGATCACATCACGTCCTTAGCAAATGAGAAGTAGATACAGAGACTAGAGTGAGCAGTAAGAGCTTGGTCCCAAAGGCCACAGGGCAGTGCTGTTGAGCATTTGCAAAATGCTAAGTAGTCAAGAGGGTGACGAGAACGCCATACACACACAGAGACACAGATTGAGGTGACAAGCACCATGTGGACTTCTTCCCGAGGGTGGGCTGGAGTGCCCTCCTTTTTCAATGATGTTCTTATTCTTTACGTTCAATTTGCAGCAAGCCTGGCATTTCCATACTTCAGACTGTCTTAGATACCTGCTTAGGCACACAAAAAACTTAGCTTTCATTTCATCAAAGTTGAGAGGGAGTTTTGTTCCTTGTATTCAAAAGATCCTGTACTGGAAAAAAAGATTGAGCTATGAACGTGGTTGCAAGCAATGGGATCTAGAAAATTTGCAAGTTAAGGTGTCATGTCTGGGAAGAAGACATGACGAATCCTTCATCCAGAAAGAAAGCTACTTATTCATGGATTTGTGAAAGAAAAACAACACAAACTTTTAGATCCTAGAACACACAACTTCTTAGGGAGACAAATTGGGGGGCATTTAGAAAAATGTCAGGTTGGGGCTATTTATCATTATTTCTTGGTTACTCCTTATAGCTTATAAGAACATCAAGGTCATCAATACACTCCTGTTTGGGGGTACCTGACTGGAGGCAGTTGATTAAAAATGAAAATAACTATATGAAAATTCTGTATGAAGCTATTTCTACTGGTAGGGGCTCAGGTACAAAAATCTGCTTGGCAGTTGAAGCTGATGCCCCAGATGTGTTGTGTTTTAGGCTAAAGTCAATGATTTCATTGAGGAAAAGCAATACAAGAAAGAAAATTCTGGCACCTGCAATTGATGGCCTGGAAAGAGCAGGATTCTCTGAGTTGTTGGGAAACTCTTCTTGGGGAGTCTTAGGAGGACTGGTGTGTGCAGGTAGCCAGTCTGCAAATCCACCCCGGCCTCATCGTGTTGAGTCAGATGAAGTTGTTAATAAATTTTAGTCATACGTAAAATAACATTTTCTTTATCCAGTCACTCATTGATGGGCATTTTGGTTGCTTTCATATCTTAGCTATTGTAAATAATGCTGCAATGAACATGGGAGTGCATATACCCTTTTTGAGTTATTGTTTTGTTTTTTTCAGATAAATACCAGATGTAGAATTGCTGGATCCTAGGGTAGTTCTATTTCTAACTTTTTGAGGAACCTCCATACTGTTTTCCACAGTGGCTGCACCAGTTTGCATTCCCACCAACAAAGGCAAAACACTTGTTTCTCCACATCCTCACCAGCATTTCTTATTTCTTGTCTTTTTGATAATAGCCATTCTGACAGGTATGAGGTAATACCTCATTGTGGTTTTGATGTGCATGTCCCTGAAGATGAGTGATATTGAGTATCTTTCCATGTGCCTGTTGGCCATCTGTATGCCTTATTTAGAAAAGTGTCTATTCAGATCTGCTGCCCATTTTTTTAATTGGATTATTTTTTTGCTGTTAAGTTGTATGAATTATTTATATATTTTGGATAAAACTCCTTACCAGTTATAGGGTTTGCAAATATTTCCTCCATTCAGCAGGTTGACTTTTTATCTTGTTGATGTTTTCCTTTGCTGTGCAGAAGCTTTTTAGTTTGATAGGAGTCCCACTTGCTTATTTGTGCTTTTGTTGCCTTCGCTTTTGGTGTCAAATCCAAAAAAAAAAAATCATTGCCAAGATGTCGAGGAGCTCACCACCTATGATTTCTTCCAGGGGTTTTATTGTTTCAGGCATAATTACTTTCTTTATTGTCTTATTCCAGACTGCTGATCATTTCACCATGATTATTGCTGCCTCTCCTCTTTTAAAGCCTTTCCATTTCCTTAAGAAGTTTTTGGAACTGAACCAAATGCAGTAGTTCATAGACTACAGACCCACAGACTGCTGAAGGACTTCCACTGCCCTGCTTCGGGGCTTTCGTGTATGAAACCCTAAATTACTTCAGTGCCTTTGGGTCACTATATCCTATTTCAAGTGCATTTTGACATTTCAGATACTTCCTTAGTTCGCCCTGACATTTCAAAAACAACTAGCCATTGATTTTTTTTCATTAATTGTGTGTCCCAACCCACGTGACACTCAGCACCTGATCTGAAGCACCCTGTTTTCAAGTATAACAGCCGACAAGCTGCAAGGGCAGGTCTTGACTAACCAAACTTCTTTCCTTCTCTGTCACGAGGCAGTCAACTCTCTCCTGCCACAGAGCTGAGAAGCTCCTGCTCGCATGACACCCACGGAGAAGGCACAGCTTAAAACTGCCACCATGGTGAATGGTAGAAATGTACTCTGGTGACGAGGGACTATTCATTAATAATAGCTTAACAGAGGGTAATGGCAGGTATTCATGCGGTATAATGAGTATTTATTTATTATGTGCTGCTTGTAACTAAAGGTACTTGTTATTATCATTTATGTGAAGATCATCTTTGAAAAAGCAATCAAAGCAATAAAATAGCTGCTTATGCATAATAAAGTAGCAAACTCAGATCTGATCAGTTTACTATTACAACAGTAATTCAATATTTATGTAGTATATTATATTTCTTATATACTGCTCTAGTGAAGTACTATTACTTTGAGTCATATGTATAGTTCAAGGTTTTTTGTGATTTCAAATGTGTTCTAAAATTATAAATCATTTCTTCCAAGATCATCTTTTAAGAGATTTAAAACCTAGCAGGCTGATGAACACAATAGTGGCTGGAAGGAGCAGAGCAGGAAACATTTCTTTTTTTCTTTTTTTTTTTTTTAAAGATTTTATCTATTTATTCGACAGAGATAGAGACAGCCAGCGAGAGAGGGAACACAAGCAGGGGGAGTGGGAGAGGAAGAAGCAGGCTCATAGCAGAGGAGCCTGATGTGGGGCTCAATCCCATAACACCAGGATCACGCCCTGAGCCGAAGGCAGACGCTTAACCGTTGTGCCACCCAGGCGCCCCAGGAAACATTTCTTTTAAAGCTCATCCCGGCAGTATTTCAAGGAAAGTTTCCCAGATGATCTGTTTCCTGATAAGACATTTGTTCTCATAAAATAATAAAAATATTCTACTTGCAAACCAGCTGTAGTGGTGGTGAGTTGGTTTTCTAACTCAGCCAGTTGTTTCTATACCCTGGCAGATGTGGAAGGGTAAAGAGAACTAACAGAAGGCTTTTAAAATGATCCAGTCAGTGAGGGGAACAAGAAAAAACAAAACAAGAAAACCCACAAAAGACGGGGATAAGAAGGAGACACCTGACAATGCATAAGTTGGCAGGTTTTGAACATCTGAGACCACATCATGTCTGTGTGTGAATTCCAGAGGATATCTTCTGTTAAATGTCTCTTGTCACCTGAATTTGTTTCAGTTTTTCTTTTACATCAAGAAAACGTTTCCAATTTGATGAAGTCATTGACCAAAAGTTTTTTGTTTGTATGTTTATGTGTCTTCTGCAAAATGATTAACATAGAAAATGCGTAATGGAGAGAAAAGAAGGAGTAGGTGGTGGTAGTGAGATTAATAGAGGTCTACCTTCATTTCACAGATATAGGAAAACTTCTGTTTCAATTTACAGCTGCTAATCAAACTTTCAAAGCCTCAAAAAGCTTTAACAAGCGAATATATATATGTAATATATAATGATTATGTATTAGTCTTGTGTCAAAAATGTGAAAGAACACTCTCAAAAGGTATATGGGGTTGTGAGGGAAGTCCTTCTGGATCCCTCACAAATGTTTATGTGCAGAGCAAAATATTTATTTCACTTTGGGTGTGTAATGAACTATTAAAAATGACTTGGCTTATACCTGTGTTACTGACTTATTATATATGGCATGGGTTTGAGCCATAATGCTACTTAAAGTGAGGAGGTCTTTACTTAAGAAATGGAGCACAATGTACCAAATATCATGGGATTCATTGTTGCCATCCTAATAAGTTCCAGAATATACTAATATATTTGAATATATTAAAAATAAAAGTTGACAATACAGTATCTATTTTTAGTTCTAGTTAACAAAAGAATAATTGTTAGCATGCAGCATTGTATGAGATACTTAAATTGGGTAATGAACATATTTTAATAGCTATGCTAGGGAAATATCACTTTAAAAATATCTATCTGAACTATATGTTGTTGACCTATGAATAGTTAATAATGTAATTAATTGTACGAGATACAGTTCAAGGTGATCTTAAAATGTGTATAGATGTACAGGAAATGGTTTGTGCAACACTTTGTATGTATGTGTGTGTTTCAGAATTCAGAGATTGAAAAAGGAAGCAATTGCACTATATAAACAGTACTGACTTTTGAAGAAACACAAGTCCATACATTGTCTCTTCTTTGGAAATTTCTGTCTCAATCAAGTTACTTAAGCCTCCTGTGTTTTTCTCAGGCTTAACATCCT
Organism: Ursus maritimus; assembly: GCF_017311325.1. Lineage (NCBI taxonomy): Eukaryota > Metazoa > Chordata > Mammalia > Carnivora > Ursidae > Ursus > Ursus maritimus. Next base: position 4,019,615 of record NW_024424453.1, on the reverse strand, counting down.
CAGTTGTAAAATATGAAAATAATACTTGCCTCATAGGGTTGTTAGGATGAGACAGACTATTATATAAGAAAGGCCCTATAAGATGCTTGAAAGTTAGTACCCAAATACATATGATATATATTAATAATAAGTATGTATTTGGTAATATATATTTAATAATTCATACCAATATATATTATATTAAATAGTTTAAATATTCACTAAACATTTCATAATTTTCAAGGGTACAGATATTTTTTTGTAGCAATATATTTCAATTTTGAGCAAGAAGAAAAACTCAGCAGAGATGAAGTATCTATATACGCTCACATATTATAATATACGCTTAAACTTCCTGAAATGTTTCATTATCATTATCCAAGGAGTTCATATTTTATGTAGTTGGTTGAACTTGTAATTTTCTTTCTGAATTTTTATTTCCGTATCTCACTCTTTGAAGAGTCTGCATAAGTGCAACAGGAAATTTATTTCAATTTTCAATATTATGCAGCCAGAGTTTTGCTATAAAAGTCTTAGGATATATATATAATATACTTAGTATTAAAATAATCAATAAATGTTTAATTTGTGATTAGACAACATAACTAAATGCCACACTGTAGATGCAATACTTTATTATATCACAATATTTGTTAATAACTCTGAAGTAATTGGAATGTTGTATTTTATTTGATAGCTAATGTCTTGATGATACTTATGACATCAGCACTATGGAATGGAAGACTATATGCCACAGCTTTATACAACTGTATTTCTGGGCAGTTGAAACCAACAGGGCTGGCTTGAGCGACATTTTAAAATTGGTTTTTTCCTCTGAGTGGTTTTCATCTAATCAAAATAATACTCTGGGTTCTATCTTAGGCCCTGAAGTCTTTTGAGGGAACACGGCTAATAAGACATATGTCCTTTTATGCTATTTTCATTTGTTAATGTCATGGGATTGTCTTTGCAGTGACCACAATGAGTTTATTCAAGGAAATTAAATGCAGCTTGAGGAAAAATAAAGGAAAAAAAAGCAGGCTAGTAATGGAAATAAAATATTGCCCAAGAGGGGCTTTTGGCAAAATAGACTTATCACTTTTGTCCTACATTGTTAAAGTAGCTATTTGGAGCACTGTCTATGGAGAGGATGTTGATGTTTAAGGCCAATAATGAAGTAGACTGCCTGTGGGAACACTTCCCACGGTCTCCTTCCAGCTACACCCATAGGTCCACTTCTTGGCCTCTCATCAGCAAACTAGGCTTAACTTTCTCTCACAGGTCTCATTAATTTAGTCTGTGCTACTTTCTCCACATGACTGACAATCTCCTCGACTCTGTGGGGTCTAGTTCCCTTTTTAAAACAGTATGAATAAGGGTCTCAAGTTTCAGTTCTCTTTAATGCATTTTCTTATATCACTCAGGCACCCCACTTATCCTCCCTTTGTATGTTATTGCCTTTGGTTACAATTTTGTCAGAGAGGGGAAGTTCTGAGGATTTCCACTGACTAGTTTATTCCAATGATGCTTTCAGGAACTTGGGAAATTACCCAAAGTTGGGTTGACAAATCCATTGGGTTCTTTGAGAGATCGGCTCAGGTCGTAACTCCATTTATCACCTAATTCCCATAAGCCTCAACTTTAACCAGTTGATCCTGACAGTATTTTGGGTCCCCAGACTAAGTAAAATCACTATCAGTGTCTTTCAATCTCTGAATGGTGTGTGTTTTTTTGTTTTTTCCTGGTGTGTATATCTAGCTTCCCTGGTAAATGACCAAAGGGATCCCATCAGGGAAGTTTAAGGAAGAGTTATAGACCCTTCCTGGCACGGCATATCAGGGTCCTTCTTTAAGTGGGCTCGGCCTCTCTTTCATTCAAAGGGTACCTGGTCTGTGATCAAGCTCTGAATGGGAACTTGGTGAGAATGTGAGGCTCTTCGTTGTGGTGACTGAAGTCAGACCCGTGCTCACAAGTCCTAGTGTTTCCCTGTGCTTATGTAGTGACAAATTATTTAGAAGGATGAACTTTACTTTATTTCTAGTGACTACTTAACCATACCTAAGGATGTCTCCGGGTCAAAACATTCTCACTACTTTTATAGTAACTGTGACTACCCTCCTCAGGAGTAAGGTGCTGCCACGTGGACTCTGCCAGCCCAGAAATTCACATTTCAGTGGTAACAGCTCCCACCTTTGTCTCTGACCTGCAGAGAACAACCATGGAAATTTCTAAGAATGTAGGAAATCTCCCTCCATTAGTGCACTTCGCAAATTTGAGAGTAATGGGGGGGGGGTTGTGGGTGGGTTGCACATTATACAGTTATGGACTCCAATATTCATATGTCCTTTTGCCTTTGGATTTTTCCTCTGTATCTTAATCAGGAAGTTCAGGCATCTCAAGCTCATTTGATATAAATCACTTTTGAGTCCAGGTCCTAGTCAACCAACCAATTATTGTTAAAGCCACTGCCAGTAGCTGAAGCAAACACATTGAATAGAGGGACTTTGGGAAGTTAATCATATTGATAAATTTAGACATTTAATATAGGGAATTGATTAGTAAAGCAGGACACAAGAGGGAGAGGTAGTGTAATCCAGAGCCTACAATTACACTTGCCACTGGGGCTCCTGGAGTGATGTTACTGCTGCCTCTGATTCAGGGCAGGGAGCCAGGAGCCCTCAGTCCCGCTGACAGCGCTGTTTGCTGCTGATGCTCCTGGGACCTTCAGTCCTTTGTGGCCAACACCAGTAGCCTACTGCTACCATTGTCTTGCCCATCCACACTATGTTAGGGATTCGTAGGCATCTCTCATAGCACACAGTTGCTCCCTGATGTCACTACAGGAATTACAAGCAGGAAAAATGGCATCTCCTTTTCTTTTATCCTCTATTCATTCTCCAGCTATAGCCTCTTATCAGCAGAATGCTGTTGAAACCTTGGAAGCCAGTGCATATGAGAAATTCAGCTGGAAGGCTTCCAGGACCTGGCTGTGTAGAGGAGGGTGAGTGGGCTAGGGGTAGTCTTTTTCCTTTTTGGAATTTACAATAAATATTTTCAGGCAAGCTGCCAGAGGTAACAAACAAGGCAATCAAGGGATTGTAAAAATTTCTGGAAATTTAGAAACTTCAGGTGACATTATTTTTTTTCTTTTTCTTAGGATTTTAGCTGATTCTGAAAATGTCACTTTCTTCTTACTGTGGTGCCTTTTTTTAAAATAAAAGAGTGGGATCATTCCATTCCGTCTCATTTTCCTTATAATTTCTTTTTGCTTTACTTAGAAAAGGAAAAAATAAATATTTCATTATACCATTGATAAGTGAAATACTTAATATGAATCTGTTTCAAAAATATATAATGAATTAATCAATATTTGTTAGAGAAAATAAACACTCTAAAATAGATTTAAACAACTTTTCAATATTTTATCTTGATTTCAGTGTCTTGAGACTCTTCAAGTTTCATATCAAATGTCATTTAAAATTTTACTGAGGTATAATTTTTTTTAAATATTTTATTTATTTTAGAGAGAGAGAGTAAGTGAGGCATGGGGCAGAGGAGAGGGTAGGAATCTCAAGCAGACACTGTGCTGAGCATGGAGCCTGACATGGGGCATAGAGTCCCACGTGGGGCTCAAACTCACAACCCTGAGATCACGACCTGAGCCGAAACCAAGAGTCAGAAACTCAACCGACTGAGTCACCCAGGTGCCCCTAAGGTATAACTGGCATATAACGTTAATATTAGTTTCTGGTATGTAACATAATGATTCAATATCTGTATATATTGCAAAATGATCACCATGATTAATCTAGTTAATATCACCACACATAGTTACAGAATTATTTTTCTTGTGATGAGAACTTCTAAAATCAACTCTCCTAGTAACTTGCAAATATGCAGTATAATATTTGAGCTCTAGCACCATGCTGTAAATTACATCTCCACAGCTTATTTATTTTGTAACTGGAAGTTTGTACCTTTTGTTTATGCATCAAGTTTGTACCTCAATTGTCATACTTAACATTATAAAATGGAATCGATTCTGGTCACCATAATTTCCTAAATTATATGGTAATACACATATTAAAAAGTGAAGAAAGAAGTTATACTACATGTGCTTTTCCATTCTGGGGAGTAAAAAGAAAAGATCCCTATTTTCTAGTATGGGAACCACATTTCCCCTGGTTTACGTAAATGATAACATGTTGTGGCATGCATTTCTCTCCCAGAGCACATACTCAAGTAACTGGAAATTTTGTGATTGCTAAAATACGATTTTTAAACTGTGACCACTTAGATTTCTCAGTTTTGTAAAAAAAAATCTACGTATAGTAGGCTTTTCTTCTAATTCTTTTATTTCTTAAGGTTTGTGTGGTCACTGTCTTCATCTGTTCAAGTGGCTATAACAAGATACCATAGACTGAATGGCTGAAACAATAAATATTTATTTCTCTCAGTTCTGGAAGCTGTGAAGTCCAAGACCAAAGTGCCGGGTAGATTTGGTGTCTGTTGAGAATGCCTAGTTCTGGCTTGGAGAATGCCTTCTGGCTGTATTTTCACATGGTGGACACAGTGCTCTCATGTCTCTTTTTTCTTTTATAAGGACATTAATTCCATTGTGAGGACTCGACTTCATGACTAAAGCAACTCTAGTTACTTCCCGAAGGCTCCACCTCCAAATACTTTCACACTGGGGGTTAGGGCCTCAACAGGAATTTTCAGAGGACACCACCATTCATTCAGTCCTTAGCAGGCACCCTCCTGGTGATGGGTACAGAAGAGGAAGCTCTGTATGACCTTGTCCTGCCGTAGGAGCTGTTGCTAGTCATTCTTAAGAGACTTCATCTGGTTCATCTGGGGCATGACGAGTTTGTAGGCTTTCTCAAGCTTTGCCTATTGACACCAATTTCTGCCTCCCTTATAAGATCCAGAATCTTGCGTTTATCCTCATGACTGATTTTTGCCTTGAAACTTAACATCTGACGCTGTTGCTTTGAGAGAGCACTTAAGTGGTTTACCAACGTTTGATTAACATTAGTCTGTTTTATATGCATATGACGTATGTAAGGATAGTATTGGTTGGATTCCGTCTGGTTTATCATTGAATCTCCCGGAACCTAGCACAGTGTACCATGCTTGGCATTCAGTAAATAATTTTTACATAAAATATGAGAAGGAACTAGTGTTTGGAGTGCTGGAGCGAGGTTCAGAGAATGTGTAAGACTTCCATAAGCAAAGAAAGAAAAAAGGTAGAAGAGTACAATTTGTTTTCATGCCATGTCCAATAGTAATGCAATCCAGGAAGGCCACACGTCAGTTGTCCTGATAGTGTCAAGAGGTACGGAACAGATGGGGCCTTGTGACATTAAGCAGGGTCAGGACAATAAAGAGAAGTGGCAAATGTCAAGACACTTGGGGAAGACTCAAGGGATAGGACTTGTGGGTAATTGGCTGCGGGAGGCAATACATGCTTCAGGAGAGGAGCGTGTCTTTAGTCAAACTAGAGAACGCTGAATAAAGAGCTGACTTGGAGAAATGATTATTTGTGCAGCTCTTGATGTGTTCAGTGTGTGGTGTTGTTGAGATTCTCATCTGGTTGATCATTTAGTTTACTGAAGAGAAGGTGGATTGGGATGTCATTGAATTCAGACTGAATTTTGCTACTGTCTGAATTTCAGAAAATCAACTTGGGTCTGTTGTTCTTAACTGCTAAGGAGCCTGTTAAGGGGCTGGATGATACCTGAGGTCCCATCTGTTTTCAGGTTCCCTTTCCACTCTATTCCACTCTATTCCACTAGTAACCTCTATTATACTTTCTGTCTTGATGAATGAGGTATATACAATAGGCAAATTTATAGAAGATGTACTTTTAAAAATTGAGTTATCATTACCATTTAGAAACTTACCAATTTCTGTACCATTTTTGCTTCCATGTATAATATATATGTACATATACATATAATATCAGGAAAATTAGGACATATTATTAATGGTAAAAGAGGTGATTTAGAATACACTTTGTCGTCTCAATTAATTGTATATACAAAGCATATGTATGGCCCTAATGTATGTTAAAACAATGTTCTATATATTTCCAGAGCTGCATTATTTTTTTGTCCAGGTGTAATAATGATTTATCAGAATAATGTCTCTGAGAGAATTCCTTTAGAATTGAAAGGATTCTAATCATGTTCTAGAAAAATAAGATATTGCAGGAGGACAAAAATGAAGGCTTGATGGAAATTCTTCTATAAAAGTGTAATTCTTCAGTGGTCTGACTTCTGCCTTTGTCAGACAGTGAATAAATACAGCACACAAAACGCATAACGTTGGTGCTTTATAGCTAAGCGTCAAAAATATCTAACGTGAGCCTAACGCTCATGCTTCACACTCAGAAAATGAACATGCCTTTGACATTGTCTGACACTGATCATTTTAACTAGGTTCATGAATTCTTTTTAAGATTCATTCACATAAAATTTTAAATCCACTAATTATTGATATAATTATCTTCTGAATATGCTCTGAAATTAATTTAATCTGGCAATTTTTCATGTAATTATTTTATGCAAGCTGATCCTGAAATATACATATTTTTCAGATTTAATTTTATGTGTTGGTTATATATGACTGACCTTCACCATTTTGATACCCTTTTGTCCCTGAATGTCTAAGAGTAAATGCTATTTATTCCTATTTCTAGTATCTTGGTAGTGTGTATGTGTGTGTGTGTGTGTGTGTGTGTGTGTGTGTGTGTGTGTGTCGAGGGTGGGGTGGGGGTTGGAGGGTGTGGGGGGAGTGTTGGTGATATTGGGAAAAGGCAATGATTAGTTTGAATGAACAGTTTGAATGACTATTTTCCAATAATTTACAATTTAAGTGAAGAAAGAGATAATTAATTGGATTGTCTTCTTTTTCTTTTTTAATGTTTTTTTACTATATTATGTTAGTCACCATACAGTACATCCCTGGTTTCTGATGTAAAGTTCGATGATTCATTAGTTGCGTGGTGCACTGGGTGTTATACGCAACTAATGGATTGTCTTCTTGAGGCGTGTAAGCTTAACTCATAGGGATGATTTAGATACCGTTATCTTTCTGGGTTCTGTTTTCAAGAAAATGATCTCAATTCCCTCTGTCAGGGACAGATCAGTATTTATTTATTCATTTCTTTACTCGACAGATATTTTATGGATATGTCTCTAGGTCCTGGGGGGTATAAGTGACAAACAAGGTGACAAATTTTCTGTTTGCAGGGAGATTACATTCTAAAGAGAGGTAATAAACACATGAAATGCAGTTAATAATAAGTGCTCTGTGGTGGATTAAAACAGAGATATTGTGGTGCATGACTAGTTAAGGTGGAAAGTCAGGCCCCGCTTCTTTAATGGCAGTGAAGTGCAAGCTGAGATCTGAGTGACTAAAAGGAGCCAGCCATGTGATGGTCAAGGAGAAGGAAATTTAGATTCAGAGATGAGCAGGTGCGTAAAACCCAGAGGGAGGATAGGGATGAAGCCAGAGCAGAAAGAAGGTAAATATTATAGGTGAGAAGAGTGGGTTGATGAGGAAAGTGATGTAAGCTGAGGTTTCAGAGAATAGATATCTGATAAGACCTACATCTCTAGTCAGGCAGTTTAGACCCTCCATAAATGGCCATAGTCTTAGCTGATTCAGTTTCCACTATACTTCACTATTTTGCTCACTATTATCAAATAAACCCGTGTGCTTTCAATCTCTGTCGTTTTATAGCAGGATTCCATCCAATTTAGAATGTTATTTCCCACTTTTCTACATATTCAAACACCGATCACACCTCAAAGCCCATATCTCTGTGAGCAACTAAACTGGTATTAGTATTTTTAATGTAAAATCATATGGAAAATATTTCAGAACAGTTAATTTAAAAATTTATCTTGTATGACATTTTGATGTAATGTCTAGGTTGACTCAATTACAATGTTTATTTCTTTTTTAAGAATTGCCTTTTCCTTATTAAAAAATATACGCTCCTGGAAAAAATTTTGAAGCCATAGACACAAAAGAAAAGAAGGAAAAAGAAAAATAAAGTGTGTTATTACCACCGCCCAGAGATATTCACTGTCAACATTTTAATCTGTCTATATATCTGTCTTCCTATCACCTAAGTATCAATCATCTATCTTTCTCTATCTCTATTAATCCATTCATATCTAAATGTAAACAACCTGCTATTTTCAACTTAACAATATTTTTCCGACATTCCCATGTAACATAACTTTTTAAATTTTATGTAGGTTATCATTTCATTTTGTGGCTATAGCATCCATATTTAATCTTTAATCAGTACTCTTGAGTTATATATTTGTTGCTTTAGATTATTTGCTAAGGTAAACAACATTCCAATGAAAAAAAATTTGTTCAATTTTTGTTTAGTTATACACTTATATCTTCAAGAGAAATTCCTCGAAGTGAAATGACTAGATCAAATGTTATATAAAGAGATAAGGTTTATTTTATTTTATTTTATTTTATTTTATTTTATTTTGTTTTAGAGCGAGATTGAGCGGGGGGATACAAAATGTTAAGGCTTTTGATATTTATTGCTGAATTGGCTGTACTGAACTGAGATAAGTCATACAACTTTTACTGTTATCTAGTACTGCACACATTGGGAGCTTGTACCCTGTATTAGTTACTTGAAAGTGAACCCTTTAATTTGAATCCTTCTGATAACTTAACAAAGTGCCTTCTTCAATAATAAATATTTTAGACCATAATTTTCACGGACTGAAGACAGTCAGAATTCTGGAATACTAATGGACCTCTGCAGAATGATGAGTTGGATTTTCCACATTGGCTTAATATGATCACTAGATTTTTAGGCAATGATTAAACCTATATATATATATATATATATATATTTTAAAGATTTTATTTATTTATTTGACAGAGAGAGAGACAGCCAGCGAGAGAGGTAACACAAGCAGGGGGAGTGGGAGAGGAAGAAGCAGGCTCCCAGCGGAGGAGCCTGATGTGGGGCTTGATCCCAGAATGCCAGGATCACGCTCTGAGCCGAAGGCAGACACTTAACGGCTGAGCCACCCAGGCGCCCCAGATTAAACCTATATTTTTAAGCTGGGGTTCGGGAATATTGTCCTAATAGAAAATTAATCACACCATACTGTTTATATCCTCAATAATGATTAATTATATTATGAGTCATAAAAACAAAATTTCTCTTTTGCAATGATAACTCACAACTGAAAATATGTCCATAGAATAAGACTTAATTTTAATTTTTAGGCTGCATTTCCCTACCTGTGGTAAGGCATTCTCAAGTTTGATGTAGATTTGAGATATACTGAACAATGAATTTAGAAGTACTTATAAAAATAATCTTTCTTGTTCTCAGTTGCACTAACCTATAAATATAGCCAATATCTTCATATAGCTGCATCTTCAAATTTAAAAAGTTTTATGTCTGTTCAATTATTTAAATATCATCAAATAGCACTTGAGTCAGAATTATTACTTGGAGTTGCAGTGCATCCTGCAATCCGTCGTAACAGTGTCTGCTTAATGAACAGTGAGCATTTGAATTCTAACTTTTTTTCAGATTTTCACATAAATAAATAGCATCAGTAGAAATAAACTAGAAATTAATGATTAAGGAAAGGAAAGGCTTTGATTTCTTTCCCCTGTTGAGAAGGGTACTTTAGTTGATGATGCTGCTGCTATCTTTTTTGCACTCAAGTAAATGTCCACCCCAGGGGTCAAGCAAATATAAAATAATACATTAAAACAATCATAAAAATTTCTAATTTAGAAGCAACTTGGAATGTCTGAGAGATTGCCTGCTGCCTTCCTATGCCTCTTTTTGGCGTGAGGCAGTTCTCTCAAAACTGAAAACAGATTAGCCAAAGAAAACACTGCCTTTTTATTTCTCATACATGAGGACTTTTAATCTCATTTTTTTTAGAACCAGAAAGAAATGACAAATCAAGAAAAAAAGAAAAAATTTAACTTGAAATGTTGTCAGGTTTCTGATATTCTATATTCTGTATTGCAAATAAACTATATCCTAAACTTATTATCCTAAGAGGTTATAGCATATTATTTATATGTGACCAGATAAAGCAGTGTCAAGCCTCATTGTGAGTTTCAATCACTATGATCCTATCACAAAACAGTGTGACTCCATAGTTATCGAATCACAAATTCAACAGCCATTCCAGTATGCATGCACTGTCAGTCTAGGGCAGATTGGGATCGACTCATGTCAACAACTGGTGCGCATTTAGGCACATTGGAGGTACTGGGTGTCATGCTGTATAAATACTTGCAGCTTTTTTCTCTATAGCTGTCAATTTCCTAAAATGTCTCAGAATATTGCTTTTTCTAGACAGTTTAAACATGTTCACTGTCAGAACCATTAAGCATTAGCGTCTATGTTACGACATCTGCAGATTCAATAAGCAATCTCACTTAGTGTCTCAGTCATGATGAAGAAATTATTTGGCTAAGTATTTAGAGGATGGCTCTGAACTAGCCAAAGTCATGTTGTCACATACCTAAAGCATAGTATCAATGCTACATCAAAAAGTAACTACGTGTAAAAGCACTAAGCACACACATTAGAAGAGTGAAAACATTTAAATATTTAGGTAAACTTTTTTATTCTCATTCAGATATTTGGTATTGGGCCCAAAGCAAAACTGATCATTTTTCCTTTTTGAAAATGGATTATTCTTATGACTTCCAAATTTCTGTTGAAAATGTCACTAATGTTTATGTCATTCATATTCATAACAGAATATTATGTCTTAATTATTCTTTTCACTCTCCCATCAAATTTATCACCAAGTTTTGTCTATTTAACTTCTGTGCTATTTTGTTCTTAGATTCATTTTTCCATTCCTGTTGTTAAAATTCCCACCAAATAGCCCTAAACCATTTCAATAAATTCCTGGGATTTATGCTTATAATCTCTTTCTGTTTTGGCAGTATATCTTTTATCTTTTATACTAACTTCCTGATTAATCCTCCCAAAGTAAGATTTGATCATAGTACTGTGTTCTCAAAAAGAAAAAAACAAACCAAACAAACCCCAAAACCAACCAACCAACCAACCAACCAACCAACCAACCAACCAACCATACAAACAAAAAACAATAAAACAACAGTATCTCTTTTCCTTGCTAGTTAAATGCAAACTTCTCATATTCTGGTCATTAATAATTACATCTCAAACAAGATGTTCAGATTTCTCTCTTCTTTCCATACCCTATGCTTGGAAAAAAACTGGATGACCAGTTGTTCTTAGGAAAACCACAGATGTTCCGTCTCAGTAATTGTAATTTGCACTGAACAGTACGCTCCTATAGGTCGGAGATTTAGCTTACTCATCTGGAACGTAGCACAACACATTATAGATATGAACTGTGAGTTGAATAAAGTATTAAAATAGCTAAAATGTAAGTTGTATAGAGAGTTTCCCAATAACAGCTTTTCTTTCTTAAAAAATTATTTACTAAGTAGAAGATAAACTCACAAAATGATCTCATATGCTGCAATGTCATTTTCCCAATGTATTTATTTTATAGTACTCTAGGTCAGGAGTCCGGAATGTGCCTCCACAGACTAAAATCAAGGTGTCTGCAGAATTGCTTTCTTTTCTGGAGTTTCTAAGGGAGAACACATTTCTTACTCATTCAGATTGCTGGCAGAATTCAGTTCCTGTGTTTATAGGACTAAGGTCTTCATCTTGCAGCCGTCATCTCTGGGCTGTTCCCAGCATCCAGAGACTGCTATATTCCTTGGCTTATGGCTCCCTTCCTCTGTCTTCAGAAACAGCAATGGCAGGTCAAGTCTCTCTTATGCTTTTCATTTCTGCTTCTTCTTTTTCTAACCTTGAATCTCTCTGACTTACCCTTCTGCCTTCCTCTTCTATTTTAAGGACCCTTGTGATTAGATTGGGCCCACTCATATAATCCAATATCCTACCTATTTTAAGGTCTATAACCATAATTGCGTTGGCAAAGTCCTTCTTGCCATGTAAGGTAACATAGTCACAGGTTCTGGAGATTAGGGCATAGACATCTTTGGTGGGAGAGCATTATTCTGCTTACCACAGTGGTCCAAATAAAATGCTTGGAGAATCTCTTAGAGAGGAAGAAAAAGCCTAAACAGAGAATTTAGGCTAAATTGTTAATGAACTGAACCTTGAAGTGTAGAACTTGATGCACTGTGAGTCAGATAAAGGCATTTAAGGCAATGAATATAATTTAAAAAGAAATTCAACAATGAAGAAAATGAAAGTGTGATTCAAAAAATAGTAGGAGCTAAAGACAGTATAGCTGAAGATAAAGATTTGGTGAGATTACAGGCTATAATAGAGATATAGTTGATCCTCATTGCTTGCAGATTCTGTATTTAAGTATTTACCTAGGTGCTAAAATTTATTTGTAACCCCAAAATCAAAACTTGCAATGCTTCCGTGGTCATCTGCAGTCATGCATAGAGCAGCAAAACATTTGAGTTGCTGGATGCACACGTTTCCAGCTGAGGTCTAACAAGATGATGTTCTGCGTTCTCGTTTCAGCTCTCATTCTATAAACCTGCTAAATATTCTACAGCAAAACAGTTCTGTGGAAGAGTGGGTTTTCAATACCGAAGAGAGTGTCTTGTTTTACAAGAACGTTAGACAACAAACAGATATAAAGCAAATGGCCTTCAAAGCCCCTCGCTTTAATCGTTTAAAGACCATTCAATTAATTATTTCTAAGAAACCTATATTAAACAAGGTACCTTCAAACAGGAACACACATAAAATAAGGTTATGACAAAGATGTCACCAGAGGCTGGTAGGAACCCAATCCTGTATTTCCGCTAGGAGCAATGGCTCCTTACTCACTAACTCCGTGTTTGCGGCAACTTTATAGAACACTACTATGAATAAAGAGAATCAGCTGTAAATAATTGGCCATCACTCTGAAGTGTTATGAGATTATTCTGCATGAAATGGGAAAATGTTAAGTACTTTTAGATAAAATTAAAGTGATACATTATGAATTTTAGAAAAATTATTGGGGATTATAAAGTTTGGACGCTCACAGGGTAAAAAGCTGGATGAATGGAAGCTTAAGAAGCAATGTGAGTGGTCAAGGCAAGAGATTTTAAAGGTTTGAATTAGAGAGATTAGGAATAGAAATAGTGAATTCATGTGAAAAACTTTAAGAAACTAGAATAAATTAGGCTATTGATTAACCATGATGGTGAAGGAGGCCTTATAGATGATGCTTATATTACAGTTATGAAATTTTTCTGTCATTAACTAAGATAGTGAACAACATAATTTCTACTATAGAATTGTTGATATTAAAGCTGAAACAAGTTCTTCACAAAAACCCAGTGGCCATAAAGATAGTGCAAGATTGTCCATTGTGACTCTCTTTAGATCTCCGATTATATTTAACAAAGGGGAATGGTTGCACATGTGTGACCTGGAGACTGTCTGGGTTCAAATTCTGCCCTTGGTAATTACTAAATGTACAGTTACTTAATATCACCTCAAATGGGATAATCACAGACTTGTGTGTGTGGGGGGAATAAAGTAATTCATGAAAGCACTTAGGTAGTGTCTGGCCCTGATAAGCACTTAAAAAATGTGAATTTTATAGTTTGAGTGGTTTGTTTCTACTAATGACAAGAAGCTATATTATACTTTGAACATAGAGCAACAAAGGTTAACTTGTTCTGATGGATAAAATTTGCTGTTTTTCTGAGTGATTTTTAAACATTCTACATGTTAGTCCTGAAAATATTTTTCATGTATTATGTATTCCATGTATTAGCCTAACATTTCAGGAGGCAAATATGACATAAAGTAATGGAGATGGGGGGAAAGAGGAAAGCATATTTGCGTTCACTTGTTCTTATTGTAACATGAGTCTTTAAAGAAATGATCTTTTCTTAGGAAGTTTCCTTTTATCTTGTAGTACTTTAAGCTATTTCTTACTGATTGCTTTATATAGGGATATATAAAAGACCTTATAGAGTATTGTGTTTTTTCTTTTTGTTTTCTTTTCTTCTTCTTCCTTTTTTTTTTTTTAATTCAGAACATCTCTTCTAATTTAGCTTACATAAACTGCTTTACCAAATCAGCACGCAAATCTGGTCACAGACATTTAATTTTTCCAAACAACCTTTTTGAGTTTCCACTGCCTTATCCTCAGGATATTCAATAACTCCCATCTAAGACCATCCTTCTCTTTTAAATTGTTGAGTAATATTGAAGATTTCCATATTTCCATGGTCTGAAAAGTATAAGTCTAAAATCCATGCCCAAGTAGAGTGTAACTGGAATCTGATCAGTTTACCGTGACCATTTCTTTCCCCAAGGACCTGACGTCCTTGTGGAAGATGTGCTGACGCAGTATGAAAACCATGCGTGACCACTGCTATGATGATGTTCTCCTCTTCCACATGTCTACACTGGCTCCTCCTCTGTGCTAGCGAATTATTTGACTATCATTCATGGTCATCTCCCAGGTTGCACACTTGTTCAGGAGCAGGGACTTAGGTAATCGCTAGATTCTAACCCCTCACGGACCTAGATCTCCTATTCTTCTTTCTTCCTGACTAAGGATTAAGCAAATTTCTCTTAATCTTAATAGTCTTGTAAAAAAAAGGCCACAATATACCATTTCCTGTGGACAGCAGGGTTATTTGTGACATTTCTAAGTGCTTTACTTAAATGTCTGCAAGGTGCTTTATCCTGTTTACCTATGCAATTCCAAATACACAAACTTCAGTCATTCAGTCAATGGAGGCACATGACTTTATTGATTGCCCAGAATTTTCAGATAACCTCCTTATTACCATGCATGTGTGTGGGTGTGTATTTCAGCAAGCTACTCCACTACATAAAAAGAAAGATAATTTTAAGAAATGTATTTATTTATATATGCACACCAAACATTTAGATTTGAAAACATACCTTACTCATTATGATTTTCCAGCTTTGGGTTTTATTTTTCAAAATTAATTTTTAAATCAATTTTTAATTGAAACTGATAACTAATCTTTAAAAATTACAGAATCTTTAAATTTTACTTTTTTTCCTTAGAGGTAAAAATTTCATTAATGCCTTAAATAAAATAACATCCCGTAAGCTTTGGCTTCAGTATGAAGGTTGGGATACATGTACGTAGTTGATCCTATCAATTGCTAGGATAATAATGAAGCATGTCCTTGTCTAGAACTAATAGTTTTAGGAACCAAATGTAGATTATATGGAAAAATCTTACAAGGTTAGCTTGTGGACAGCTTGATTTGAGGATTTGGAAAATTATTCACTCCCAACAGGAGAATTATAACGTAACATAAGGTAAATATTGAAGTGGTGTTGCAGAGTGGGATCAGATGAACACCAGAGTATAGAGCTGTTCTGTTCCAACCCTACTTATAATCAAGCATAATGTACTAAAATAGCAGTGTGAGTCCCCCAGGTGTCTGAGGACAAGGAAGATGATTAGAGCCGTACAGGCATGGTGAGATAATCAGAGAGTCCAACTACGATGAGGCAGAGCAAAATGGGAGCCAGATTCAGTCCTAGGAATGGGGGCTGGCAACGAGGAGGTAGAAGATGCCCTTCAAGTCCATCCTTCTCACAGACACCAAAGGGTTCGTTATGAAGTGAAAGGTCAGTATCATGCTCCTGCATGATTCTCCATTGTTTTTAATAAATGCAAACTACTCCACATAGTCAATAAGCCATGTGGTCCCTACATGTCTGGCTTCTTTTACCATGAATGCATGTGCTCTTTGCATTTCCTTTGTTCTTCACATTGAACTTGTTTCTACGTAGGGGCTTTGCATTGGCCAGTCCCTCTACAAGGCATATCAACCTCAGAACTCCCATTTGTTCCCAAAATGCTTTAAGGGTTTATGACAATAGTACAGCCTCGGGTAAATAATATAAATATGTGAGGCGAAGCACAGAAATACAAGTAACTGGGACGGAGCCATAGGGCAAACACAGGAGAAATTAGCGTGGTTCTCAATGACTTGTGGATAGAATATAGATAAAATAGAATGGGAGGGAAAATAATGTTTTCTAGCAAGTAATTCCTATGAAAAGGATTGAAAACGGTGCCTTGCTTTTTAGCATGACAGGATCATCTCGGGACACTAGAAAAACTGTTTCTCTGGGGCTTAACCAAAGTTTACAACAGAGTTTAGAAGCATTTTCAAAGGATTTTTTTCGGTTATCTATTGAACTACTCCCAAATGTTGTAACTTAAAACAACCATTTTATTTTAGCACAATTTTAGGGTCAGGAATCCCTGTAGGAATCAGACGCATGATTTTTCTCCTCTCCATGAAGTTTACTGAGTTCACTTCATGGTACCTAGCCGGTGAATGGCTGGTCTGAAAGGTCCCAGTGGCTTCACTGACAAGCCTAGCTCCTTGGCAGAGACCTTGGCCCAGCTGGAACTGCATGCCAGGGTACCCGTATGTGCTCCCAGCACAGTCAGGCTTCTTATAAGGCTGCTCAGGGCTCCCAATGACAAAAAGGAGAAGCTGCCAATCTCTTAAGAACAAAGCTCCAAAACTGGAGTACATCAATTCCGACATACTCTGTTGTAAACTGCAGTCACAGAGCCTGTCCAGATTTAAGAGGAGGGAGGCAAAGACACCAATTCTCTTTGACAACATGATTAATGAACTTATGGACTTATTTGATTTACCTATGGACATTAAGTGTTCCTATAGTATTAGGAAGGCCATGCGTAACATGAAGGTGGGTGTAGATGGATTTCCAGATTTATTTTTTTAAATAAAAGTATGTACATAACCCCAGAGGTATGCAAAATGAAGATAATTCAAGAATTTGATTTCGACATTAAAAAAGGCTTATAAATTTATCTCCCCAATTCCACGTTTTCTCTCTGCTGATAAATTTAGTATTTGTGTTTATCGTGATGACCTCTTTATTTTAACTTTCATATGTATGGTTTCTAAATAGTACTGTGATTTTGCAGTACCTAAAATTTGATAACAAGTATATAATATATATTTTCTGCACTCTATTTGCCTAATATGTCAATGATATTTTTCTGTGTTGATATATATGTAAGTTTAGTTTATTCATTTTAACTGTTGTATGGTATCCTGTCATTTGAATATAACATAATTCTGTTGGTGGACCTTTAAATCATTTTCAGTTTTTCAGTACTGTGCATTGCTACTATGGACACCATTGTAAAGTCTTCTCTACTTCTCTATAAGAGATTTCTACGCAATTCATCTAGAAGTAGAAATTATGGGTCATAGGTATAAGCAACTTCTTTTTACTAGATAATGTCTCCATCATCTCCAAAGTGACTTTAACAATGCTCATATTACTATCAGCTGTCAATGAGAATTTCAGTTCTTTTTTTCAAAAACTTTAGGAATTATTCCAATTTTACGTGTTGACAATTGGATAAATAAGAAGAGTTATCTCATTGTGGTTTTTAAATTTTTTATTTCAGTATAATTGATACACAGTGTCACATCTCACACCCACTGATTCAAAAACCCTAGAAGTGGGACCCAGCGATCTGTGTACTAACAAAGCTTCCAGGTGAATCTGATATACAAGAAAGCTTGAGAGCCACTGACGCCATAATACCTGACGTGTGGTAGAAGCCTGCTGTGTATTCTCTGAATTTGCTGGTACCGGTGATAATAGAACCACTTTCATAAACAGCACGTCCCTACATTACCCACCTTACTCTATCTGATTCTGTGATTTAGATAATAATAAAGCCGTATGCGATTTGAATACAGATAAGGTATAAATTTATGTGGAATGGGAAGTGAAATCAGTGTTGTATTCTAGATCATTAACGAATCAAAGGAGATGGAAAATCTGCCCTGTGTTAAGTTCACAATTGTAGCAATGGAAAATCTCCATTGTGTGAGGTTAAATATTCTGGTCAAAGGTAAATAAATAATCACTGCAAAACAGTCTCCTCAGCACAAAATCCCATGGAAAAAAATGAGCTAAAAACTGAAAGACAAAGAATATGTGGGCATTGCAGCTGATTGTTCCAAAACTGTGACCCCAGATTTGAAGTAAATGGAGAAGGGTTTTATTATTCTATATTGTTTCATCTCTTCTGTGGTAATTTACTAACATAAGCATTCACAATCAGACATTGAGAGAAAGACAACAAGAAATATGCCCATTTCCATAGTTATTGAGAAAATGAATGCCATTTAAATAATGGTCTCTGTAACTTGATTAGTCGGTAAATCATCATTATTGCGAGGAACACAAAGAGCAAAAGAGAAAGTGGCAAGACCAATCTAATTAGGCAGCTTTTCATGTCCTGTGCTCACACTGGAGATGTCCCATCTTTTGCTCCGCTGACCTCCTCAGTTTTACACTTCATTTTAGTAAACTGGCCCTTGTGTATCTTCTCTGAAATTCACCACTGGATTAATTTAACCTCAAAAGTTCCATTTTCCTCATAGAAATGCATTTATAATCATGTTTATCCACTGAGGGTAGGATACCTCTCTCACCTCCCCACAGCCAGTGTAGCTAAGTGATTTAAGCTGCCTCTCTTCAAAAACACCTACAAACGATCACGCAACCACTCTGTCACCGCCTCCACCATCAACTCTGCTGTGGCCACCATGAAGCCCTAAAACGCTCTCCTCTTTCTCTCCTCAAGGTTACTTAGAGTTGACGTTGGTGAGATTACTCTCTTTTTATCCTGCCAACAGAGCTCATTGATTTTCAACCCTGGATAGACATTAGAATCACTTCAAGAAGTGGTTTCAAAAAACAAAACCAATGTCTGGGCTCCACATGAGTCAAATAAATCATAATACCTGAAGGTAAGAAAAAGACATCTCTGTCTCCTCATGTGATGAGTATATGCAGCCAGGCTGGAGAACTGCTGAGTTTCTTCAACTTGTAAGCTTCATGCCTGAACAGGAAAAAAAAAGTTCTGCTCAGCTAGACAGCCCAATTTGGGCACTGGCATTTTTGTAACAGAAGTAATTGGGTCCTTCTGCTTGGGTAAGGACTCTTAAGAACTGAAAGTGTTTCCTTAACCTGAGCTATTGCAATGCTAACTAAAATAATGGTTTATAAAGTGTGAATCCACATTATGAAACCAGTTCACTGAAATATGTCCAATTCACTTACAAATTGACTTAATCAGATACTAAATTCCCAGGAAAGTATGAACAAGCCAAATAAAAACACCCATGGTGGTTTTCTATCTTCCTTCTTATCTATAATCTAGTATCAATCTTGGTGACAAAACTGGCATCCTGGCTGGGAACAAAGGATTCTATTCTCATCATTTGCTTTCCAGTGAGAATTAGCCTCTTCGGAAAATCACGTAACTACTGAAGACTAGTCCGAGTCCTGGTCCATAGAAAAGCCTAGAAATAGTTCATTTGCCCAAATTTCTAATACAATTTAATGTTTATGCACAAAAAACTCTGCTTTAAACATAAGATCTAGACACTTACAACAGAATGTCAAAACTGCAGCAGACAGAAAAGGATACAGTGCATCTATCCTCCACTTTTCTCAGACTTGGTCCCAGCACAATATACCTCAGGATGTATTTACTACTGATGGATGCACAGTAGTAACACATCTTGCAGGGCAACTCATTTAGGCTTAACTTCTCTGAGTCTTAGTATCTTTTATTGGGAGGGGAATGGGGGTACCAAATTACTTTATTTGAAGGAAATGGTACTAATGAAATAAGTAAATGTTTTGGTACAACTAATAGAAAAGGTAAAGATAACTCCAACATGCAAGCACTGCCTTGGAGACTAGGGAAGTCACCCTTGCAGCTATGGAAAGACAGCCTAAAGCTTAGCTCTCATCCTATGCTTCCCAAAGCATGCTTGTCAAAGAGATACTCTGCCATGCCAGGTGTGGGGGACCCCATGTTGCATAGGTTGGTTATGTGGTCACCCAATTCTTTGATGGATTTCACCCGCTCATTTAGGTAATGAGTTCTGAGTCTTAGTATCTTTGTGTTAATACAGCAATAATGGCAACTAACTCATTGAGAATGTCATAAGGATTAAATGAGAAGATGGTGAAAACTAAATACGTGACTTCTGGTTAGGGAGAATATGGTAATAGACGTTTCAGGAAGTAGAGAAGCTTCAAGATGAAGTAATAGGAAGTCACAGAAAGATAGCAGTCTTCTCTAGTATTATTGATATCTGACCTCCCCCTCTGATCTTCTGAATCATCCCTACCCCCATATGTCAGTACCCTCATCGCAAACACCAGCACAGTGAAGTCAAAACACGAAGAGCTATCATCTGAACAGATGGTCAGTGAGGACCGATGTCAGGTGGGTAGTGAAAGAGATAATGAGTGTCTTTGGAAACCTCTGTAGAAACCTGCCCCAAATGTTTCTCCCAAGACTCAGAATCCGTAACGTACTTTGAGAGCATCCTGTAGTCTCCCTCCTAATATGTTTCACAGGGGTAAAGTAAATAATGAATTACTTAATTATACTTGTATAATTTGATCTTCTTTGCTAGATCTTAAGATGTCTGAGGGCAGAGATTTTTATCTAGTTTATTCATTGCTGTATCTGCTGTGCCTGGAACTTAGTAGGAGCTTAATCAACATGTTGAATACATAAACATCCTGAAACTATCTTACAATTTTTTGTGGCTAGATCATCATAATAATACTGTTATTTAAGTTTTTGTCTCCTTATAATGTCTCCAAACTAAGAATGGCTAGAAAAGTGTTATTTTTCTTGTGGTGGTGAATTATCGTGTTTGTTTTACTTGCTATTTCAGAAGTCCGTACACATTCAGGAGCTATAACTCTCCTAACTGCCTCTTCTAATGTCATCTATAAAAATGCTGTCACAAAATGCCCTCATAAAAATCTGTGTTCCTGGAATGAGTGCAACAAATGACTGTAGGTGGAAAAATGTGATCTGGATTCATTGCAGTATTTAAGGATGTCTCCAAATTATGTTAAGACCTTTTGTCTATGGTTGTTCACTCTGTTCCATGGTAAAATTTCCTTTCATCTTCCTCCACATGCCAACGTCCTCCCTAGTAGATGTTAGAAGCTATTTGCTTCCTCACTGGATGATTGTTATGTTATTCTTCTTGTGTAGGTGGTTGTTTGCCAAAAATAAAGGTTTGGATCAAAACAACTTAGTCAGTGATTATATGTAGACAGCCTACGTTTTCTTTCTGACCTGCTGTCTTATATATATTTAACTACCCCTTATGACTTTTAGATTATAAACATTTAAACAGAAACTTAATTTCAAGGCTTATAGGGAGGCTTTATTTTCTCAGGAACACTTTAATTTTCTTGGCAGACCAAGATCCCTAGGATTAAAATATAACAAAGTGACTTTATTAAGTGTTCTTAATGCCAAGTTTTTGGCCTCATGAGTATGAGAAACAAAACATTTGCTGAGGGTGATATTGCATTGGCAGACTTTTCACTGTGCATAATGTACATAAAACTGTTATTTTAGTTAAGCTATAAAAATGGATTAATATTCACAAAGTGGGGTTGACCTTATAGATAGATATCTGAAGAAGATATTTCTAAATTTTTTTCAACCACCATTCTGTTAGAGGTTAGCAATAGGATTTTATATGGCCCATCAGATAAATTGCCTAAGCAAGGTGAGTTCTAAAATACGTTACTCTATGATTTTCCAAGCCCCAAATATTTCAAAGTAAAATATCTTTAATACTGAATATACTAAAACAATATCTCTCTCCCATTCTTCACAGTTTTTTTTTATTACTGTACATGTATTCCCTCAGCACCTGATAGTATTTGCCAAAAGCAGAATAATTGTTGCTCCCCATTGAAGAATGGTCCAAGAAAGCTTCCAGGGATTTTTCTAAGCTAGTGCAATTTTTTTTTTCATCCATAACTAAAAAAAATCACGCAATCTGCTATTTTCATATAATTTACACAACACGAAAGTAGAAATAGAACAAGTTGAAAGCTACCACGTATCTCTTGGGAAGTTAGGAATTTAGAGAGTTTAGTAAACCTCTGACATATTTTTTTGTATTATATTCTAGTTAGTGGTAAAGTAGTAAATTTCAACATTTCAATTTCCATGAAATCTTTGATTTGCCATATATGCCGCTGTATGTTTGAAAGAAAATTTGGTTTCTGAGGAAACAAGAGCTAGGTCATGGGGGATCTTGAAGGTAAAATCTATGGTCAAAATATTTGACTCTTGAAAAATTTCTTATGATAATAATGTAGATTATGCTATATAGGGTGATTACCGTTAGAAAACTACAAATTATATCATCTGAGTTCTGAATTAATTTTCAGCTCTTCATATTTATTAAATCTTACCAGAGGTGGAGGAAAATATGTCCTCTGGGTGGGGGATGGGAGCACTCCTGAACCGCAGCCTCTCTGCATCTCTTTGTTCTGTGTCCAGTACTCACCCTGCTAAGTACATAGAGAAAAGGGAAGTTGCTGATACAACTGATCAGAGTAAAGGATCCAAACTAGGTCACAATTACTGACTTCCTCTTTAGTGACGAATATAGTGTCATTCTGCTTTTGAAAATGCAATCTTGTATCCAGGTGAGGCAATGGTTCTCTTTTTTGGTCTTTGGTTTTGGTTTTTCTGTTGGGGGGTAGGAGAGCGGTGGTGGTAACTAGCATCGATGCAACTTTGATTATCACATTTTCTCCTCTTCTGACTGCATCTGTCAGAAGAAAAGATCATCTTTAGGGTCTGGTTTTGAGAAAGGAAGTGGAATTTATTGGTTTTTAGATAAAAATACATATATCAACCTACTTTAAGCAAAGATTTTTGCAGGGAAGCAATGATGGGAGCTTGTTTTCTCTACTGTACTTTTATGTATGAAGTCTTTATGAGAGAGAGCCAAAGCATGGTTCAAATAGTCTGTGGGCACTCCTGAACATTATTCCATCTTAATATTATAAGAACCCTTGCTTTTACTTATACTCTCTGTGTATTTTGCTGTTCTGGAGGAAAAGAGAAATGACTCAGAACCTCCTCAAGGAATTTCTTCAAGGAGTTTATAACCCTCCCTCTTTCTCTTTTTCCTTCCCTCACTTCCTTTCTTTTCTCTCTCTTTTTTGAAGTTGCTCGAACCTGCCAAGGTCCCTAGTGCCAGCTTGTGTCCTGCTCATACTGGTAGTTGGTTAAGACTTGGGTCCTATAGGGGCGCCTGGGTGGCACAGCGGTTAAGCGTCTGCCTTCGGCTCAGGGCGTGATCCCGGCATTATGGGAACGAGCCCCACGTGAGGCTCCTCCGCTGTGAGCCTGCTTCTTCCTCTCCCACTCCCCCTGCTTGTGTTCTCTCTCTCGCTGGCTGTCTCTATCTCTGTCAAATAAGTAAATAAAATCTTTAAAAAAAAAAAAGTCATGGGTCCTATAGTTTTTTTAAAAAGTTTTTATTTAAATCTAGTTTCTTTCCATGCTTTTACTTAAGCAAGAATCTTTTTGTTGTTGTTGTTGTTGTTACATGCAACTAAAAGAAATTTAATTCAGTACATGACAGTAGAAGAAAGACAGTTATAATACAAATGGGCACTGATCAATGGACAGGTGGCATCCAAGCACTTATGATGCGTCAACTGCAGAGCTTTGTGTATGTTGTTATGGGGGTTCCAATATAGTAACATGACACTGTTTTCAGCTTTTTGAGCACTTTACACTTTTTGAGGTCCTTACCTATACATGAACTTTTTTTGATCTTCACATTAATCACTTAAAGTATATATTCTCATTTTTACCTGCATTTTATAGATAACATTGTGACGGTGAGGGAGGTTGCATGACTTGCCCAGGATTCTGTGACGGGGGAGTGACAGTGGGCTTGGTCTTCAGGTTTTCTAGTTTCAAGTTGCATTCATTTTTCTTACTATGTTGCATAACTGTAGTTACCAATTCCAACAGTTATGAAGTATTACCTAGATTTTGATACTTAAATCGAATTTAAAACAATTTTTTTAAAAAAGTAAAATAAAAAAATAAAAAAAAGGATGAATTTATCTTAATGAGTTTTAATAAAGAAATAACCATTCGGAGTCTATAAAGCTTTAAGATATTGTGGTAGGGACACCTGGATGCTAAGTTAGTTAAGTGGCTGACTCTTGATTTCAGCTCAGGTCATGATCTCAGGGTCCTGGGATGAGCCCTGTGTTGGGCAGGGAATCTGCTTGAGGATTAGCTCTCTCCCTCTTCCTTTTTTTTTTTTTTTTAAAGGATTTTATTTATTTATTTGACAGAGAGAGGCAGCACGAGAGGGAACACAAGCAGGGGGAGTGGGAGAGGGAGAAGCAGCCTTCCTGCTGAGCAGGGAGCCCGATGCAGGGCTCAATCCCAGAACGCTGGGATCATGACCTGAGCTGAAGGCAGACACTTAATGACTGAGCCACCCAGGTGCCCCTCTCTCCCTCTACCTCTGCACCCATCCCCCTGCTTGCTCTCTCCCTTTCTCTAAAATAAATAAATAAATAAATATTTTTTCTTTAAAGAATACTTTTGTGGTAGAAATGCTGAACATTCCTTTCTTGTTCTCACATCCCTTTCTTAAAAGACTCTGCCTTTCCCATAACCTTAGAGTTTGGAGCCCTGTGTTCCATATAAATTCAGTCCTTTGACCACAGTTTATAGGATCAGACATTGGTGTCTGAATTATGCCAGGCCTCCAAGAATTTTGATTTAGAGCATAGATACTGAGTTCCAAATTCTGATAAGAGCCTGTAAATTCAAGCAGACTCAGGAGTTGAGATGGCAGTTTTGGGGTGGTCACTGAAAGCAGTGTGCAAATGACTGAATAAGCAGAGAACTCTAATGTGCAAAAGTAAAGCAGGGAAATGGAGAAAAGCAGGAGTGATAGAACATTCAACCTCACAGAAAAAATAAAGGGAAATTAAAAGAAAATATGTTATGGTTATTGTTTTTCTATTTCCCGGGTCTCTTCTTATGGAAGACCCAGTTTTACTTCTTGTTCTTGAGTTCTGTGTGAAACCCCTATATCCTTCCTCCAAATTCTTCTTTAGTTGGAACAGGTTTCTGTAATAATATATTGTCTGCTTAAGAAAACATTAAATGTTCTCTAAAATAAAGGAATTATGCAGCCAAATTTGCATGTAAATATTTTAAGCAATAAATGGCAATAAAATATAACATAAATTCATCTAGCAATAATGAATGGAATACAAGTTTATGTCTCTATGGATTTTACTTTGTTTTGTTTGTATTTTAAAAATTTTTTTAAGATTTTATTTTTAAGTAATCTCTACAACCAACATAGGGCTTGAACTCATGACCCCAAGATTAAGAGTTGCATGCTCCACTAACTGAGCCAGCCAGGCAGTCCTCTATGGATTTTATTTCATTTTATTTTATTTTATTATTTTATTTTATTATTTTATTTTAAGATTTTATTTATTATCTCACAGAGAGAGAGAGCACAAGCAGGGGGAGTGGCAGGCAGAGGAAGAGGGAGAAGCAGGTTCCCCGCTGAGCAGGGAGCCTGATGCAGGGCTCAGTCCCAGGACTCTGGGATCATGACCTGAACTGAAGGCAAATGCTTAACCAACTGAGCCACCCAGGCACCCCTGGATTTTATTTTAAATGACATTTTGGTCACTGTCTTCAATCTATTATGTATAAATAATATATATTACTTTCTAATCATTATTTATAAAATAATTCACGAATTAGCTTCCTATTCTTGAGGAATTACTAGCAAAGAAAGCACAATTTTTTAAACCATAAAAATTGCACATGAAAGCAGGTTGGTAGTTCTCTAGTTATCATGCAGCCCTCTGTATTAATTTCCTACAGATACCATAAAAAAATCATCAAGCTAGATAACTGAAAAAAGTAGTAGTTTATTGTCTTGCATTTGAGACTGCAAGTTCAAAATCTCTTTGAAGACAGTAGGGTAGGATTTATTCCATGCATTTCTCTTAGCTTTTGGGGCTCCTGGCATTCCTTAGTGTTCGTTCTCTTGGTTTGTCTTCTCTCATTTTTTTCCTTTGCTCATTTGTTTTGTTTCATAAATTCCTTATGCAAATGAAATTATATAGTATTTGTCTTTCTCTGACTTATTTCACTTAGCATAATACTCTCTAGCTCCATCCACGTTGTCGCAAATGGCAAGATTTCATTCTTTTACATGGCTGAATAATATTCCATTGTACATATATACCACATCTTCTTTATCCAGTCATCGATTGATGGACACTTGGGCTGCTTCCATGCCTTGGTTATTGTAGACATGCTGCTATAAACATAGGGATGCATGTATCCCTTTGAATTAGTATTTTTGTATTCTTTGGGTAAATACCCAGTAGTGTGATTGCTGGATCGTAGGGTAGTTCTATTTTTAACTTTTTAAGGAACCTCCATGTTTTTTTCCACAGTGGCTGCACCAGTTTGCATTCCCATCAACAGTGCAGGAGGGTTCCTTTTCTCTCCACATTCTTGCCAACACCTGTTGTTTCTCATGTTGTTGAACTGAACCATTCTGACAGGTGTGAGGTGATATTTCATTGTAGTTCTGATTCACATTTCTCTGATGGTAAATGAAGATGAGAATCTTCTCATGTGTCTATTGGCCATCAGTATGTCTTCTTTGGAGAAATGTCTGTTCATGTCTCCTAACCATTTTTAATTGGATTATTTGTTTTGGGGGTGTTGAGTTTTATAAGTTCTTTATATATTTTGGATACTAGCCCTCTATCAGATATGTCATTTGCAAATATTTTCTCCCATTCATAGGTTGCCTTCTAATTTTGTTGATTGTTTCCTTTGCTGTGCAGCAGTTTTTTTATTTTGATGAAGTCCCAATAGTTTATTTTTGCTCTTGTTTCCCTTGCCTCAGGAGACATATCTAGAAAAAGTTGCTATGGCCAATGTCAAAGAAGTTACTTGCTTGCGTTCTCTTCTGGGATTTTTTATAGTTTCAGGTCGCACGTTAGGTCTTTAATCCATTTTGAATTCATTTTTGTGTATGCTGTAAGAAACTGGTCCAGTTTCATTCTTCTGCATGTGGCTGTCCGGTTTTCCCAACTTCATTTGTTGAAGAGATTGTCTTTTTTTTCCATTGGATATTCTTTCCTGCTTTATCGAAGACTGGTTGATCATATAGTGGTGGGTTCGTTTCTGGGTTTTGTATTCTGCTCCATTAATCTATGTCCCTTTTTACTGCACAGGAATTCTTGACTACCTGTATTGTTGCCAACACTAGGTGATATTAATTTTATACTTTATAGATATAATATACTTTTTCATTGTTTATTTTTTATTACTCTGATGATGGATAAGATTGAGGAGCTCTTTACTTCCTGTTTAGTTGTTCTGTGAAATTTCTGTTTATCTTTCTACTCCTATTCTACTAATTTCCTATAATTCCCTTGGGTATTTTTGGGGGGTGGGGAGTGTTATATTTTAGATATTAATCTCGCCATTTTTAGATGTTGAAAATATTTTCTCTTATTTTTTAGTCTCTTTTTTAACTTTGTGGCTGAACAGAAATCCTTAATTTTAATGTACTCAAATCCTTATTTTTTTGCCCTAGATTTTGTGCTTTGAATATCTTTTTGAATAAACCTGTTCTACTCCTAGATGAAGTTCTTCTACTATTTTTTTCCTTTTTTTTAAATAAAAGCTTTATGTGGTTTTATCCATGTGCAGTATTCCTTTGTATAGTATGTACATTAAAGAGTATTTTTAATGTAGAATTAGCTTATTCTCCCAATATCAATCTACTAAGCAATCTATAAGTTCCCATTGCTCTGTGTTATCATTGTTAACATAATTTCAAATATGTCAACTGCATATCAGAATTCTATATTCTGTTCCATTTGTTTCTTTCTGTGGTATTCAATAATATCTCAATTTTTGGTCTTTCCATTATGGGTTGCTATCAGTATAAGGAATGTATCTCTGTTATTCTTTTTATTTTTTTTAAGTTGAATTAGCTTTTTATAGACGTTTTTGCAGGTGTTTTATATGGAGCAATGTGTTTACCAGCTGGAATTTGAGTTGTGACAGTACTGGATTTGTAGATAAATTTAGGACAACTGTTACTTTTTCTACGTTTAATCATATCACTATTGAATGTTATGTCTCTCCATATATATATCTCCATAGATGGTAAATCAATTAATCAACATTTATTTTTCTAACAAAATGTATTTTCCCTATGAATATTACCACTCTTACTGCAATAACATAAGTAACTATATAAAATCTAGAAAAAGAGTAAAAAAATGTATGAACATAAAATTAAAAAGTGTTTTTTTTTAAATCCGTACAGCTAGATATAGATTGTCTCTTTTTACAGACTCAAACTAATAAGGTCGTACATTCTTAATGTTATTCTTACATTTGCAAAAACGAAGCACGTTAGACATAGTCATGTTCCAGTTGCAGGTTGTTTATGAGATGGTCACTATTTTCCTTTCCTTCTAAAAAGTCAAGCTAAAGTTAGTATGACATTCTGTAAGAGTAAAAGTACAGGAATCAATTCTGTCAATATGGCTGGGTCAATCTATAATTAGTTGGTGTCCACTGTTTTATAAGCACCTGTGTTCAATGTAGATGATTAGCTTCAAAGAAAAAAAAGAATAGCATGCATTTCTGAAATGTTAGCTTAAGAGTCAAGTCAAAACAACTCAAAATGAAAAGGTTAGCATGTGCCACGCACTCTGTCTTCTCTAGCTGAAAATTTGTGAGAAAAAAAAAAAGCTGAAAGATTTGGTGATAGATAAATTTTCAGTTTTTTAGACATATAATTGCTGTTGAGTATTAATTTCTTTTGATGAAGTGATTAAACAGCATGAGTATAGAAAAACCATGACATTTGCAAGTGGTATTGCACTAGAACTCTTACACTTATTTTGACATTTGAATGGGGTTTTATTTATTTATTTTTTAATGATTTTTTATTATATTATGTTAGTCACCATACAGTACATCCCCAGTTTCCAATATAAAGTTCGATGATTCATTAGTTGCGTATAACACCCAGTGCACCATGCAATACATGCCCTCCTTACTACCCATCACCAGCTTATCCCATTCCCCCACCCCCTCCCCTCTGAAGCCCTCAGTTTGTTTCTCAGAGTCCATAGTCTCTCATGTTTCATTCCCCCTTCTGATTATCCCCCCTTTCTTTATCCCTTTCTTCCCCTACCGATCTTCCTAGTTCTTATGTTCCATAGATGAGAGAAACCATATAATATTTGTCTTTCTCTGCTTGACTTATTTCACTTAGCATTATCTCCTCCAGTGCCGTCCATGTTGCAGCAAAAGTTGAGAACTCGTTCTTTCTGATAGCTGAGTAATATTCCATTGTATATATGGACCACAGCTTCTTAATCCAGTCATCTGTTGAAGGGCATCTCGGCTCCTTCCACGATTTAGCTATTGTGGACATTGCTGCTATGAACATTGGGGTGCATATGGCCCTTCTCTTCACTACGTCTGTATCTTTGGGGTAAACACCCAGTAGTGCAATGGCTGGGTCATAGGGTAGCTCAATTTTTAACTTTTTAAGGGACCTCCACACTGTTTTCCAGAGTGGCTGTACCAACTTGCATTCCCACCAACAATGTAGGAGGGATCCCCTTTCTCCACATCCTCTCCAACAATTGTTGTTTCTTGCCTTGTCTATTTTTGCCTGAATGGGGTTTTAAATGAATTAGCTTTATTTATTTATTTTTTTGTTTGTTTTAAAAGATTGCCCTATAGGTATAACAAGAATCATAAAACTCTACATTGTAACCATTTACTTTTATCTAACTTTCCAGTTACTTTTCTTACTGTATAATCATGCTTACTACTCCCCTGGGGATATAAGTCTTACTAGCTCAAAAAATGTGTTTAGAAACTCTGTTTGAGGCTTAGAGGTTATCCTAGAGGTCCTTTTTCTTTTTTTTCTTTCCTATTTTTGAGTCAAGACTGACAGCTGCTAACAGATAAGATGTCATTCATGGTGTGTACAACTTTGAATAATTTCAAGTTGATATTTAGTATACCATAACAGAGTAATCATCCCTTACAAAGATCAGTGAGGACTGAAGACCTACTTTCGAAAAGCAAAAATTTTAATTATTTATAAGAAATATCTATAATAGAGGTTTAGAGACTTGATGAAATAAAATATTTCTTTAAAATGGTTTCTATAAAAAGAGAAAGCACGAGTCAAAAAGGAAAGCCCCGATTATTTGCTTACAATAAAATGCTTTTTCCCATTTATTTGTATTTATGCAACATAAGTCCCTGTAAAAAAAAGGACAAGCTACAGATGAAAAAATGTTTCCAAAGCACATGAGCAATAAGGTTCTGCAATCCAGAATTTACAAAAGTTTCTATAAATCAATTCAGGTAGAAAAAAAAAAAAAAGAAAGAAAAAGAAAAACAAGCTAATAGCAGTCAATTACAAAAGCTATAAACAGTTTATAATAAAGAAAGCTAAATGGCCAATAAGCACATTCTGCTCAAGCTTATCACTAATTTTACTAATCAGGTTGTCATTTCACACCTATAGGTGATTTTTAAAAAAGGACATATCAGTGTTGGGCTGTACTTTGAGAATTCTTATCTGCCAACGAAGAGGTTGGATAACATAGTAGTTAAGAGCATGGATTCTGGAGTCACTCCCTTCTCTTTCAAACCCGTTAACAATCCTTATAGTAATGAGCCTGGAGCAGGTTACTTTATCTTGCTGTGAAACAAATCTCCATAGGTCATGCATTTCTGCAGGCCTTGTGAGTGAAGCACTGACTGAACTTTGTTTACAATTACCTTTTCAAGAATATTTGTATAGTAAACAGTCTTTGAAGATAGAGATAGTGTCTCCCGCTGGAGCAAAGAGCCCGCATGCTTACAGCACATTATTAAAGATTCCCAAAGCTCACTATTCCTCTTCTATAAAGCAATCCACTGCATGTGCAGATATTATCTGACCCTCCTGGTGAAGCCCTGTGGTAAGTGGGTTTGGGGAGCTAGAGAAATAAATGTTGATACTCTGGCTCCTGCGGTTACTATGAGCAATAAATTGTATTTCATTTAACCCAGGAGTCTCCTGTCTTCTACAAGTATCCCTGAATCTCTGGCAGGCTAACTTGTTAGCTTCTCAGTGGGATGAAATATCAGACCTTCCCAGTTGTTTGCAAATGTGTCTTTGCCTGATTTATTTTTTATTTTTTTGTCTGTAGAGTAAAGGGGTGCGGGTGTGTGATATTTTCTATTCATAGGACTTTATTATCTTACCTAAATTGAAAATGTGAAATATTTAGAACAATATCTGGTACCAAGCAAGTGCTGTCTTTTTTTGTGTATATAAAGTGCAAAACACTACAAAGAATTACTATATATTTTTATGGCTGCATGTGTGTATAAAAATAGCATTTGGAAATATGTAGTAATAGACTCCAAATCAATTGTAGTTATTAATTCTGGGGAGGTAAGAAGGCAAATGGGATTAAGAAATTTACACAGGATGCTTCAACTCTGTTATGTTTTAGTGTTTTAAAAAGTATCTCTGAAACAAATATAAAAAATATATTAAAATTTTAAAAGGCTAGATATTATTATATACATTATTTTGCATTTTATTATTATGCATACTTGCCTGTATATTTTAAATACTTTATAAAAATAAAATTTAAAAATATGTGCAAGACCCAATTATTTTCAATGATAATTTTAAGGCCGCAGACTTGTCATTCTGTTATGTGAAAAAGCATATTTAGAAAGTGCTTTCTACTTATTTGAAACAGAACCTAAACAACTATAACATTTGTATCCACTTTTTCCACCTCCCTATCTTTAGATACGATTTTTTTTTTTTCTGGCACTTAATTAATGTGTTATATTATGTTGTGGTTTTAAAAAAGTAACACTCAGGGGTGCCTGGGTGGCTCAGTTATTGTGTCTGCCTTTGGCTCAGGTCATGATCCCAGCGTTCTGGGATCGAGCCCCGCATCAGGTTCCTCCGCTGGAAGCCTGCTTCTTTCTCTCCCACTCCCCCTGCTTGTGTTCCCTCTCTCACTGGCTGTCTCACTCTTTGTCAAATAAATAAAATCTTTTAAATAAATAAATAAATAAATAAATAAATAAATAAATAAATAAATAAAAAACAAAGAAGTGACACTCGGTAAAGTCCCAGAGCTAAGTCACAGGGACTTTACAGCTTCTACCCTATTTGCTAGAATACTCACTCTTGGAATCCTGAACCAGAGTGGAAAAAGTCGAACTTCTCTGAAGTAACCTTACTGTGAATGCAGGTGTTTTGGGTGACCCCAGCCCAATGCTGGACAGGTGAGAGAAAAAGCTTCTGTCTGATTCTTGCCCTCAGCCATTTGGTCATCCTTCCCCTCCCTCCTGAGGTATCTGACTATAGCAGTGACAAGCCAGCCCCCATTGGGCCACCCTCTAATTCCTGAGAGCATAATATATTGGTTATTGTCACTCACAAAGTTTGGAGATGTTTGTAGGTGGTGATGGATAACAGGGGCAAGCACTTTTTAAAAATACCTAGTTTGATGGTTACAGTGATGGTGAAGCTAAGCTGAGGGCACCAGCAATTTAAACGTTCTCAGCATTTGTTCAGATGGCCAGAGTATAAGAGGACTCTCGGACACAGTAAGAAGCATAGGGATGGTTAAGAAGAAAAAGAAATGAAACAAAGAAACAGAAAACAAATGCAAAGTGGTATTAAACGTGTTAATGTAGTCTGGTATATGTAAGTGTCAGGAAAAAAAAGAGAATGTTTTCATAAAACCAAGATCAAAACTGAAATGTGTCAGCATTTAATTTAATTTAAGGCAACACAAGCAGGACAATTGATTTTATAAGTTAGAGATGAATCAGACTTTATTTCCTTTTTTCTTGAAATTTTATCAGAATATTGTAGGGATTTAAATTTTATATATAAAATTTTTATGTGTATATATATATATATAATTTGGGTATATTATGAAATATATAATATATATAAAACTATATATACTAACCATATATATTTGGTGGATAGTTAGTGACACCTGTTCTATGAGTTTTCCAGGCTAAAAATCTTTACAAAGCAGCTGCTAAAATTTGAAGGCTTCCATCATTTCATCCACCTTTTTTTTTTTTAATAGATAGACAAATTTTATAGAATCATCTATTTTTGTTTTGGGGTAATCCAAATTATTTTCTGAAAACAATTTTGCCCTGCCCATAAAACCTTTTTCTACCTTCTCTTAGGTATTTCATTTTAAAGCATGACTAAAAAGAGGACAGCTTTATTCTTTTCCATTGATTTTAGTATTAACCAGTCATAAAGAATGTTGGTTCTCTAGAATCTTACCAGAAATTATAATTTTGCACTCTCTGCAGCCAACTTTTATCCACAGCTATGTGTGAGAAATAACTTATGAAAGTTTTCCCAAAGAATAAGCAGCCTGTTTATTACTCCAGGTGAGTGTTTTTGAAATTGAGGTTCAAGGATCAATTGCTAATAACCGCTTTGGGTGTTGGTGGGAAATAAACAAAACAAAACTGCAGGTTTTTAAGACCCAGCAAAGGCCTACTTAGGATCTCCAAGGACCCTTCATTTTTCATAAATTGCCTAGGCAATTCATACACACACACACACAAATACAGACAGAGAGAGAGAGTAAAAACTCATGTACTTACCAGTTTGAAATTTATCTTGAATCAAACTTGATTTAAAAAGATTTATGTATCTTTATCATTTTATATTGAATGTTTACTAAATTGTCTTCCCTATGGCTTCATTTTCTCAGCTTTCTTTCAACAAAGTTTTAAGATAGAGCCGTATTAAATTGCATATCATCGTTGCATTTCAAGCTGTTGTTGAGGATATCGGGTAATACATAATAAAGATTCACCAAAGAAATGTCTCCCAAGCTTTATTACTAGCAAAAGACGTGTTTCTTCCGAGTAAACTAGTCATCCCACGGTGTCTGCAGATTGCTGTTCCCCATTTGCTTTTACCACTGACCCCATTTAAAAATTTTGTACAGGAGGTCTTGTTCTATTACAATTCGTGTTTAATACTCAAATTCTATTTTCCCATTGCCACAAATGGTTTACTTTTTTAATCTTATGTCATTATACTTAATATTATCAGCTTCCTTAAGTTCTCTTTTGCAATAGTTTAGGAAAGATGGGCAGGAAGGAGAAGGGAGGGAAGAAAGGAAAGGCAAAAGGAAGGAAAACTTTAGAACATTAGGTCTAGTTTTGCTTACTACTCCTTACAAAAATGTGGACAAAGTACATGGTGTTAAGGGAAAATCAGATAAATGATTGAAGGAATTAAAGAAAGTTATTAGAAAGGACAAGAGAAATCAGGGAAGCATAGGGAAGAGAAAACTAATAGATAACTTGCTTTCTACGTTTCAACACATAGAAGTTTTTGAGAAGTCTCCTAATCCTTTATATGCTGTAGCTATGACCTTGGGAGCTCAAATAGAAGGAAATCAGGAATGATGGGTCAGTGACGGCAATGAATAGAATTATAATGTAGGTGAAGACGTTGAAATAAGAACAAAAAGTCTCAAGAAATATAGTAGAATTTCTTACTTGGCTGCTAACAGTGGGTGGAAGCTGATATAGCTGGATACCAGGAGTAAAAAATGGGGGATTTCCCCATGAGATTGGAAAGGGAGAATTATATTGTGTGAGTTCTGATTCATCTGCTCTAGTTTTCTCTCCTGCCCATGTGCTGAAATAGTGAGAAGTGGAAGTTAGAGAATTAGGCACTAGAAAATGCCAGAAGGAGTGCTAGGTCCTGGAGGAGAGTGTGGGCACCTTCAAGGACTGGGGAATGGGAATATTCTATGAAAAGAAAGGAAGATGTCGAGAAATTTGCTGACTTTATAAACCCCCATAGAAATATTCTGAAGGAAGATTTGTGTTGGATGGGGATAGAAAATGTCAGAGGAGGGAGAACAAATTGTGTGGTACAAGAGAAGGACAGAGTTAAGAAAAAGGAGTGGCTGCAATTGTGACAAGTGACCAAAGAGGTGAGGTGTCCAAGATGTAGATAGAATTGAGTGGCCCATGAGGTTTGGGATACAGCTTTGTAGTAAATGCATTTTTGGTCCTAGAACTGTTGTGGGTTTGAAGATGTCACAGAGGGGCTGACTGGCATGTCGTTGTCTCCTTCCTGATGGCTCCCATAGAAGTAACACCAGCTTTGGTAACATTGTTTGTGTTAAGCTTCCTCCAGCCCATTGGTGGTTAATGGGCTTGAGTAGGTCTTACTGGTGAAGGAAAGCTACAACTTGAGTAAGAAATATGAACCATTAATTTCTTATAGCATAGGAAATATGAGATCATTTATTATAATTTAGCAAACACTACTTAGTTCTTACTCTATGGAGATAACTCGGTTGAGTTCTACGACTGATACCTAAAGCAACAGTTTTAAAAAATTGTTAAAAATCCACAACTTAGACTTGTGCACAAGTAAGGATCCACAAAACCTGGAAGAAGGCCTTAGAGACCTTTATAGTAATAAATAAGAGGATGAATGAAATGCCAGAACTGTGTCTGTCATTGAGGAGGCTCCTTCAGTGACACTGCAGTATCTTTTCACTTCGTGACTTTCAGTTGAGTGTCCTAGTCAGTTCGAGCTGCTATAACAATACCACAGACTGGATGAAACAATGGAAATTTGTTCTTTGCAGTTCGAGAGGCTAGACATCTCCAGACTTCCAGACATACAGGGTGCCAGCATGGTCACGTCCTGGTACTGTGCCTCTTCCTGGTGTACAGATGAAAGCCTTACTGTATCCTCAGGTGAAGGGGGGAAGGGAGAGAGAAATCTCTCTTCCTTTCTCTTCCCACTTGAGGGCTTCACCATTATGACCTATTACTTCTCAAAGGCCCCATGGCCATATACCATCACAATGGGGATTAGGGTTTAAACATATGAATTTGGAGGGAAAACGAACATTTAGTCCACTGCACCAAGCCCTTGATTATTTTGATTGCCAAAATTTTAAACTTCACTGTAATCAAGCTGTCCTGTAATATTACTTTTGTCAAATCTTTGTTGTTTGTGTTTATTGTAACAATAACATTATTAAGTTGTATCTATGTTATATATTATATAATTATATATTTTATGTAATATAAAAACAGTAACAAAATAAAAATGATACACTTTAAACAAAATCATAAAATAATTCTATAATTCAATACTACGTACATATTTTTATAAACTCAGATGGCATCTGCACCTAGAAATGCTAAACACCAAAATAGAAGGGGCACCTGGGTGGCTCAATCAGTTAAGCCTCTGACTCTTGATTTTGGCTTGGGTGATGATCTCAGGGTCATGGGATGGAGCCTCATGTCCAGTCTGCCTCAAATTTTTTTACCCTTCCCCTCTGCCCCTCCCTGCTTGCACACTCATGCTCTCTCTTTCTCTCTCTCAAATAAATAAATAAAATCTTGAAACAAACCCAGCAAAATAGGGATATGCTTAGAATACTATAATCAAGTGACAGCATTGGCAAGAGTGGCAAAAATGACATCCTATTAACTAGTAAGGTGCACTTCTGGTTTTGAAGGGAAGTAATGAAGGTGATGGAGAGCGGGGCAGATGGGAAGGCCCCCACCCTCCTCGCACATACATAGACATACACATGACTTTTTCTCTCCTTGTCAGATTTGTAAGCACCTGGACATCAGAATACTGGCAAGTGCAGAAGAGCAAATAGCAAAACAGAATTTAAAGTGTTACGTAACAACTATAGGCACAGCTGTTCTATATTAGTTTCTCAAAGATACATTTCATTAAAATCAGTCTCGCCAGCCATTGTCATTTAGTCACCGACTCTCCGTCACTCTTCTACTGCCACCTCCTTGACAGGATTCTGACAAGATCCAGAAGGTCAGTTAAGCTATTTGCTACTCTTTTCCATTAATGGTTTATTAACTAGGCAAGGCTATATATATTCTTTTCAATTACATGTCTCCAGCCAAAACTAGCTCTGCAGAATGGTGAATTTCCTCCTAAATCATTTTAAAACTATCAAGTATCTTCCTCCCCATCTCAGAAAGAATATGCATGCTGATGTTTCAAGTTACTTTTATACATAATTTTGGTTTTATTAACTACACTGGACTGGATAAATCCTTTATTTCTGATAAAATCAACGTTCTTTTCAGTTTTCTTCACCTTATTTGAAAGTGTTATCTTTTTCAGTTTTCCTTCCAAGATTTTTTTCTTTTCTCTCAGAGCCTGATTTAGAATGTCTCTCTTATTGTTAATTATACTCAGTAGAAGTCACTAAAGTATCTCTCTCAGTTAACATCCAATTAACTAAATGGCTTTAGAGGTAAACTCCCTCTGAAGCATAATCAGCATATTCATGGCTTGTTTTCCTTCATTCTGCTTGTCCTACGGTATTTCTCTCATAGTAGAGCCAACACAATGTATTTCCCTACAGTCTAGTTCCAGGAGGACCTACTCTTCTCATTGCCCCACTCCGAGGGCTTTCCCTATTATCAAAAGGTGGGCCAGTTGCCAACAACATATGTTTTAGAAACGAGTTTTTAAAGTATGGGTTTGATGGAAACTGGGGTATGTACAATGGTCTTTTCATAAGTATGAACCCCTGAAAGTACATGCTAGAGGCAGGGTTAACTGTGAATTTCTAGGGAGAGTATCTGTAGATTTTTATCAAATTCTCGATGAATCTACAGTCTTACCAAATTTAAGTACTCTAAAGAGATGCACAATTCTTGTATTTGCCTATTTAATAGATGACATGTGGGTACATGTGTAAGTATAAACGTTTCAGCAAAATAGTCAAGGAAATCCATACGTCGTTTAGATTTTCAGGTACCATCACCATGCCTTCATTCCTTAAGTTTAGTTGAAAATGGCTAATAACTTCTAGCCTTTACTTACCGTCCAGCACCTTGGCTGGGAGTTCATGCCAATATGTACACACACCTACATTCACACACACACACACACATCACAGAAACATTGAGCCTGGCACCACAAATAGCCTGCCCCGTACAGTGGTGTACTCTGAGGATTCTTCACATCTCTCATTTCGTAAGTTCTATTTCAAAAATATTCTGCGGTAAAAAATTATTGTAGTCGTGGGAACTTTTGTTTCTTTATTTCAGATGAACACATTCTTTGTTCTCAATAAACTTTTGGCTTATGTTGGTTTTTCTTTGTTTTTTGTTTCGAAGGATTGAATTTCACTCAATGCATCCGTACAACACATAGCAATATGTAGTAAAACTTTCGTACTAAAAGACATGAACTAAAAGACATGAAGAGATGTGGGCCAGAGAAAAAATTAAACTGATGCAAAAAATCTAGAAGACAAATTGATACAGAGTGTTTAATAATGTTAAATATTTGGACACATTACATTCATTTAAAATGAAGCTGGTGGGAAGCAGCTTCAGTTTATGTCGCAGAAGCCGTGAGTCTATAAGGATGGCAAATGATGTCCACATGAAAGCAAAATGTCCTGACAGATTAAAAATCAGGCACTCTTTGCTTCGCGAAAACAACTCATTGGTTGCTGACTGAAATTGTGCCTAAATGTGGTAGCTTTCTTTATTATCCACAAAAACTATCATTTTATTTCATATCATTTTATGTATCAAGTTTCATTGTAATTTATTTTGGAGAATCCAATTGTGTTTTTCCTCTCTGCTTGGTAAGTAAGAGTCAAAAAAAAAAAAAAAAGCATTAAGGAAAATTCACCTTTGCCTTCGTAGTCCAGCGGCTGGCAGGGTCAGTGGACAATTATCCTGCTGGTAGACTAAACACATTTTAAGATCAGCAGAAAAAGAGTCACAAAGTGGTGCACACAAGAGAAAGAGAGGGAAGGAGGGTAAGAATAAAAAGTCAGCCTCCGTGAACTTAGAATATATAGAAAAAAAATATTATTTTTCATTATGTAATGTAGTTGGTGGGTTTGGGAGGAGGGGATGTGCCATAATGTATTTACTGCTTGGACTTCTGAGGTTGCCCTGCATAGAGTCTATTCAAATTTAGATGTTTTTTCTTTGGATGAAATTAATTTTTTAAAACTTTAATACCGAGATGTTTTTACTTTTATGTTATTGGAGGTTATTTATATTAGAGATAAAGGAAAAATGCACGTATTCAACAGTTAAAATGGATGTAGAGGAATATTACACAAACTGCTTGGGTTTAATTTTGACCACCACTCCCTTTTCTCTGAGGCTTGGCTGTTATTCCAACAAGACTTTCTTTCTTTCTTTTTTTTTTTTTTAAAGTATCTTAGCCCAGAGCCAATTGTCTCCTAGCGAGTTGGTATCAGACTGAGCCACACAAAGATTACGCCAGATCGTTTTCGGTCTCTACACATACCAGTTTTTTTTTTTTTTTAAGATTTTTATTTATTTATTGGGCAGAGAGAGAGACAGCCAGCAAGAGAGGGAACACAAGCAGGGGGAGTGGGAGTGGAAGAAGCAGGCTCCCAGCAGAGGAGCCCGATGCGGGGCTCGATCCCAGGACCCTGGGATCACGCCCTGAGCCGAAGGAAGACGCTTAACAACTGAGCCACCCAGGCACCCCACCAACAAGACTTTAACTTTGGGTGTCACTGCTTTTCCTCTTAATCCACTGTCATTGTCTCTCCATTTCTCCTTTGGTTTTGCAAAGGGCTCTCTCATACTTCTCCATCCTGTGTTTCACGTAATCTCATGGGATTTGCCAAAGTCTAGATTAGGGATAGAATGATAGTGTGAAAACATCCCAGCTGATAATGATTCACTTTCCTAGCCACACCTGTCCTAGATGGGGAAACTATTGCAGCTTACTCAACATCCAGTGTCCTACCACTGTACCTAGTATGATGACTTTATTGACCTTGCCAAAAATCTATAGACACAGATCTCCTTCCTCTTCTCTGAGCACTTGCGGTCTTGCATCTCTTCTGCCATGGAACCCACAGCGAGAACACTCCCTTTTAGCATAAATTGTGTGCTACCTCAACCTGATTCCCCTGCTGTTACAGCCGTCTCTGGCTTTTGTGTTCGAGGTCTGCTAGTAGCTGTCTGTTTCAGGCTGCTGCCCTGTTAAACAGTTCTTTCCACAACCTGTCATTGGTGTCATTGGGCTCTGTTAGGGCTACATTCTCTACTAATTAATCAATTACTGAGCACTTAATATATACCAGAAGGTATGATGATGGGTGCTATGAATAAAATAATAGACATGACAGACATACTCTCTGCCCTTGTGAAGTTTTCAGTCAGGTGGAACTGATAATATTCTGAGGCTATCTTTATTTTCATCAAGGGATATCTTTGTTTCTTCAGGGAAACTGTCAACTCTTGGTCTTTCTCCTAGGCAAAAAAATCAAATATACAATTTGGGGTTTTTTTTTTTTTTTTTGGCTACTTTTTATCAAGCATATACTGTACATTCCTTGAATTCAAAATGCCTCCAACCTAGGAACACTGGTACTATATTACTGTGGTAGAATTTTAAATGTGAAAACAGCAATCTGCCTTGTATTTGAATCCAAATCACGAACTGTGTGTGCCTTACCCATTCTGTTCTCATGCTGCCATTCCTATACACGTCCGCAGTGTGGACACCTCGATGGAGGCAATCAGTTGTGAGACAATAATGTGGTCAACCAGTAATCAATATCCTTGATTGAAGGTTTATTCTCACTCTATTCTCATTACCAATTACTACAGACTTCAGATTTTGCCTAGTAAACGTTTCTCAAATGCATCACTGTCCCCTCCATTCTTACCTTGTCCTCAGGGTCAGGTTTGACTGGCAGCAATTCCTAAACTACACTCTTCTATCCCTCACATTATTGTTTACATATTAATTGTCACAATTTAAATGCAGTTTAAGGCATCTTATTCCATGTATAAAATTCTTCCATCAGTCTTCCCGTTGCTCACAGGATTAAGCCCAAGCTGCTTCACACAGCCTGTATTCTTGCATTATGGTCCTGGCCCTCGTGTGTCCAGTCTGGTCGATGCCCACCAAAGACCTTCAGGAACAGAGCTGTAGTCACACAAAGCTGGGTGTATTAGTATTACAGTGAGGAGCACTGTGCACCATGGGTCATGACAAGACACCTCACTGAGAAAGTTTAAGAAGAGACTGGTTGATTTATGTTACGTAATTTGAAGGAGGGTTTACAAAAGCAGGAGGTGTGCTCTGCTTTGGTGCTGGCGGGAAGTAGGTTAACTATAGTAAGGGCTTTTTTTTTTTTTTTTTTTCAAATCTAGGAGGTTGAAGGAAAGGATAGGAACTAAATCTGTGATTAGTTAAGAAGCAACAGTCACTGGTGTTAGGAAAGGAGGACGTTTGGCCGTTCTTGTGGTTTACAATGTCCTCGCTTTCGTCTCTGCCCAGATGTCACACACGTTTAGTTGCCATGTCTCCTGAGGCTCCTGTTCACTGTGACAGCTTCTCCTATTTTCCTTGGTTTTGATGACCTTGATGACTATGTGGAGTGCCGGTCCTGTATTTTGTTGGGACCCCTCTACTGGAAACGATCTCATGAGTAGACAGGGGTTGTGAGCATTTGGGGAGGAAGATCTCGGAGGCCAAGTGCCATTTCTATCACTCTCTGCCTGAGAATACACAATCAACACGATTAATCATGGCTGGTGTTGACTGGCTGAGGTGGTGCCTGTCCCGTTTCTCCATTGTAGGTTATTCCCCCTCCATTTTTCTTTACTGAACTCTTAGCAAGGAAGTCACTATGCACAACTCACACTTAAGAGAGTGGATATTTATGCTCCCTCTCCTTCTGGACAGAGTATCTGCGTTTGTTTTTTGGAATTTTTAAGGCAAAGAAGGTTTATCTTTTCTCCCTCCTGTATCTTCTTATTCGGTCATTTACTTATGTCAGTATGGGTTCGTGTATATTTACTTTGTACTTCAGGCTATAATCCCATATTACTTTATTTTATTAATTTCCTGTTCAAATTGTTCCAGCTTTGGCCACTGGGAGCTCTTTTAATTGGATCCTGTGCCCCTCTGATATACCCCCATCAGTTTTTTCTTCTTATTGAGCACCTCGTCACTTTCTGCCCCCCTAAGATTCTGTAGCCTCTTATCGCATATTTCCCGCACAAGGAAAATATATTTCTTAGAACCAATCATTTGTCCTAGGAGTCTGGTTCCTTTTTGCTGGAGAAGGATACTAGGATCTGGGCTCTAGTTGAGCTCCTATTAGGGTATCAGACCTTTTCAACTGTCAGAGCAAGGAAACATATATGTGTATGCTAACCCATGCATATACATATATTTATAAATATTTCTATATGCAACCATTTTTAACTCTATTAAACTAAACATGAGTTCATATTAATATCTCCAACCCTAATCCATTACTACATGGTTCATTCTAACCTCCTCCCTTGCATATTTACAAATTTTACTCCTGTGAGATACCTGGCTCCCACATCTGCCATACATTTACTTAATGTTTTACTTGCAATATACACGGATAGCAGAATCTGAATTCTTAACCCATGCTCCCACGGGAAACAACTTAATCAGCTAGAGTGCGGTCAGGTGAAGTTTCTTTGCCTTCACTCTCTGAGATTCGTTTCTCTCACTGAGATAGGTTCATACGGTTTCTTTTCTTTTTGTCCTACATCTCCTTAATCATGTAAAGGTAAGACACTAGTTACAGTCAATTTTCATTTTTCATAATAGATATTTTCTATACAGTCGCTGCCAACACTGAATTAGCTAGTATGAAACCATTGTTCCTAGAAGAAATAGAGAGTTAGTTTCGTGTGAGCATCTGGTTACAACATTTTCATTAACTAATCAATATTACCTATTTTATGTGTTTCTGTTGAAAATATCTTATTCTGTATATATTGTTGATTCATTAATATTGAACTCAGGGATGAGAATACTTAACTACTGTCTGAATAAAGCTTATCTAACACGCATATTTTCTCCAGAGGGCACATCACAGCTTTCTCATGCTTAGGAGCACTAAACAGAACGTTAGCACTATGCTCATGGGCCAGCTTAAACAGAGAAATCACCAACAGAAAGCACAAAAATGCAGAAAACATAACGCAGAATAGACTGAAAAGGACACCTATTTTCAGTGTGAGAGCTGAACCAAGAAAGC
Organism: Ursus maritimus; assembly: GCF_017311325.1. Lineage (NCBI taxonomy): Eukaryota > Metazoa > Chordata > Mammalia > Carnivora > Ursidae > Ursus > Ursus maritimus. The sequence continues at coordinate 3,976,459 of NW_024424453.1, read as the reverse complement.
CATGCATCCTTCTTTTGTTTTCATTTTTTGACCCTCGCTTTGTTCATTTTTTTAAGTTTTTATTTTAATTTTAGTTAACATGCATTGTTATATTAGTTTCAGGTCAACAGTATAGTGATTCAACAATTCCATACGTCACCCAGTGCTCATCATGACAGGTGCACTCCTTAACCACCATCACCTGTTTCACCCATTCCCCTGCCCTCCTCCCCTCCAGCATCTCAGTTCGTTCTCTACACTTAAGAGTCTGTTTCATGGTTTGCCTCTCTCTTCACCCCCCTGCCCATGTTCATCTGTTTTGTTTCTTAAATTCCACATGAGTGAAATTGTATAGTATTTTTCTTTCTCTGAATGACTTATCTCACTTCTTCACCAGTTTTACCACTGCTCTCCCTGAACTCTGCCTTGGGTAATGAACAGTCTATTCTCCATGAGCTGGTGTTTCTGTTTTTGTTTTTGGATTCCACATATAAGTAAAATCATACGGTATTTATTTTTTTTCTGTTTGACTTATTTCACTCAGTATAATGTCCTCAAGGTCCATCCATGTTGCAAATGCCTCCTTGTTTGACCTGAGTTGGGAATGTGTGCGTTAGATGACTCATATTATTTCCAACTCTGTGTATGTCCATGAAAGACTGTGAAAAATACCATGAGTATGGATTTGAATGTTACAAATAAGTTTTAATAAGGAAGCTAATTCAAAATTTGTGAATAATGAGAAACAACTATAGTAAGCATAAGTGGCCCATATAATATGCAAATATTATTAAACCTGATATAAAATAATTTTATACATATTGGCAATAAAGCATGCAAAATGATATGTATGCTTTGCAAATCTGAACAGCTCTTTCTTAAATGTAAATTTCCTATGTTTTGAAAAGTGGAAAAAGCTTAAAATAATAATAAAAGAATACTCCATTAAAAATGTTAGTGAATAAATTACCAAGTACTGTTAATCACTTGTGAGAAGCAGAGTGATAGTTATGAGGGGAGAAAAAAGTTAATAAAATAAAATACCAATAAGGAATATGTCTATTTGGTGAAAAATCAATGGTGAAAAATACTGTCAAATTAATTGCTAAATCATGTTACATGGATTATGTGTTGTCAAAATTTGAAAGAGGAGGGATCCATGAGATTTAGAGATATCAGAGAGGGTTTGGAGATAATGACTTAAGATGGATACAAATGGATAGAAGGATCTAAGTGGATGAAAATTATGAGAAGAAAGAACTTACATGCTCTGATAATAATGGGAGAAACAAGGCAGAGGCTTGGAAGTCATGGAGATGTTTCTGAATCATAAATAGAATGAAACTAAAAAATTGAAACTAGAGAATTTGTTTATGAGACCAAAAATAATAAATCAGATAGGGAGGAGGGTGCAAAACCAGATTCTACTTAACATGCAAGTCACACAGGAATTTCAACTGCACTCAGTAATAATAACGATGGCTAACATCTATTGAGTGCTCTATGCCAGGAAAGAGCTAAAAACTTCACATGCATTGCCTCATTTTCTCTCCTTCACAATGACTCTGTGTGCATAAGTATTATTATTTTGCTTGTTTTATAGATGAGAAAACTAAAGTTTGATGAGGAAAAAGAAGGAAATGTGCTTAGAAGGAAGTAAGACTAATACAAACTTCAGGGTTAATCACCGAATCAATATGAAATAGGGCAACTGAAACCTCTTTTACCCTCACAAATAGAAGAATGGTAGGACCAGAGCAGCAGTTAGCAGTCTACAGCTAATTATTCCCCAATACTGAGAAACTGCCTTTTGAGAACCCTACCCACTGCTCTGTGAATTATGAAATTTTTCAGTCTGGCTAATGCCCCAGAGCAGGGGAAAGAACCAGTTGAGGCAATTAGAGAGGGATTAATTAGCTCTAGACTGAGGACTGCACGAACCGCCCCCCCCCAACAGATCATAAAAGCAAGACCTGAGAGAGTCCTGTCTCTGAGCGCTTAACTACACGTTAGAATGAAGATGAAGAGTGTTTTTAAGAACCCCCAAAATATGCAGCACCTAAAAATGTAAAATTCACAATTTCTGGTATCCAATCAAAGATTGCCAAGCATACAAAAAACATGACCTAGAGTGACAAGAAGAATCAACCAATTGGAATGCACCCAAAACTGTCACAGCTGTTAGAATTAGCAGGCAAGGACATTAAAACAATTTTAACTGACAGCTATATAAAAACACAGAAGTGAAGTGGAGTCAATTAACCTTAAAAGACAATTATCAAAGAGATGAGGTAATTAGTTCTTGGACTAGAGCCCCAGTATTAGAAAACAATATGATTAGATGGCTGTAAAAACCAACATTGAGATGGGAAAATCTAAAGAATTCTTACAGGATTGTGTAGGAGAGACAAAAATATTGTAGAAAAAACTGTCAAATTTGGAGTCATTTCAGATGAGTCTCGGTTTCTGTCATTTACAACTTTCGTGACCTTGGGCAAAATATTAACCACTGTGAGTCTCCATTTCCGTATCTGTAATATAGTAATAATAATGATGATGCCACACTGATATCAAAGTGCTTTAAAATCAATGACACACCACGTATATTACCCATTCGCATGTGTGTGCATACACATTTATCCTTACGCACCTCAGACACTCAACCACACGCATAGGTATGTGTATGCCCATGAGTTTGGCATGTGATGTGTTAATAAACATCACAAACGGGCTTACATGGCTCAACGTCATGAAATACTGAAAGAATTGAGCATCACTTTTCCATCAGCACCGAAAGACCTGTTATTTAGTATGCTTTCTAAGTATGTACTGCTAAGCAACAGAACTCTTAGATTTGTGTTCAGGACCTGTGGCGAACGCAAGGGCTTTCGAAATCAGAGGATAATAGAGAGAATGTTCACCTTACAGCTTACAAATAAAAATGGGTTCAGGGAAGCCAAGAACGTGATCCAAGTTAGAGAAAGAACTGTTATGAACCCCTGCAGGCTGTCAGGATTACGACAGTGGAAGACTTGAGGAAGTGTTTATGAATGAAGGAAGGTGTTTATGAAAGAAAGGAATAAGACTCGCTCACTTTAGTGGTAAGATCACAGTGGGGCAATCAGAGCCTGAAGAAATATGATTAAAAAGAACCAAAAAGCAACTCTGGAAGGTTGGGTTGTGAATTTCTGCTATCCTTTCAGTTTCTGAGTTCTGAAGCAACCCACAAAAGAGCTTGGCTCTTGGAGGTGGGTGAGCAGGCAGAACTTACTGGGCACACTCATTGCTGTGTGAAAGAGGCATTTTGCAGTGACTTTGTAATTGTCCAATCTTCAGGGGATTTGTAAAAGCATACCATGAACAATTTTGCTGGGATAGATTGGCTGTGTAAAGACATGACTAAGATAAATCAGTATTTTCTTCTGACTTGTGATTTTATTCCCTCCGATATAAACATAATTTTAATGAGCTACTTGAAACAAAGATTAGCTAAGAGGCATAAGGCTGTACACATCTCAAAATTTCCCAGTGAATTTGAATTTTTATCCTGCATACAGATGGGACTAAATAATGAAATTCAAAAGTAAGCCAAGTATCTTACAATCACAAACATAAATAATCACACACGCTGCCACACTGGATAGAGTATTGGCTTCTTTTAAGAACATGCTTTTGTTTTTTTGTAGTTGATACACTCCCCCCTTTTCTCTCTCTCTCTCTCTCTATGTATAAAAGAAAAAAATTTCGATAAGAATACCATGTTTAGGTGCAAACGTCTCTGCCATATTCCGGATCTTGTTATTACTGATAATATTCCTAGGGAAGGGAGGGTCTGGATCTTGTAGCTTGGCTTTAATGCTGGTCCTGACTTATTAAATTTAAGTAAAAGTGTAGACTGAGATGAAGCAAGATAATGAAAGCTTAACTGGGTCTTATAATCTTTCTTCATCTATGGATCTTTTTTCCTGAGGTGTCTCAGAATTTTCTATAATAATTTACTTCTTTATTTTTGTTTTTTACTTTTAGAGAAAGAAAAGAGTATTATAAGCACTCTGAATCCCCAGGATGAGCACTTTGCTACTGAGTACGGCCATGCGATTATAGGGCTGTACTTGTGATTGTCGTTCTTGTTGCATATTGGGAGTGAGGATCTACTAACATGACGGTATCTAAGATGTAATGTGTTGCTTTTTAAAATGGAATCTTCACATACACCAGGGTTTATTAAGGTATTTTGGCAATCTGAGTTCTCAGTTTCTTTACTACCCACCTGTAACACACACACACACACACACACACACACACACACACACTCTCACACACACACATACACACCCACACACATTCTTTGTCAGGAGCTTTATTTAGCTCCTTTAAAAAAATGGGGGTGCCTGGGTGGCTCAGTCAGTTAAGCATCTGACTCTTGATCTCAGCTCAGGTCTTAATCTCAGGGTCATGAGTTCAAGCCCCATGTTGGGCTCCACGCAGGGCATGGATCCTACTTAAAAAAAAAAAAAATGGATGTCACAACAGTGTTGACTCTGGGACCCAATTGAACATGCCTCCTATTCTCCTCTCCTAACTTCTGCACATCTGCTCAGGAGAGAAAAGCAAAATGTACCACATAATGGTTAGGAATGCTGCAAGAATCCTACACGCACAAAACAGTGTTTTCAAAATGTAAACTGTCTTAATATTTATATTTTTTAAATTAAAATTGGCAGTGAAATAAGTAAGACAACAATGGCATTTTTCATGAATAAAAAAACAAAAGGCATTCCTCCAAAAAGAGTACAGCAGTGACTCCAGGGAGGTTTACCTGAGTTCCAAACTCTTGCTTATTCAACTTGGCGTGTGAAAGATACATAGCACTTCTCTACTACAGTTGTTGGTATCTTGACGTATCTGACTTAGAGTGCCTTTCAGTCATTGTGTGACGCTTAATGAATACGAGGTGGACATCTCAACTCAGAAGAGTGTATTATACCTTAAGGTGTACAATCTAAACACCTAAAACAGAACAACTTGCCATGACTTTAGAGTATCACCGAATATATCTAAGCATTAAGTAAGGAGAACATTTATATGGTAATTTTGTTCAAAATGTCCTAATTTTGGGCAAATCTTCAAAACTGATTGCTTCCTACCCTCCCCACCCATTCCTTCTGGTGCACACAATTCTCCTGGGTAATAATTAGGAACAGGAGAGCAATTTTAGTAAGCATCTAATACTGTTGCTCCGATTACACACCAGTTGGCACAGATCATAAGGATATTGTACTTCTGTGACTTACTAAGTCTATGTTTCCTTCTAAGCATTGTTGTCAGTGGATAGAATTGGTTGCACACAACGGATCTGCAGCCACATCATTAATTATCTACACTGACCTTGACTACTGTAAGTAGGAGAAACAATTGTGCTATAGCAAAAGGCTCTAACATAAAAACTAAACCTAACTTCTTAATCTTTTATAAATATTTTAAATGAATACCATCATATCTTTACTCTTTTTCTAGCTCAGTCCATGTCAGATTTCTCTCCAGGTTTTTCCCATGATAGGACTAGGACAGCACATAGTTCTATCTCTAAATACGATTTATTAAATTTGCATGTGGTTTTCCTTATAATAATATTACTATATGGTAGGAACCCTATTGCCATGGCAACCGGGAGTGGCAGCATCACATTATCTGGAATCTAAACGATGCTTACGAAAACCCCCACTTGCATTCCAATCCCACATTGTTAAAATAATGTACAACTGCTGTAGTTCTTGCATTGCTTATTTTGTTTGTTTATTTACAAGGTCTTAGTAACCTTAACACATTCTCTCAATTTCATATATTATTTCATATTTGATTTTTCTGCTAATTAACATTGATTTCTTTTCCCCACACTAATAATGTAAGTTCTCCTTCTAATCAATATTGCATATACATTATATCTTTAACAGTACCAACTATATTAATCTTGAGTCAACAAATTAGAGTGAAAAATTCAAAATGACTTTGATCTAATTCATAGTATATACTATTTCTATAGAAGCAGCTGATGCCACCCAGAAATCAGAAATAAAGTTATTTAGATAACACATTAGAATTCAGGCTGACTAATCTGCATTTACAGTATGTGTTATGTAAATAGTATATGCTGATAAATTGGGGCACCAGTGGGAGTTAGCACAGTTCACCATGGTTACAAGGACTGCAGAAACATCAGGATATAGATCATATAAGGTGTTTATTTGAGCCACAAGCATCGTATTGTTTCAGTGTCAGTGCTAGAAAGAGTAGGACTATTTCCATTCACGGGTTTTCTTTCACTCTTAAGTCTCTGCTGTATGAGGGCCACGAGAAAATGACAAGAATTCAAAGAGGAGTAAAACAAAGTACTGTTCCTCAAGAAGATAGAGGCAATTATAACTACTTATTTCCTCAATTATTACAAAATATATTTTTCTTTTCATTCTGACAATTTAAAAATCAATACTTAAGAAATCAGATATACATGTACAGTTTATCTTTTTCCCCCTTAAGAAAAGTATTAACTCAATCATATTTTCTCTATTTGATTCTGTTTCAGAATCAAGGAAATATTTCATTACTATTTGCAGTAAACAAAGCAATATAACATATGCTATCTCTTTAGATGTTATGGCAAAAAGAGTCTAGGCTTTGCAGCCTAGCACATATGGGTTTGAATCCCAGCTCTCTTACTCACGTCCAAAGCCTGAAGTATCTCACCTGTGCTTTCTGATCCCTGATTTCCTCTTGTTGCAAAATGAGCGTAATTGCTTATAGGTGGTTATAAGAAATTAATCTCGGGAGTGTTTGTCACATAGTGTTTACTTAATAGTTAATAGCTAGCCTCACAATTACTGTTTCTTTCTAACAAAAATATATTTTATTACGTTATTATATTATTTACGAATATAGAGAAAAAAAGAGGTCCCAAGTGGTTATGACTCTTAATTATGTGTTTTAAAATCACAGTATTTTATATTTTTTGAATCATTTGCTCTCCGGCTATATTCGACGGGACCTTGTGCTGTTACATGTAGAGTTATTATATTGGAAAAGGAAATAAGGTGCCGGCTACTATTTAAAAAGAAAATAGAAATTTTTCAGCAAGATTACAGTCGGCGCCGGAGAATAAGTTGGTTGTCAAAGTTGGCGAGGAAGTGAAATGATGCTGTCGTATGATGTCGTATGATGCTGAAGTAAAATGTTGACACACACAAAGTCAGCGGGATGGTTACTGCAAGCCTGACAACGTCAGATGTTAAAGAGTTAGGGGAGACCAGGTCTCTGTCACCACTCTAGAGTCTGAAATGAGCCTTGGGCCTCGCATATTGGCGTACACGCGTGTGTCTACGGCGCCTGGGGAAGAGCTGCAGAAACACTATGGGCTTAGGAGGCAGACAGTGCCGTGTGGAAGTCCGGTTTACTTGACTAGTCACTGGTCGGAAGCAGACTACTAAATTTTTCTGAGCCTCAGTCTTCCCATTTATACACTGAGCTCAATAATACCATGCGAATTCAATACTCTCTGTTGTGGAAATTAAGGAAATGAATGTTTCATTTCAATGGTGTTAGCCTGAAGTTGACTAGATCTTAGGAGACAGGTTTTTTAAAATTCTTCTCACTAAAATTTGCAACAAACCAATCGTACAGTTAGACTTCTTGGTTTATTCAGTGCTCTACTTATATTCTCAAAACAGAGTGTTGCCGCTGTTGTGGAAGTGAACGAGTTAATGGATGTAAAGTTCTTAACACTGTGCGCACAGGAAGTGTTCAAAAGAGGGTGATGAGAGCTCCAGGGAGTAGAAGCAGTTCGGTTCAAAGTCATGGGTAAGAAAGTGTACAATGTGTACAAAAAGGAAAGCAAAAAATAGATAATTTTGGCTAAGCTCAGTGTATAAAAATTAAGTAGTATATTACTTCGGGGTCAGATTGTAGTATGCTTTGAACGACGGAGATTTAGACTTTATACAGTAGCCAATAATGAGCTTTTTTTTGAAAATAAAACTGAAGTATAGTTGACATACAATGTTATATTAGTTTTAGGTATATAACGTAGTGATTCTCCAATTCTATACTTTACCCAATGCTTACCACCGTAAGCATAGTCACCATCTGTCACCAGACATTATCACAATATTATTGACTATATTCCCTATGCTGTACTTTTCATCCCATGATTTATTTTATAATGAGAAGTTTTTACCTCTTAATCCCCTTGACCTATTTTGCCCATCCCCCAAGCCCCTTTCCACCTTAGCCAATGACGGTCTTTAAAAAGTTTCATTAGTCATGCGATAAGATCAATCAAGTATTTGTGTAATTATTAAAAAACTAACTTCAGGAGCATAGTTATAAACAGATTAGGAGGAAGATTACAGAAGATCTCCTGCTATATCGTAAATTCCAAGTGAAATTGAAGCCCACATATTAAAGAAAATGATGAAGTGATAAAATGGAGCTTGAGGAGGGACCTGATATATCTTCTGTTCTCTGCACAAACTACACTAGCTAATTAATTCACCTCTAAATTTCTAAAGAAGGAAAGATCATATTTTTGATGAAATATGTAACCAAAGTTAACAGCTGGGGGAGAGACTGAGGTAGCAATGTTTATTGTTTTTAAATTTTTTAAAGATGCATTTATTTTAGAGAGAGAGAGAGGGAGAGAGTGGGGCTGGAAGGAGCAGAGAGAGAGGGAGACAGAGAATCTTAAGCAGACTCCCCACTGAGTGCAGAGCCCATCGTGGTGCTCAATCCCATGACCCTGAGATCATGACCTGAGCCAAAAATCAAGAGTCAGACTCTTTTTTTTTTTTTTTTAAAGATTTTATTTATTTATTTGACAGAGATAGAGACAGCCAGCGAGAGAGGGAACACAAGCAGGGGGAGTGGGAGAGGAAGAAGCAGGCTCCCAGCGGAGGAGCCTGATGTGGGGCTCGATCCCATAACGCCGGGATCACGCCCTGGGCCGAAGGCAGACGCCTAACCGCTGCGCTACCCAGGCGCCCCAAGAGTCAGACTCTTAACCCACTGAGCCATTCAGGCACCTTAGGGTAGCAATGTGTAGAAGAAGCAGCATAAGACTGAAGATGAGTGGTCCAGGATTCCTGTCCTGTTTCTGCCAGTGAATGTTGAAAGTCCACTTACCTTTTCTAGACTCTATTTTCTACATTTATAAAATGAGGAGCAAATTGAGCCAGGTGATATGAAAAGAGCCAGATATAATTTTAATATTAAACAGCTCTAACTTGATTAAGAAAATCATTTAAATAGTCTTGAAATAATAAATGTAAATATAAATTTGCTTTTATAAGAAATAGGAAAAAATATTCCCCCAAAGTAATTAACTCACTATTATGTAATTACAGTCCTGTGTTAGCCATTTTTGCTGAAATGTTTTCTGCTACAAGTTTGTGAAGCTCTTTGGAGCTATGTGTGTGACTTGGGGTGTGTGCATGTGTTTGTGCATGGATGTGTATGCATGTGGGTATATGAGTATGTGTGTGTGTGTGTGTGTGTGTGTGTGTGTGTGTTGGGGTACGGAGCTACATTTAACTGTGTTTAATTTTTCTTTAGGTTTTGTCATTGTTTTCTCAATCTCTTCAGTTACAAAACAATTCAAAAAGCGTAAACTTCTTAAGTTTTTAAGTGGCCCTTTGTACTCAAATATTTTAAAGAAAAAACTGACTCATTTTTTCATAAAAATGTATATCATATCATTTTTCATATCATAATTTTGTTGAACGGTGATGATCTCATTTGAGACCTGTGTATAAGCAGTTTTTTCTTCATTTCTGTATATTCTCAGAAAACCCAGGGGCAAAGGAATGATTTTCTCATCTCTCTTCCACCAGTAGCTGCAGAGCAGTCACATATTCTTTATTTATATTTTTAGCACCTGTTTTGTCAAAAATACATTTCGTCCCTCTTCCATAGCTTTTGTTGTGTGAATGAAAAGCCCTGTGGCAGAAACCAAAAACAAGAGTGAAAGCAAATGAAAAGCAAAAGACTCTTAAAATGATGTTGAGTCGATAAGTAGCTTTGGGAAACAGATTACAATTGGTGACATTATTATTCTTTATTTCTTTTTCTTCTTATAATCCAGGCCTGAATAAACTAGCAGTTTAATTTTTCTTGCAAAAGTGTTATTTACCGCAAATATTTGAAAGACAAATACAAATATTTGTCTCTTTGTTTCTCCCCCTACAACTATGGATGCCCAGCTAGACCATCTGATCTTGAGTTGGCAGGATTTCCTTAAACCATAATGGTCAGTGTGTAGATTTTCACAGCTTTCCTATCAATATGCTCCATCAGTGAAATTGTGTTGAAGTTCAGAAGTTGTATTAGAGATCTACTACCCCCCACAACTGATACAGCTAAGGATGAGTCATAACTTCAGTTGTCAGAACTGAAGGGATGGTGAGATTAGAGAGGAGGTCCAAATACATCCAACCATATTCATGATTGAATATGGGTGCACCGTTCCTTTATCTGCAAACTTGAATATAAGCTGTCAGTGCAAGATCAACTTGGATCAGCACTAAATATGAACAACAACCAAAAATGAAGAAATTGGGAGATGAGAAAAAAATAAGGAATATAAAATAAAAGTACGACCTCCAAAAATATAATGGTTACCGCAATAACTGTCCTGTTTTGGGGACTGTATTATTCTTAGCTATCAATGATGAGAATAAGGAAGAAGCTTAGATGCCCTTGAGGGAAGGAGACCACAGAGCCTAATCATACTGGAATCTGGCATGGAATTTTTAGGGAAAGATGGAAAACATCATGAATAAAGGTCAAACAAAGTAGCTTATGCACAGGTAGGATCGTATGTATATATTGAAAAGAGACCCCAAGTTGATGTTAAATATACTAGTAAAGTCTTTTTAAAATGTTCCTCCTGCAAAGAACCCAGCAAGGAACTCTGGATTAGTGACTACACCAAAAGGTCAGGGTCCCCTCCCCAAAAGCCATATAAAATATGTTACTTCTTAGACCACTTGTTACAGTCTCTTCAAACAATATACGCCCTGTGGCATCTAGAGGAGGTTCAAATAAAAAAAAATTAAAACCCAAGTTAGAAGTCAGAATTTTCTTCATTTATGAGATATCGAAATTATAAATGAAGAAAGGTCTGTTAGCTGTTCTAATATATCTTGTTTCTGACAGGAAAATGATGCCCTTAGTTATCCTTACTTCAAACTGAACCACTTACAAAATATATTATTATTGAAAAAAATAAATTATCCGCATGACCATTAAGATTTTCTTAAAATGGGATTTGGCTTTTACAGAAAATTGTATTCCATTTCATCCTTACTAAACACTTTATTTCTATGCTTGGTATGTATTTGAATTGCCACTATGTTGGGAAGCCATATTTTAAGATGGTTGGAAAAAACCTAACTATTGTGTCAAGTGACTAATGCTAATCCTTGTGAGAGCTTAAACTGAAAGTTTTGATGAAAGGAATATTTAAATACCTTTGGGGTTTGTCCTTTAACAGTTTAAGGGTAAAAGAACAAAAAGGATTGAAGGATTGTTTAGCTCACTGAGCTTACTTGTTTGTTTACTCTTCTACCCACTCTCCCCCTCCCTCCATAATAACCAGATTCTGCTCTTCTCTGGGGCCTTTCAGTGACAGCTTCAATTCTCGTTCATCTTAGGACATCTTTGTCTTCTTTTGTGCCTGGGCTAGGAAGAGTTAGATGTGTATATGACATTTTGATGGGGCTCCTTCGACCTATGCAACTTCTTTGACAAAAGCATTTTGATGCTAGAAGCTTCCAGACATGCCACTTTGACATGAAATTTTGATGCAAGGTTGTTTCTGACATACCTTTAAAAAGGCACTATTAAGCTTTCAGCCTTTATTATTATCAGCCTCCCCTTATCCCTGAACTAACCTCATCCCACAATAAGGGTGTGGGTGAGGTCGGCTCTGTGCAGAGAGCAGGTGTTGAGGCTGGACAGAGCTTACACAGAGGCTTAGGGACTCTGGTGTCCAGGCCACGTCTGGCACAAACTTCCTGCATTTAGGAATCAATGCTTAACCATCTTGCACACGTGACAATATCCATCCATTGTTATGACAAGCACATGCTCCTTCTCTCAGGACTCACCCATATCCATGATTGCTTTATATTAAATTCTCTGATTTTTTTTACCATAAACTTGAAGACCCATGGAAAAGCAGTAATGAAAACAATGGGATCACTCATCATCTCCAAATGGTGTAAGACACCCAGTTTTTCATAACATTTCTAACAACTATCTCTCAGTACACTTATTATATATAACATTATTAACATTCTGGAAACTCAAAATTTGGGAGTCAAAATTGATGCTCCCTTGGAAATGAACATATATTGCAATCTGAACATAGATCTTTATTTTGTCTTATTATAAAGGTAATATTTAATCATAGCCATTTGTGAATACGGTATAAAGTAAAAGCTCTGGACAATTGAGGAATAAGACACGAGATCTAAATTTAATGCTTTCACAAGGCCATTCTTTCCTTCTATATTAAATTGACTGTTATCAGAATGGTTGTGTCAAAATGTGTTGTTTCAAAATAATCAAGCAAAAACTGATTGCTTGTAAAGAGTCGAGCATTAAAAGAGGTAAACACTATTGAACTTCTTCACCTGGCCCATTTTTCTACACCAGCTTTATTAAATCTTGTGCCTATGTCTTCATTGAAGTGTGAGGGCTGACTGGCTGGCTGGTCTTCACACCAAGAGGCCATCAACAGCATCGTGGTTCAGGAGAGGGATTGCAAATGCTATGTGGTCAGCACAGCGGTTCTCTGCATAGCAAAGGCTGCCACATTACCTGATGAGATCCTTGAGAACAAATACTTCTCAATTAGAGGGAGACGGCTATCTTTCTCAATAATTTCCGGCACCTATACTTGTATCTGGCTGTGGGAAAGAGGTGAAATAGGAAGTAGTTAAAAAGATTTTGTGAAAGATATGCAGGCTACATAAAATTTAATGAATTTCTATTTCCCTGACATGGGCTTGAGGCATTGCCTCCTCCAAGGATCCTGGGGTGCACCATGCTCTCATTAAAGTCTACAAAGGATATAAAAACCAGAATATTCTCCTTATTTACCCCAGGTTGGCTGTAAGTACAAGACACAGTGTGTGTTGGCTGGGGAGAAGGCTGTGGTAGAAAGTCTTAGAGAGTAAGAGTTACCTTTTATTTTTAAAATGAGTTGCTGAATAGATTAGTGACTGTGCAGGATACTTTGGGGAATTTCTGATGAAAAGTAGTGGCACCTGAACTCACCATTTCTTCTTTGGGGATAGCTAACTTCTTCATGACTTTCCTTTACTTATTATTTTATTTGATTTTACTTTTCTCTTGTTAGCTGGAGGCTAAAATTTGTGAAAGAAACAGAAAACTATTTTTAACATCTTTACATTCTGGCGTACCTTAATCTGGCAGTATTGTCCCTGAACACATGAAAACACATCCACACACATAAGCCACACTCGCTCAGACCCACTCCTGCCTCGCTGTATAAACTTGACTCATTATATATTGAAACACAGACTATAAAGATAAGATAGCTAATTTGTGACTGGTTTATTTGTTTGAAAGTAGTTGTATATCCTAGTAGAATACAAATTATGATTTTATAAGTAGATAAGGAAAAAGTCCTAAAACAGAATGAAAATCTCCAATATGATAAGGTGCCCTTTATATGGCCTGAAACACCAATTTAGCCATCAAAATTGTGTTCAGCTCTGAGGTAAAAATGATATGGAAAAAAAGAGGTAAAGCTAATTTAGGCTAGTGAGTGTTTCAGTGAAAACAATCTTGATATAATAAACATGGTTGTGTTACTGAATAATTAAGTTGTCTTTTTAGTCTAGAAACTGATTCTCAAGTCCTTAGCATTTATATTTATGTAAACGTAGAACACCTGTATACAAAGGTCTATTTTGTTTCTTCCCGTAGGCCAAGGGAATTCAACCTTAAAGGAAGGATAGTGGAAAATGCAGGACAGGGGGAGGCCCCTAGCTGAGGTCAGCTGCTGTGTTTGGCACATACTATTGAGGGCGAGGGTAGAAGATGCTCTTTTGGGTAAACTAAGAGTCCTGTGGAGCGTAGGAAATCTCCTTCTGGTTAGGAGAGAGATGACACTTCCTCCTTTAGTTGAAAAAGTATTAGCACAGCCAGAAATAGATTTTGCTAACAACTACCGCAAAGATGAAGCATAATCTTTTCCTTTATTTATAAATCTAACTGAGGCTAGGTGTGGTTCTTAAAATTCATAGCGTGTACTCAAGTATTTCATACTCTTCTTTATCCTGACTAATCTAAGGCAGATAGTCAAGGTTTGGTCCACCATTTCCGTGTTTATTACCCAGCCATTCACAATATTAGGGCTACCAATTCCACAAATTCATTTACAACTTTGGTGGCTATCTAAGGGGAATTTTATCATGTCATTTACGGGACGTAATACCGCCTGGAAGGAAATTTTTGAGAATTTTCACTGGCAACATTCTTGTGTTGGAGAGTTCCTTTTATTTGTAGATTATTTTATAGTTGCCAGATGTTCCCTTATATGCTTTTTAATTTTAACAACGGCCTCGTGAGGGAGGCAAACTGCAGCAGCTCTGAAAACAACTTGGGCAGAGAGTGGCTTTCACATACCGTGCTTGGAACAGAGATGATTCAATGCCCCTTTTCTTCCTCCTCAACTGAATAAAATCCATGCAGTTGCGAAGAATCACATCTGATTTCCTTTTAGATGTAGTTAGTGCTTGTCACAAGTAGGATGGGAGACCTGAAAATGGGCGTGAGCCTTCCTCCCCGCTCTCCTCCCACTGCCATGGTAATGTTCCAAGAAGCAGACCTGGGAGATATTTGGAGGAGTTTGGGAATCGGAGTGATAGCTGGAAAAGAAGTCTTAGGAATGGTGACCTTGGGCTCAAAAGCCCAACACAGTTTTGTTATTGTTCTTAATATTGCTTTTTCTCTCTCCATTTCTCTCTGCACTGCTCCCATCTTAAGTACCCAAGAAAGAGGCCATTGTTCCTCTCTCTTTATGAGGATACAAGAGAATTGAGCTGCCCTTGAATACGTGCCTCAACATTTTTATGTGCTATGATTTGAACACTCACTATAAAGCCACTCAAAATGCTTCAGATGCCACAGGTTACTCATCTCTGCAATGCAATGTGAAAAAGCTTACAGTTCAGTTTTTAAAATATTTATGTCACATAGATATGGTTTACAATGCATACCCCCTTTTATGTGCTTTGAGCCTTGTTTATTAGTAATTATTTAAATCCCTTAAGGAAAATGATTAGGTATTTTGTACTTACTTGTTTCATGCTTACTGGTTTTCATTAAGGAAACTGGAGTAAAACACCTGAGATTAATGATTAAAAACTACTATTTTTTTCTGTAAATTTATTTTATATACTGTAAAGTTTTCCCTTACTTTTAAAATATAGTATCATTGTGTAGAACTCTTACATTTCGTAAATGCTAGCTTGTGTCTTAATTCCTTTTAGAGCTCTATGACCATGTTAATATATTTGACTGTGCCATGATATAGTGGTTATTTCTACAGCTGATTGAAAGCTGTAAAATGCTTAGAACCAGAAGCTGTGTTCAGAAAACCCATGGTTGTCATGGCAGCCATGAAATCCTTTGGTGTTTCACAGTAAGTATTGATCAAACAGGCAAATACGAGCTGTTTCCCAAATTTGGTGACCTTATTGTCCCAGATCATTTAAAAAGTCCCTGTTAGGAGGAATAAGTATCTTTAAAAAATTATAGAAGCAAAATAACAGAGATGTGTTACTGAAAAGAATATATGTATTTCTTACATGTTAAACTTCTCCATTCTATTTTTTTCACGATTGGGAAGGGAAGGATATTTGTACCAGTTATATACATGAACCAAATTGACTATATATTCTTGTAATTTCCAGACTTTCAAAATCAAAACATAATACCTAGAGCTAATTCACTAATTTTCAGTTGTCACTTTTACACGTGTCCTCCTACCAAAGAAAATGTATAAAAGAACATAATAGCTATGCTTTTTGAAGTACCATTATCACTCTCACTTTATACATGGAAGAATCAAGGCTAGGAGAAGTTAAGATGGATCTCTTAAGTTTCTTTTTAAGCATATATATGTAGAATCACTGAAATTAGAACAAAGACTTCATGTGGCAAGGTGCTTTCCCCTATATGACTTCTTTCTGTCCTTTCAGCAAACTTATCAATATTATATTTTCTAAAGTAGCTCAATATGATTTTAAGGGAAATTAAAAGTAGTATATCACCCAAAGTTATTATACAGATTTGTGATATTGCTCCAATGCATTTTATTTCTATGTATACTTTAAAATATAGCACCATTTTTCTTGTGTGAATGAAAAAAAATCTAAAAGAAATATAGATCAACCAATTTAAGATAATATAAAATGGAAAACCTTTTTCTTAAAAAAAACTATAAACCAAAAGTATATAAAACTTTTCCTTACTTCGTACCTTAATAAATTTAATGAACATATTTAATAGCCTTCCAAAGGGTTTATAATAGAAATACATAAACCAGACTCCCTTTTCAAGTCACTGCTGAGTTCTGAGGTCTGGCCCTATAAAGTAAGAATGGAGGCAATCAGTAAAGAAGGACAGGGAACACAGATGAGGTCTTCCATTCATGTAAGATGATACATTTCCAGTTAAACCAGATTAGGCATAAAATGTTAATCTTCGTGTAGGGGGCTGTGAGAGCTAACCGGAAATAGTAATCAAGACCTATATTCCTTCTCCCTGTACCCAGTGTTACCATTGTATGCAGCCCAGTAACACAGGAAGTGCAATATGGTGACACTCAGAAACTCATCTGCTCTTGGAGACCCAACATGGTTTTACCGTCAACACACATGCTCTCAGAGTTTTATTTTGAATACCCAGACCAAGACTTTCAATTTTAACATCCTCAATCACAGCTACTTCTTCCATAGTATCTTACATATTTGTATTGCCGGTATTTTCCATATTGTTTCTTTCTTCTCTTCTGTGAACCTGTGACAGTTAATGATCTTCCTTGTAGTCCTCCCATCAAGTGCTGCCAGAGAAATATGCCGACCACGCCTGTCTGCTCATATTTCTGTCCTCTTCAAAATCCTTGGTTAAATGTACGTAGTGATACTTAATATCTGTTCAACAAGCGATGATGTCCCCAAGGCTGTAGCAAAGATTCTTAACTCTGGGAGATGGAGAGAAGTGTCTCATCCCCAGGAAATCAGAGGCAGAGTTGGCAGTATATAACATAAAAAAGCAAGTTCAGTGCATCTATTGTTTTCTTCATACAAACTACTGAAAAAAAATTATTTTTTTAGAGAAATGTAGAAGATGGGCAAACAAAACAAAACTAAAGGAAACAGGTTTTTTTCCTTCCTTTTTTTTCTTTTCTTAATTTTAAATTAATTTTATTGTGATAAAAATATTTAGTGGCAGTTACCTTCTTAATAAAATATTAAGTGTGGGGCACCTGGGTGGCTCTGTCAATTAAGCATCTGCCTTCGGCTCAAGTCATGATCTCGGGGTCCTGGGATCGAGCCTCATGTTGGGCTCCCTGCTCAGCAGGGAGTCTGCTTCTCCCTCTCCCTCTGCTGCTCCTCCTATTTCTGCGCGCTCTCTCTCTGTGTCAAATAAATAAATTAAATCTTTAAAAAAAATAAGTAAAATTTGAAGTGTACCATATAATAATGTTGACTATACAGTGTTGTACAGTGGATCTCTACAATTTAATCATCTTGCTTACCTAAAACTTTATGTTGATGGATTAGTAACTCTCTTTTTCTCCCTTCCCTCCCAACCCTGGGCAACCACCATTCTACTAGCTAATTCTATGACTGACTACTTTAGATATTTCATGTAAGTGGAATCATGTAGTATACGTCTTTGTGTGACTGGCTTATTTCACTTAGCGTAATGTCCTCAAGATTCATCCATGTTGTTACATACTGCAGAATTTCCTTGGGATGGCTATGTTAAAAACTAACAAACAGAAGACAACAAGTGTTGGTGAAGATGTGGGAAAATTGGAACCCTGTATACTGTTGGTAGGAATGTAAAATAGAACTACCACTCTTGAAAAGTGTGTGGAGGTTCTTCAAAAAATTAAACATAGGACTACCATATAATCCAGCAACCCCACTTCTGGGTATTTATTCAAAATAATTGAAATCAAGATTTCAAAAAGATATTAGCACTCTCATGTTCATTGCAGCATAATTCACAATAGCTAAGATGTGGAAACAATCTCGATATCCATCTACATACAAATAGATAAAAAGTGGTATATACAGTGAAATATTATTCAGCCTTAAAAAAACAACATGGTTTTTAAAAGGTTAAGATATATTGACCTTATAGTTAAAAAATCAAAACTTGTTTTTTTTTTTTTTTGTTTTGTTTTTTGGGGTTTTTTTTGCTTTGTACTCAGAGCCTTCATTGCAGCCCTTGTGAATGATACAGGCTCACTCCACCACTCTACCAAATATACTGCTCTTTTCATCCTCTCATAATCAGAAGTACTATGGAGAGAGTCAAGTTTCCTGGAACATACAATGCCTCTAATGATTTCATCATGAAGCTTTTCCTAACTCTTTCAAGCAATTTTAAAAGCACTGTCTTCTAGGGGCACATGGGTGGCTCAGTCGGTTAAGCATCAGACTCTTGATTTTGGCTCAGGTCATGATCTCAGGGTCATGAGTGCAGGCAGAGTCTGCTTAAGATTTTCTCTCTCCCTCTCCCTCTGCCCCTTCCCTCTGCAGCTCATGGGTACACCCATGTGCTCTCTCTCTAAAGCAAAAAATGAAACAAAACAAGAGAGAGCACTGTCTTTTAGTCTCTCCACTTAGTATGGATAAGAATAACCAATGAAGTTATATCCAGAGTATGGTGGGCTCAATATTAATTAAATTTGGACCACATATCATAATGTTAGTTGTGATAATAATTTAAGCACTTTAACACCCCTTTAGTCTACACATCAAAATAAGATGTTAGCATTTTTAAAGAAGTAATGAAAGTGACTTTAAATGGTTTGATTAGCTAGACTTTCCATGCCAAATGTATCAAGTTGTGCTTACTTTGATTACTATTTATAGGACGTACATAATGAAAATAGGTATGTGATTAATAGAATATCCTGAAATATTCATAAGTCATTCCCAGCCAGGTGTTTCAGACATTGACAATTTTTTTATTGAAATTTAATTTAGTACCCTTAGGTATTTTGAAAATGACAAAATTTTAATGTAATATTCTAATTTAAAACTGAATATATTTTTGAAAACATATTTGAGATAAAACATTAATAAATTTCACATCTTAAATTTACTATTGAAAAATTTTAAATGTATATATGCTTATCTATCACCTCTGCTTTGAATATTAGTTGACTCTTCTCACTTATTAATTTGTCAAACAATGTCTTCCTTGGAAGATAGTTCTAACGGCAGTAAAAAGAGCTTTGTAGGAATTCTTGAAAATACATGAATGATCAGCTTTCCTCTGGTTAAAATTATGATTTTTTTCAGAGTATATAATATGGTCTAAGAGTGAAGTCATCATTTATTTTGTAAATATTGATTTAATCACAAAATATATTGCTGTAATTTATTATAAAAATCCCATTTAAATATACAAGCAGAATAAATAGAATATAAAAATTATAGGAAAATAGCTCTGTGTGTATGTGTAAATTTTTGTATAACCAGATCTAGTCAAATTTATGAACTGCCTGTTTTGATTACCTAAAAATTACAAGTATTTTTGAAAACAGAAATATTCAATATTTATTTAAGCATGGTTTATCATACGACTTTTGTGTTTTTTCTTAGATTAACCTTCTACTTTGTGATTATAGGCACATTTACCAATGTTCTTCCAGTACACTTGTGATTTTTTTGGGGGGGGGGATGCATTTGGACTTTATTTGGGGGATGCCATGTAGTTATGGAATGAACTTTTCCTGCTTGTTTATTTGCTTGCTTATAAATGAATGTCAGTTACCCTCAAACTTCTTATGAAAAAAAATTCATCTTTTGTTCCCAGTGAATTGATATGATACCTTTATTATATACTAATTTTAGAATTTTTATTCTGTCAGGAGAAAAAAACAAAATGATTTTTAAAAAGCAGTTAAAACATCTATAATAGCAAACAGCTAAATTTTGTAAAATAAAAAATGCTCTTATTAATTTAAAAAAATGTACATCCCCGTACAAACCTAAACAAATGACAGGAACAAGGAATTTTTACAAGTATAAACATCTGTTACCAATACATATGAAACAAATTCTCTTTTCACTCTAATCCAATGAAAATAAATGAAAACAAGAGCAAAACAACTTTCTTTTTTTCCCTTTAGAACAGAAAAGTTCAATAAGTTTACTATAACAGTTTTGGCAAAGGTGTGCAAAAACAAACTTTTTTGTACGTGTTGCTGGAGAAGTGAGTTGATAGAGACTCTTTGAAAACAACTTTGATAATATCAGCCACTTAATTCCCAATTTGAGAATAGATGTCACGATAAATTGTATTTTGTAAATTATTTTGAAATATACCTGCACTCCAGAAAATGCAAACTAATCTATCGTACCAGAAAGCAGGGAAGGGGTTGAGGGACAGGAGGGTAGCATTAAAAAGGGACAGTTTGGGGGCTGATGTATATATATTCCCTGTCTTGATTGTGGTGGTGTTACAAAAAGGGTATACAATAATAGTTGTATTATTACAACTTGGTAAGTCCAAACTTACCAAGTTGTACACTTACGTGAAACTTACGGCATGTCAATTATGCCTCAATAATCTCTTGGTAAAGAGAGCCACAAATATGAAAAAATATTTGCAAAAAAATTTTTCCTGCATTACTACTTGAAATGGGAACAAGCTGTATGCAATACTCTACAGGCTTTATATCTAAAATAAAAATAACCTCAACCAGAAAATACTTATAAGTGGTCTTTGATGTAAAAGTAATTTTTAGAGAAAATACAGTAAACAAAACTTTTGTACAGAAAAAATAAGACCGGAAGCAAATGGGTGAGAAATCTTTACATAATTTTTCCTTTTCTTGGACATATATACATTTTCTAATATTGCTTAAGAAGTATGCATTTTTATTTAAAAATAAATGAGGAAAAGTGAACATTTTAACAGATAAGAGGTGAACACTATGAAATAGTATAGTCACAGAGTAAATCATTCCCCATAATAGCAGCCTCATTGTCACAGAGTAACTACACTGTGGGCCTTTGCTATTCACCATTAAGAAAGTATTTATTATTTTTGCAAAGTATACAGCAAAATATGATCCCATATTTGTATAAAAAAATGCTAGCTTGGGGCGCCTGGGTGGCACAGCGGTTAAGCGTCTGCCTTCGGCTCAGGGCGTGATCCTGGCGTTATGGGATCGAGTCCCACATCAGGCTCTTCTGCTGGGAGCCTGCTTCTTCCTCTCCCACTCCCCCTGCTTGTGTTCCCTCTCTCGCTGGCTGTCTCTATCTCTGTCGAATAAATAAATAAATAAAATCTTTAAAAAAAAAAGTGCTAGCTTAGTTGGGGTTTAGTATGAGTGTGGTTTCAATGTCAGTTCAGTTAAGGCCTGTGCAGAGCTATTCCCTCAGTGACCCTTACGGGCCAGGGAGGTTTCCTATTAGTTCGGTTCTCAAAGACTTGGTTTGCTGACTAGGATCAGAATCATGCATGTACAGCTCTGGGAAAGGAGCCCAGGATTTTTATAAATAACTTTATGGGTTTGCTTTCTTGAGTTCTCTGCAATTTCCCCAGGGCTTTCTGGTTCCCTAGGGCTTCCCTTTTCGGCCCTTTTGCCAGAAAGCTGGGGCTTCAGTTGCCCCATTCTGGCTTTGCCAACATCAGAGGCTAAGAAAAAATAGCAAAGAAAAATTGCAAAGATAATTCAGCCCATGCTTTTGGGACCACGGTTGTACTGATAGGATGGGAGAATTACTCTGATAATTTGGGTTCCTACGGGGCCCCACGCAGGTGGTACAGCCACACCTACAGGATTGTTCGGAATCAGGACTAGAAAACTTCTGCCAGAGCTCTCTCTCTGCACCCCAGTGCCCACTTCCAGGTTGGGGGCTACCTGACTTTAGGCTGTGCACCTGGAGAAAAAGAAAAGTGATGGACTCACCACTGATTCCTTGATATTTCAAATTGCCATCTCCTTCACGCATCTACCTGCTACTACTGAATTTTCGGGGTCCTCAAATAGCAATTCCGTACCTTCTGCCCAGATTTTATAGCTGCATTCAGAGGGGAAGACATGATGGAGTGTGCTTACTCTGGTACCTGGAACTGAAACGCAAGTATGTGCTTTCATTTAATGAATCTGCTCAAGGTATTCGTCAGCACAAGAGGGTCCCTTAGATGTTCCTTTGAGTGGAGTATACAACTGAAGTCAATGAAACATTTACATATTATTAGATTTTTACTTTATGTAAAAATACATATTAATATTGTACTTTAAAATTAGCTTTATAAATATTCATTTTTCTTAAGCTTTTTCTTGGTTAAGCCCAGAAGTGGTACAGAATTAGTCATCTCTTTAAGTATGTGTGCTTGCTGTTCATGAATCACAATGTGCAGTTCATATCGGCGACATCAACAAGCTTTATTTTTTTTTATCGAAGTATAATCAACACGTAACATATTAGTTTGAGGAGTTTGATTCCTTTGATTGGCATGTCCTTGATGATTAGTGATGTTGGACATCTTTTCATGGGCCTGTTGGCCATCTGTTATGTCTTTGGAAAAAGGTATATTCAGATCTGCCCACTTTAAAATCAGATTGCTTGGGTTTTTGTTTATGGATTTTTTGGCTATTCAGTTTTAGGAGAGGGATTTATTTTATTTAAAGAAATCTAAATTATATTAATTTATAAATATTAAATTATATAAATTAAAATTTAAATTATAGTATTATTTAAAGAGGGAGAGGGAGGGGGTGCGGCAGAGAGAGAATCTTAAGCAGGCTCCACACCCAACATGGAACTCGATGCAGGGCTCGATCTCAAGACCCTGAGATCATGACCTGAACCAAAATCAAGAGTCAGAGGCTTAACCGACTGAGCCACCCAGGCGCCCCTATATATTTTTGGTATTACCCTCTTGGCAAGATTTATTTTAAGTTAAAAATTGGTTTTGCATTTCAGAAACTTTTAGAACAGACCCTATTCCTTTAGATGTCAGACAATCTGTCATTTTCTTTACATATTTCAGTTAAATACATATGTACTAAATGTGAAACACAGGCGAAAGAGAGTTCTAAGGATACAGGATGAACCAGCTGGAAAAGCTTGGAATATACACATAAATGTTGGAGTATCCCTAGATAAGGGAGCTGTCTTACTGATTAATTTGCACATATCAATTTAGCCAGTTTTAGTCTATGTTTAGGGAGCAAACTTAACAAATCTAGAAACTGTGGAGCACTGAATGGGACCCAAAAATCTATCTTAAAATTAATTTTTAAATTCATTTTAAGGCCCAAATATTCATTTTTATACCTTTATACTTTTATAACTGAAAGAACGTTGCTCACAAATAACTGGGGCTAAGGAGATTTTGCATTTTTTCTATTATCCAACAGAGATACAGAACTGGACCTCTTCTCATCACCTCCACCACTACTTTCCTGGTTAATGCCAATGGCATCGCTTTATTACCCTATCCTTGCAATAACCTCCCAGCTGATCTCCCCGCTTTGCGCCCCACTACCAATAATCCAGGAGGCATGATCATCCTTTTAGAACTTAAGCCACATCCAGTCACTCCTCTGCTCAAAACCCTCTAATGGAGCTCTTCTCCACCAGAATAAAAGCTGAACCCCAAGCTTTATAGTGACTCACAGTGTCCTACATAATTTGGAACCAAGATTTCTCTAAGTCCACCTCCTACTAATATTTTTCCTACCCTCCTTTCTTCAGCCATATTGTTCTCTCTGTACTTATTTGAATGTGGTAGATCCACTTCTGTCTCAGGGTCTTTGTACTGGGTGGTCCCTTTATTGGAACTCCTTTGTCCCCTGCACCCACATAGTTCACTTCCTCCTCTTCTTCAAGTCCTTGCTTAAAGGTCATCTTTCATTGAAGCCTTCTCTGGCCACCCTGTTTGAAATAGTGACTCTCCACCTCCTTGACCTGCACTATCCCCTTTTCCTGCTATATTTTTTCCATAGTTCTTATCTATTGGATAGTGATCACAAGTTCTTATCATCATCTAGTCTATTTTATTGGATGTGTGTATTAATGTAGTATCTATATTGCTCTCCTAGATAGTACACTACATGATTTCACAAAATAATTGTTTTGCTCACTGCTGCTATATCCCCAGAATCTAGAAAACTGTGTTAGCATGTAATAAATAGTTGATAAATATTTATTGAGTTAATAGGTCTATTCTTTAATAGGTGATTATATGTATAAAGGTGTGGTACTTGCTGAACTTGGAAATCAGAGAGCATACCACTGATTCTGACAGCTTTCCAATAGTGATAGATTTCTAATCAGGAATATTCAACGAAGGTCTTTGGTTAAGAAAGTGAAGACCTACCACTTCTGGAACTTCCTTTGCAATACAAGGGAGTTTGACTGTAATTGTATGGAGTTGTTGTAAAACCATTGGGGGCCATCTTTGGAGTATTTCTCATACATATCTTTGTTTTTCTATTCTACTAGTAACTGTCCTAGTTTCTCTTAGCTGTTTTATTATAGTAACTTCATAATTGGTTTTTCTCTGTGTCTTATCCCCCAATCTATCATACATGTTACTTTTTAAATAATCTTCATAAAGAATGGCTGCAATTTTGTCAGCCCCCTACTAACGTGCTATTTCATAACATTCATAGCCCTTCCTGATCTATCATTTTTATCTTAGCTAGTAGAAATTATCCCCATTAAATATCTTTTTCTTTCATGCAGTTAGAATCTTTTTACTCTCCAAAGCTACCTGGGATTTTCTGTCTTCCAAGCTTTTGTTCAATGTTCTTCTTATATTCCTCCGTTTGCAATCCCACCCAAATAGTTCTCGATCAGAAACGTGTGTATGAAATTGAAATCTGTGTTGATGTCATTCTAGGGAAGTAGCACGTCTAGAGCTGCCTTTGTGTTACCTGGAATTGTCTAGCAAGAATGACCTCAAAAATATTTTCACTCTGGATTGTCTTCCAGCTTCAGACTCCAGGGCATTTTTAGGTATCTCCATCCCTGATCCATGAGGAGATGTGAGGGGAGGGATGGGGTTCTTCCTCTTCACTAGTATTTGGAATTAGTATATAGTTGGTGATAATCAGAACCAGCTCAAGATTTCCTTACAGCCAAGATCCTAGAAAAATCTACCCTCATTACACACAGATTGATGGTTCAAAAATTTGTAAACTTTGTGACTTCCACGGTTTGGATTGGTGGCTATAAGAATTCCTTTAACAAACCTACTGAGTAACTCAAGAAAAAAGAGATTATAAAATAAAAATTCTGTTGCAAAGATATTTTAGAAATGTGTTTAGCCCACAGGATGGAGCAATTGACTTCATCTGAGAGATCAAGAGATGGCTTTGTTAAGAGTTTTACTTCCTCCTTTCTTTTGTTTTTCCTTCTTATTTCTCTCTGTCTCTGTTTCTCTCATCCTTTCTTGTTTGTGTTTATCTTACTGAAAAATTGGGAGCAGGGTAGATAAGCAGAGAGTGTGGTCTTAAAAAGTGATAAATCAGCTTGCAAGAAGTAATTCATGTGATAAATCAATAGCAAGAAATTCTAGGTTTATGTGTAGAGGGCAAAATGTGAAATGAAGAGAGATGAGTTAAAACAGAGGTTGTGATTTAATTAGAAAGCACAGAGTGAGAATTACGTTTATCATTGTTATGAAAATGGGAATTTGGAAACAATTTGCAAATCATTACAGGATAAAATAACCTATATAAGGCACATATGGTCAAATATATATGGCTTGATTATTAGTCATGCTGTAAGTGGCAGGGATAGCCTCTAAAGACCTGCATGGTTACACTAAGAATGACACAGCTACATATAGAAGAATGAAACTGGACCATTCCCTTACACCATGCACAAAGATAAACTCAAAATAGATGGAAGACCTTGATGTGAGACAGGAATCCATCAAAATTCTAGAGGAGAACACAGGCAGTAACCTCTTCGACATTGGCGACAGTGAGTTCTTTCAAGACATGTCTCCAAAGGCAAGTGAAACAAAAGCAAAAATGAACTTTGGGGACTTCATCAAGATAAAAAGCTTCTGCACAGCAAAGGAAACAGTTAACAAAACTAACAGGCAGCCCACAGAATGGGAGAAGATACTTGCAAATGACATTACAGATAAAGGGCTGATATCCAAGATATATAAAGAACTTCTCAAACTCAACACTCAAAAAACAAGTAACCCAGTCAAAAAATGGGCAGAAGACATGAACAACTCCTTCAAAGAAGACATCTTCTTCAAAGAAGACATACAAACCGCTAACACACACATGGAAAAAATGCTCAACATCACTAGCCATCAGGGAAATACAAATCAAAACCACAATGGTTTTGAATTAGAATGGCAAAAATTAACAAAACAGAAAACAACAAATGTTGGCGAGGATATGGAGAAAGGGGAACCCTCTTGTACTGTTGGTGGGAATGCCAGCTGGTGCAGCCACTCTGGAAAACAGTGTGGAGGTTCCTCAAGATGTTAAAAATAGAGCTACCCTATGACCCAGCAATTGCACTACTAGGTATTTACCCCAAAGATACAGATGAAGTGAAAAGAAGGGGCACATGCACCCCAATGTTCATAGCAGCAGTGTCCACAATAGCCAAACTGTGAAAGGAGCTGAGATGCCCTTCAACAGATGAATGGATAAAGAAGATATGGTTCATATATACAATGGAATATTATTCAGCCCCCAGAAAGGATGAATACCCATCATTTACATCACCATGGATGGAACTGGAGGGGATTACGCTAAGTGAAATAAGTCAAGCAGAGAAAGACAATTATTACATGGTTTCACTCATATGTGAGACAGAAGCAATAGCACGAAGGACCATAGGGGAAGGGAGGGAAAACCGAAGGGGGAGAAATCAGAGAGGGAGATGAACCATGAAAGACTATGGACTCCGGGAAACCGACTGGGGGTTTCAGAGAGGAGGGGAGTGGGGGGAGGGGGTAACAGAGTGATGGGTATTAAGGAGGGCACGTGTTGTGATGAGCACTGGATGTGACATGCAACTAATGAATCACTGAACACTGCATCAAAAACTAATGATGTACTGTATGCTGGCTAACTGAACATAAAAAAAAAATTTTTTTTAAAAAGAAAGCTATCCCTGATTCTTACAGATCTTGTTCATTTTAATTGCTGTGTATTTTATTCTACTCTATGAATAAACTACAATTGACTTTTTAAAAAATTAAAAAATGAGGAAGTAGGGGAAAAAAAGGAAGCGAGGTGAAGTGTGCTATGATTGAAAAAAAATCTCCAGATTTCAGTTTCTGCTGGGTCTGTTTTTTCCCTGTGAAAAATAAAAATTGGGGTTCCAAGGCTATTGCCTGGTTCACAAGGCTGCTGTCAAGATGAAATGAGAAAATACTTGTGAAAAGCATTTTGAAAAACTCATACATTTTCTACAGATTAAGGTATTAGTAGCAACTCTTTAAAAGGCAGAGCACTTGCTGCATCACAAGGTATTAGAAAGATAAAGTATTCATTCTCAAAATTAAATTTAAGGCCATGTACAGTTACCCAGTTTTTAGGTTTTTTTGTTTTTAAAGATTTTATTTATTTATTTGACAGAGGGAGACAGCCAGTGAGAGAGGGAACACACGCAGGGGGAGTGGGAGAGGAAGAAGCAGGCTCCCAGCAGAGGAGCCTGATGTGGGACTCGATCCCAGAACCCCAGGATCACACCCTGAGCCAAAGGCAGATGCTTAAGGACTGCGCCACCCAGGCACCCCCCAGTTTTAGTTTGTTAAGATGATTTCTAAGCTTGGAAGAATTTGGGGAAAATCCCTGAAAGGCAAAAATGTAGGGATTCTCCTTAACCTCAGGTCTCCTAAAGGATGCTAATATGCTCAGTGCCCAGATCAGTCCCCCCAGTCGTGAAGTCAATGGAGAGAGGTTAGCATGACCACGGAACTTTACAATCCAGCTCTGGGCAAATTATTCTTAAAGGATGTGTGAGTGGATTATGTATTGTTGCCAGAGATCCTTTGCATTTTTGATTTTGGAAGCTTTGCCCCCTAGGTTTTTTGTTTCCTTTTATATCTACTTTATTGAGATAATAATAATATAGACTAAGATATATAAAATAAATCAAATAAAATATAAACAATAAATATATAAAATAAAAAGGTAATAAAATAGAACCAAAGAAGCAGCTTTTTTGGGGGCCTTTCTTTTGTTTTTGTATTTCTTTAATTTTAGTTTATCATTTCTTCTTTTTTACTTTCTTTGATTTCCTTTTGTGTACACTTTAAAAAGAATCTTAAATTTGAGTAGTTGTTTTCTTTTATATGCCTTTAATGTTGTAGACATTGTTTTGAAGGTGTAGTTTGCTATATAATCAATATTTTGATTAAGTATTTTATCCTCATTGTTTCTAGATAATGTGTAATTTCAATTATTTCAGTTTTTTAATTTATTCTTTGAACAAATATATTTAAGATTATGTTTCTTAATTTTCAAAGAGTCAGGGTGTTTGAAGTTAACATTTATTTTTTATTTCTAAACTTTTGGAGTATGCTTGTGAACGTGGCTTTACTTTTTAAATTTTTAGTAGTTATTTGTGCTAAGTACATAGTCTTTTTTTAAAAAAATTGGCATATTTTCGTGGCAAACCAAAATGTATATTCTTTATTTTATTGATTTACTAAGTAGAGTTTGGTGATTTTATTTATTCGATTCCTCTAGATCTGTGCTTATTTTTAGCTGCTAGTTCTGTCAGATTTTGGAACAGTTAATAAAATGTTCCCATTATTTTATATTTATCCTGTTCTAACTGCATTTATAATAGTATTTGGATTAATATGTTAATAAGCTGTTGTTTATTTGGTACAGAGTTTATAGTCTTCACAAATTCAGCATTTTGCCATTGCAGAATTTCCCCTTTGCCATGTTAAATGTTTTTATCTATTCTTGGGTTTTTTTGGTTAAGTGTTATCTCTCCTCCATCACTTGCTTTTCATTTTTGTGAATTTATTTCTCAATTCTGCCTGCAAAATCTCTCCCTTCATGATTTCCACCTCAGATTCTCAGTTTCTCACGTCTATATTCAGGTCTCAAACATGACCATCTTTTCCTTCAATTCATCTCTGGAATATTTTTTTTGTCACTAGAATATTTTAATTCTAAAACAATGTTTTCAACTTTCAGAAGGTTTTTTTGTTTGTTTGTTTAATACCATAATTGAGTAAATGCCCTTGTTACTCTTTTTTTGTTCAAGTACTTAACTGTCTCATCATATGGTTACATTCTGTTTGAAGCACCCCTTATGGTTTGTCCGCTGCTCACTTCCTGCTTTGGCTTCCTCACTGGGGTTCATGCTTCACTGCTGAGATCCTTTATGCAGGAGGGGATCTTTTAAGTAAAGGCAGGACCAGCATCTCTCCCTGGGGGCCAGCTGCCTACAGACCTGCAAATTGCCATTGCTCTGGCATGGATTCAGCTGCAAAAGCTGCCACCCTCTAGCCTTCACAATTCAGGTTGACTCTGCTGACCTTTTCAGCTCTCTGCGGCTCTCTTATAGCCAGATCCCCCCAAAAGACACTCATGGATGGATATTTAGCTTCTTTTCCACTAAGGGCAAGATGGCAACTTATAATCAGTTTTGGCAAAGGGAAAAAAAAAAAATTCAGGCCAAAATCCAGCTCTTGTTCTGCTCCCCGACTGCACATGGCGACGGGGCTATGTCCTCCTGGACGAAGCGGTGCATAGTTTTCTACACAATCGGTGCTATGTGGCTACCAAGCTATCTGCCCAGAGGACATGCTTTATTTCTAATCATCCCTCTAAAGTAGACGCCTTTTCCTAGTTTCCCAAAGGCAGAGTGGAGGTGAGTGCAGGCTTTCCCCCGGGGGTCCACAAATTTTCATGTGAAATTGACTCTCATTCATTGGTATTCTCTATCTATCATCTATCTATCTATCTATCTATCTATCTATCTATCTATCTATCTATCTATCTATCTAAAGCTCACACTAATCCTTACTTCAGAATTCTCAATGGCAAGTCTTCCCCCTCATCTCAAGGTCTGGGAATAGGAGGAATGAAAATCGCTTACTAGCTCTTGCTATCCTGGATTCTGGCAGAGCAAAAATTCTCACTTGAACCCTCTACACCACCACCTTTACACCCAGAAACGGCTTATCTCTGTAGAAGTAACGAATTATTAAACTGGGGTTGGAGGGGTCTGGGCCACATGGACTCATTGTGGTGCCATTTTCCTAGAATCCCATGGAATCTCTCTGGATAGCAAATGCTCAGAGGTCATCTGTTTAAGTATCAGATATGGCAGTGTAAACTGATAGCAAGAATTGCCTAAGGGCCAGACCCCCACTCACTTCTCCAGCTCCCTCTGGCAGATCTTTTCCACTTGCTCTCTGCCAGTCTGGTCACTTTGACTTTGTTTCAGTGCCTCAACTATTCCGTGCTTCCTCAAGTTCTACAGCTCTTCACACATGTTCTCTTTGTTCATGTAAATTCCTACTCATACGGCACATCTCAGACCACAGACTCCTTCCAGGCAGACTTTCCTATAGGTGTCAGCCAGGTGAGGTCTTCTGGAGTAGACTGTCATCCTCCATGCTCTTATCATAGCACCTATATGAACATTTGTCCCCTGTCCTAGATTGTCAGTTCTATGCAGGCGAGCCTGCTCTAGTTCCCCTCGTGTCTGCAGCACCTGGAACGCTGCTTAAACAGGAGGAGCCAACAGTATTCGTTGTATAAATAATACCAGGAGAGAACCTGGACAGACATTGCGTAAGAGTTTTCCTGAGAAATCACAAATCTCAATCATCTGAGGGTAAAATTTGATGATAAATGTTTAAGTAGAGAAATCTCATGCTAAATTTTCTCACATTAAAGAGTGGGATTCCCCACATTTTTCTGCAAAAAATTTTAAATATATAGAAAAGTTATAGGCATTTGATAACGACCATCCCTCTGTTCATCACCTAGATATCATTAACATTTTGCTACGCTTGTTTTGTCACAGATTTGTCTATTCCTTCCTCAAGCCATCCATCAATTCATGCTATTTTATATACAAAGTAAGTAGCAGACTTAAATACATTTCCCCTTAAATGCTCTCACATGTATATCATTATTTAAAACTTAGTATTTATTTATAGGTAGTTTTCACTCTTTTGAAGTTCAGTTTTATAGGCAAATGCATCAATCTTAAGTGTAAATTTATAAAATTTTTGATGAATGCATACCCATGTGTAGCCCAAATCTGCATCAGCACGTACACATTATCACCATCGCAGAGGGTCCCTTCACACAGCCCAGAGCAGGCATTTGTAAATATAGTATAATATTACATTGTGGTTTTTTCTACAAAACTTTTGTGAAATTTAAATGAGAGGACGTAAAATACAAAGGCAACAATACAACTAAGCGACACTATCACTGAACACAATAATTTCAGTAAACACAAATCTTAAATGGGAGAATAAATACTTCATAAGCTGTATTTTGCTTGCTTTTAAAGTTATCTCCTGCTCTATAAGCATCAAAGTTCCTATTATGTTAAAGATTTCACTGTCACATGAAAGAAAATTGTCTGTTTGTACTCATTTCCTGCCTGAATCGGGCTGGTAGTCCTGCCTCCATTTCAGAAGGCTTCTGGGTATAAACGGGTTTTGGTGCCTAATTTCTTTTATTCTAATCAATAACTTTAGTAAATTATCTAACGCTTCGGTATTTAATTTTACAATCTCTAAAATGCAGAAAGCAAAATACCCACTTACAGAATTGGAGAATGAGGAGAGCACTAACTGTTGACAGTTAAATGAAATAATATAAAGTCTTGTCATCTAGTTCCCTTTTCCCCTCACTGTCTTTGAGCTTCTTAGATCTGAGTGATGTATATATTAAAAGGTGATAAAACAAAATAATTATAATTAACTTATGGTAGAGCTATGGCAGAAAGAGACAAAGGAAGACATTTCTCAACTTTTTTTGGGGGGGGAGGGGTATAAGCACCAAAACCTGTATTTTTTCCTGCTATATTCTGAAGCCTTCTTAGAAGGTAGGACTAAAAGTCTGATTGATGTAGTTTGAGTCTTTCCAGAGCCCCTTCAGTTGCACTACACAAACAGCTCTACCCATAGCTCTATCAGATGTTCCTGGTAACAAGCATTTGAGTCTCAAAAAAGTTTCACCGTGCCACGGTGGTACAAACATGAGTGGCTAGAGAGCAAGGTGGCCCAGAGGAGTCTTTAGCCAGACTGCCTGCTCATGTGTTGGCTCTGGCCCTACTAAGTCTACAAAGGTGGGCATATTCCGGCCTTCGTGCGCCTCCGATTCCTCATCTGTGAAGTAGAAGCAATAATAGTTCTGATCTCATTGGATTGTTGTATAGATTTAACGTGCTTATGTATGTAAAGTTCTTAGAAGGCCACCTAGCATATAGTAAATTCTCAATCAAATGAGCTCTCGTTATTGGAGTTAAGCAGACATAGATTCAAATACTACTCTACTGTGTGACCTTGGACAACTTATTTATCCTCTCTGAGTTTTAGGTTCTATATCAGTAATATGGGATTAGTAAAACATTAAATAGTAATACTTAGGGGCCCCTGGGTGGCTCGTTGGTTAAGCATCTAACTCTTGGTTTCAGCTCAGGTCATGATCTGAGGGCCCTGGGATTGAGCGAGGCCCGCATCGGGCTCCACACTCAGTGCAGAGTCTGCTTGTCTGTTATCCTCCCCTCTGCTCCTAACCCCACTCATGCTCTGTCTCTCAAATAAATAAATAAAATCTTTAAGAAATTAATAATAATATTCATAGAGCAGTGCCTCACATACAATAAGTGCCTAATGGTTGTTCTTACTGTATTTTTTCTTCCTAGATTCCAGTTCTAGGAAGGCATGGCAGATTACATGCAGTTTTTAATCAAGGAGGAAAATGCAAAAGATATTTCTATTTCAAATAAAAGGAAATTATTTATTAAAAAATTAGATTCTCCAACACACTGATGCCCACTGTGATTGACTCATCAGTTGCCAGAGACTAGAATTTTGGGAACCTCTGTCCCAGAGAAGCCATACACACTGGCAAGAGATACCATATACCAGATTCAATAATCAAGGGATCTTTGGGTCACATTCCATTCTGCTGCATTATCACTAATTTCACTATATCTTTGCAGAAAAATGTTGGGGATTAAACCTTTGTTATTCCAATTATTAATATTGTTTGCAGAGGTCTTGGGAGTGCTTTTTATTTCCCTTCTTATTTTTCGCATAATGAATTGCTTTTGAATTCACCTTACATAGCTGGTATGTTTAAAAAATATATATATATATATATATATCTGCATAGTTCTGCTTAAGTTACTATCTTTTTAAAATCATATAAATTCTCCTCAATAACCTATTATGTATTTAATCTCATCAATTTTGGTAAAACTTCATAAAATTACTGTATTATATCTTTGTCACTAGTGTCTATTAAGCATAGGTTTTAAAACCAAGATTTTCAAAAAAGGAAGAAGAAAATTGAAAGCATTTTCAATGTTTTCTGTGCACATTTGCACTGTGAAATCACTTGTAACAGGCTCACACAACTAATTAGCAGATCTTTATTTTGCTACATTTCTGGCCAAGTCAATGTGACAGGATATGGGAAGCCATACCAATTAGCAGGCCTGAGCGAGCTTCTCATTTGACAAACATTTAATAAGCAATAAAATAGGAACTTGGAAGTTCCGAAACTCACTGACGGAAAAAAGAGGGAGAGGAGCTCTGTTGCTTATCTGGAATAAAGGAGGAACTCAATTAAGCTAACAAGACGCAAGCTGTAAAATAAATTTTTTTTTCAAGGTTGAGTTGAATTTTACTTTAGCAAGCAACTTTGGGAGGTCACCTCGTCCTTCTTTTCTTCCCCAGTCTGCATTAAAGCACAGCTGTGCAGCCCACGGTCTGCTTTCTTTCTGAGTAGTCCTCCTTAATGGTGATGGCAATGGTGGAATATTAGAATTCTGTTTAAAATGCTAATGAAGATCTCGTATTTCAAAAGCTAGTTGCAAACTTCTGTAAATTTCTCGTGATCATCTTTTAATAATTGCAAGGGCTGATTTATGGCTGTACCTCTCCCTGCCTCTTCCTGGTAGATCTGTGTGTGTTTGATTCTAATGCTGTTCCAGGCAGTTCAGTAAACCTGAAATGCATTCATGCCATTGCTGTATCCTCCAGACACTTCAGGAACCAGCCCTTCCCACTTTGTATTACCATGCAATTAAAACCTTCCATGTTTCTGAAAGTCAATAATGAAAAAAATAATCGAGACCTTATGTCTTGATGTTAATATCTGTATTTATAAGAAAATTTAATGTACATGTTGTCTATCTCATTTATAACTGTTACGCTTTCAAAAAATTTATCACAGAAAATGAACTGACAAGATAAATGAAGTGAAAGTTCATTATTCAAATTAAAAATTATTTTCTGCCAACTAAAGGCACGTAGCATTTTTATTACAAGATTTTAGTGCATATTAAATAGAATTAAATTTATTTTAAAACAAAATAATCATTAATATTGATATAACTTAATTCAATTATCTTTATTTTTTAAGTTAGCTGAAATGATATTAATGGCACTGATGAAGCTAAGATTAATCAAAGTGTGACTTTTTAACTGATTCAAAATTCATTTATTCACTCAAACCTTTGTTATTATGTATGACTGATTTCATGCAATTTAATTGAAAAAATAAATTTATTGACCATAGGCTCTAAGTTAGGCTTTTTTTTTAAGCCCTGGAAGCAGAGGTTAGCGGAAGGATAGGGCCACTGCACTCTTAGTGCTAAGAAAGGTGTATAAGAAAATCATTCAGCAGTGGGAACTTTGAGCCCTAAAGTTTAGCCCTAAGTAGTGATCTTTGTTTTTCTACTGAGTTTGATTTGTGTTCTTCTGCTCTTTGAAAGTCCACTTATGATATGTAAAGTATGCACTGTGTATACATTTTATGGTGTTCAAAGAAAGATAGTAATATTGTAATTGGCAACATTATTAACAACACCAAAAGACTGTGAATGCTTCCTTTATACAGTACAACAAATTAACAATTGAGTTATTTTGATCTTTAGACAGTGGCTCTAGGTACCTTTTATATGCCACAGAGTATTCTTGTAGTCTTCTTAGTGAAATGCATTTATGCTTTTTTATTGATTTTCTAGGTACAAAACTGATCTCAAATTCAGTAATATTAATATGAGAGAAAGTAGCTTGCTGAACATCAAAACAGTATTACATTTTGCAAGTAAGAAATTCTCTTTACAGTGAATTGGGAACATTCCAAAAGGGAAGGACTCACTCCCAATTAAACATTGTTCTTTAGTAGAAAATGTCTTCATTCACTTAGATAAACTTATGGTAATCTTTAAAACTTCAAGAAAGTATCTATTCAAGACAGTGCTAGGACTTTGCAATTAGAAAGTTTACAAATGTGAATCCATCTTCCAATACTGGAAAAAACAACACCTGTACCACGCCTGGGTATATAAACTGAGATTCTTTTCACTTATGTTTCTGTAACTCTGTTTCTACCTGTGATTCTGTTACATGCCAACCTCTAATCTGTTTGTTCATATGTTCACTAATGTTAAATATTAAACAAGTTCCTTGTACATAGCGTCAGAAAGGAAAAAAATAAAGGGAGCAAAAAAGAAAAGAGAAAGAAAGGAATTCTAAGATCTTTCTGTTTTTCTGTGATGCAGTATTAGGTAAAGAGAAAACAAAGGAATGAACATCCCACAATAATCTGAAGTGTTACACGGATGTGGTGATGGGGTTGCCCGTCCACTGTAACCAGAATCACTAATGCTATAGGGGCAGCATGGAGAAACCCCGCAGCTATCGAGAACTTTTTCTTATCAGAGTATTCACTGTAAATCATATTGGGGTAGTTAGCAGCCATTTTAGCAGTAACAATGCTACAAGGTTGCCCGCAGAAACTGCTTTATCACTGGAATATCTCGTTGTGGAAGCAGTCAAGGTTTCACTGGCATCAGTGACTAAGTGTGAATTTCCGCGTAACACGTGATTTATAAACTTTTGGTTGAGGAGAAAAATTACTCTTCACCTGTGTAGAGGACCATATCTGGGCATTCTAGAGGTTTCCGTTTTCATCGGTACATTCACGTATTGCAGGAGGTCGTAAAAAACATGCTCCGACTGAGATATGACCTTCGAGAGTTGGCTTTTCATTCTAATTGAGGTGAAAGAAAATAAAATTCTCATTACTAGAGACGGTTTATGGTATATAAGACAATCCCCAAATTATTATATTCTTACTGTTTACGTGAAGTTTTGCACTTAAGTATTAAATAATACCAGTAAAAAGGCAAATAGGAGCAATAGCTTCAAATCTTTGGATAATAAAAGTAAATATTTAGGTAATATTTTGAACAGTGCATACTTATTATTAATTATGACAGGTCACCTGCATGGGATCCCCAAATATTTCTCAAAGTTATTAATGACAAAGGAAGAGTAATTGCAAAAATAACAAACTATTTTAAAATAAAATTTCTGAAAACACATGCTTTAATTCTTCAACTTTGTAAGTGGATAGTCATTTATTTCAAACATATTCTAACTCAAGGTTAGGTTACATGCCCTGGATTTGAGATTTAAGTTATGAGTAATCACAGTTACAGATGTGTAGGCAAATTTTACTTAGCATGGGTGAGATATCTGACACACACACACAATGAGTAGTAAAAAGACATTTTAAAAGGTTAAATAACATTATTGAAGCACTGTGTATCAGAGACAGAAAGGAAGGCAGAAAGTTAAGTTTGTGTTCTAAAAAGATTTGCTGAGCTTGCGAGACCTTTGAGCAAAGTAAGCAAACATTTTCCAATCATAGTTAATTTGAAGAGTTTAAAATTTAAACAAAGCTAGAGTTGAAGACACATATCTCTGCCAAGTCTCATTAAAAGACTTTAGGACAAGGTTTGATTTAAAGTACTAAGGTGATTTATTTTCATATAGTACATATACATGATAGCAATATATAATAGTAATCACAAAAACAAGACATTGTATTACATTTTCCTTTCCTTCAAAACTGGTCCCATACAGCAGTCTAATATCTAGTTCCTCCAGGTATTGGTCAATTTGACATGTGGTCAAATAAAGTTGTGAGGATTAAAGGACTTATTTTCTAATCATAAAATTCTTTATAAATGTATGATATAGTTATTTTTATATTTATTTTAGTTTATGTTTATTTTATGCTAAAACAGTTTTTGCCAATTTACAAAAGATTCTTACTGTGTATTGGCCACCTAATCCTGTGGTGGTTAAAAAAATTAAACTCATGAACAAGTTAGACTTCCAAAACTAACCAGAGAATTTAAAGAGTCCTTGAAATATGTCTTCTCTTTCACATATAAATTTGATATACAAGCTATATTGATTGAAAACTGCAAAATATTGTTATTATTCATTATAGTTCTTAAAAAATTAAAAAACGTTTTAGGGTTTGAAAAACATCTCTTAAATATGGGAGAAAAGCTAATTTGTAAGGTGTTTTTTTTATAAGGATAAAAGTGTTTTTAAGTAAAATATATTTTATTATACAACATATTTTAAAAGTAAATATACATATAAAATGAAAATATATATAAATATATAATATTATATAAAATATATAAATATGTAAGTAAAATATGTTTTCTTATTAAACAACATAATATTCATGGCATGCTGTGAATAATTATTGTATTTCTGGGCACCTGGCTGGCTCAGTCGATTAAGCATGTGCCTTCGGCTCAGGTCATGATCTCAGGGTCCTGGGATCAAGTCCCATGTAGGGCTCCCTGCTCAGTGAGGAGCCTGCTTCTCCCTCTCCCTCTGCTGTTCCCCTGCTCCATCTCTCTTTCTCTCACTCACTCTCTCTCTCAAATAAATAAAATATTTAAAAAAAGATGTTTTTAAAAAATAATAATTATTCTATTTCCTGAGAAAGAACCACCAAATGAACCTGATGCACATTACTAGTTTGCTAATATTAGTATTAGTTTTCGAGGGCTGCTGTAACAAAGCACCACAAACTGGGTGCCTTACACAACAGAAATGTATTGTCTTGGTCCCTGAGGCTAGAAGTCCAAGGTCAGGATGTCGGAGGATTAGTTCCTTCTAAGGGCTGTGAGGGAGAATTTGTTCCATGCCTCTCCTCCAGCTTCCGGTGGTTTACTGGCAATCCTTGATGTCTCTTGGCTATAGAGACATCGCCCTGATCTCTGCTTTCATTTTCACATGGTATTCTACGTTGTGTGTCTGTCCTTTGTAAAAGGATACCAGCCATATTAGATTAAAGCCCACCCTAATGACATTGTAACTTGATTGCTTCTGTGAAGACCCTATCTCCAAATAAGGTCACATTCCGAGGCGCAGAAGGTTAAGACTTCAACGTGTGAATTCGAGGGGTATGCAATTCAACCCACAAGAGCAAATTGCCAATTTAAAGATCAGTGTGATGCTTTGAAATATAACCAACAATAAAACCACTTAAAAGAAATTGCCAGAATTTATTTTATAAATTGCAAAAAATAAAAGGTTGGCAAGCACAGAAATTTTAAAAATGTTTTTTGTCATTGTTATTTCTGAAAATAATTACCGTTATATTTATTTAAAGATATTTTTTGAGCACTTATTTTCTATCATGAACTGTTTTGGGTACTCATTTTTCTCAGTGGCAAATACAAAAAAAAAATGTTTATACTCTCATGGTCCTTACAGTAGGGCAGAAAATGTTCTAATTTTGAGACTTTGAAGTTTTGCATGAAATTGAAAAATACGTAATATTTTTAATAGCTTTAAGATACTGATGCAGGAGACCAATTACCCATGCTGTTTTACAGCTATCACATAGGGCTTTAGTGCGCATGCTGTTCATGAAAATTGTATTTAGTAGGATATCAAATAATGAAGAACTTACTCTAATAACTTAGTTTTAGATTTAGCTATATTCTTTTGCTGTTATATTTGTACGTTGCATGTTTTTTGCTTAACAAATTATAATTAGAAAAATAATATGACGCCTCATTATATCTAACACCATTGCCTGATGATATTTTGTTGAAGCTTACTATCAGAACAGACTTTCAGGCATTTACTCTTAAACCCCAAAAACAAATATGGAGTGTGTTTTTAATTCTCTGGTGAAGTTTTTATAGAATTTCTATCTCTAGCCTCTATGAAGCCTTCAAAGATGTATTTCACCTCTCAGGCAATGATGGAACTCTTAATATTTCCCTCTAATGCTAACTTTGGGGCGAGATGAGGTGCAGTTAGCTCGGCTGCCTGGGGAAATAGCATCATCAAACATGGAGGTTCGACTCATGTTCTAGTCCGTTGTATTTTGAGACACTCTTATTATAGCACAACAGAGTTGTACTTAACAAATATTGAAATTCATAGACACAAAGGCAAGAATGTAGGAAACAGGAAACTGGGGGAATAAGGATGCTTTTCACTTTTTATCTCAGCCTTACCCATACTTAAGTATCGTCTTTTTTTTTCTTTCCTAATCTTCACACAAATGTTTTGAATGACAGAACAATTAGAAAGAAACCAGATTGCAGTATCTATATCTGTCACTATAACTACATCCTGGCAGACATAAATTCCCTGCTGATTTTGCTGCAGTGTATTATCTGAGAGGTAAGCTAAATCTTAACCTAGTTTTTTCAGTGTAGCAGTGCATTGGAAGAAATGCCTTCTTCATCCTACTCTGAGAGTTGCATTTTTCCCTACTATATGGTAGCTATTTTTTGGATAAAATCCACTTTGTCACAGAAAGCTGCTATTAAAACAAAAAAAAACAATATGGGATGGCTGACACAGGCAGCTATATGCTGCACAGTGGACTGTGTGAAATTGACTAGGAGTATCCAGATAATTTCAGATAAAATGAAGACCAGTTCTACAGGACCATGAAAATACCAGTGCTTTCCCTGGATCACTAGCCTCATTCCAATTTCCAAAGGCAGTTGCTCCTTTGGCTGTTGTTGCTTCAATGATGCCAGAGTATATTTTTATCAGCTTACATAATATTCTGACAGCCCTGTATTCTGAGTTAAATGAAATATTTTTGTGCAAATATACATAACTCCAAATTCATTGGAACCCAAATTAAGTCAGCAGTTTTGTATGAACTATATATAATTAGTAGATAAAAATTCAGAGACTGTGGCTTCAGGAAATAACACAAGATGACCTTTTTTGTGATTTAGCTGATTTGAATTTGTCACAGGTTTTAAGGAAAAAGTTATCTTTCTCATTTACTGGCAACATGCTCCTTTCCCATTTCTCATCATAATGTAAATTAAGGCTGGTTGGCTTTTGTTATTAGAAAGTCTAAAGGTGAGTACTTTTAGACATGGCAAGAGCTATGGGTATGAAGACTGTTCATCAGATATCAGTGTACACAGTGAACAATTCTGACCCTGGCGGTTGGATGCCCACAGCTAAAAAGCTTTCCCAGTCATCCAATTAGGAAGGTAGCAACTGTTCATAATTATGCATATGTGATGCACAACCAACTCCTTTATTCTTTAGCTGAAAATATTTGTTGTCTTAATGTCTCTGTATTGCTTTGAATTGAATGAGCTCTTATGTTATAGCCTTGATCAATATTTCCTACCCCTTTCTACAAAATGGCAAATAGAATTTCTGGGCACTTTATCGTGCTGCAGAGGTCTCTGTCATCAGCTGCAGCAAGAACATTAGTGTTCAGTTAATTGGTACAGATGGCCACAGCACTGATTCTACCATTTCATTCAGCAGAGAGCTGGATACTGGGGCTGGTACGCAGATGTCAGACCAGCGGCTTTGTTGCTTTCAATGTTGTGTTGCTTTCAAATGCCTTGCACCTCTCTCTCTCCCTCCCTCCCATCTTCCCTCCTTTTTCAGTTTCTCATATATCTTTCATAAATTTAAAACATAAATATAGGGCACCTGGGTGGCTCAGTCAATTAAGTGTCTGCCTTCGACTCGGGTCATGATTCCAGGGTCCTGGGATAGAGCCCCATGTCTCTGCTGAGCAGAGAGCCTGCTTCTCCCTCTCCCTCTGCCTACTGCTCTGCCTGCTTGTGTGTGCGCTTTCTCGCCCTCTGTCAAATAAATAAATAAATAAAATCTTTTTTAAAAATTTAAAAAACATAAATATATGGTTCATATAATCATTTTAAAATATGCATTGATTTATGTATCACTGTTTTTGTTTCAGAATATTCTAGATATAATAAAAAGAAATCAAGTACTTATAACTTGAAAAAC
Organism: Ursus maritimus; assembly: GCF_017311325.1. Lineage (NCBI taxonomy): Eukaryota > Metazoa > Chordata > Mammalia > Carnivora > Ursidae > Ursus > Ursus maritimus. The sequence continues at coordinate 3,934,846 of NW_024424453.1, read as the reverse complement.
ACTGTGAGGAGTAGTTAAAGAATCCAAGTTATAGGAGAAGTAGCCCCTAATTATAGGAGAGAGATGCAGTAATTTGTGTATTAGGGGTGCCTATTGTAAAAGTGGGGAAATATTCCAAAATACTACTTAACATTTGGAATCCTTATTGAAAAAAAAAATGAGGTAAGTATGATACATGGCAGGATGTCTTCACTGAAAAGTATTAAAAAAAGAAGAGAAGAGATTTACTCTGTCCTGAAGTGAAATACAATGGTCAGATAGAAAGGGAAGATTTTGCATCAAGGATGGAGGGCAGAGGGTAGGCTTTCCTTCAGTAGCAGGAGTAAGATGGCAAACGCTCTAGATGTGTGGGATGATGAGTAGTGGAACAGCTTGTCAGGATTCGGTTGTTTATGACATAGGAGGTATAACTGGGATAATTTGGTTAGTGCTAGATTTAGGAGTTTTGAACTTCTGGCCTGGGAATTTAAACATTTTCCTAAAGTCATTAGTGAGTCATTGAAGGCTACAGAAGAAATTCAAACAGAGAGAGAGAGAGAAAGAGAAACAGTAGGGGGGCAGAGACTATAACAATTATGACACATGATATATTTTGTTTGGGGGAATTTTTTTTTTTTTTTTTTTTTTGGTTCACTCATCTACCCTGGGTGTTGGAAAAACTTTCCTATAAAGGGCCAGGCAGTTAATTTTTTTTTTTAAAGATTTTATTTATTTATTCAACAGAGATAGAGACAGCCAGCGAGAGGTGGAACACAAGCAGGGGGAGTGAGAGAGGAAGAAGCAGGCTCCTAGCGGAAGAGCCTGATGTGGGGCTCGATCCCATAACGCCGGGATCACGCCCTGAGCTGAAGGCAGACGCTTAACCGCTGTGCCACCCAGGCGCCCCCAGGCAGTTAATATTTTGGGCTCTGTAGCCTGTGTCATCTCTGTCACAACTACTCAACTCTTGTTGGGGCATGTGAACAGCCATGGGTGTACCACAGAGTGTAGTTGTGTTTGGTGAAACTCTTATTTATGGACACTAAAATTTAAATTTCCTAAAATGTTCGTGTGTTGTAAAATATTGTCTTCTTTTGATTATTTTAACCATTTTGAAATTTCAAAACTCTTCCATGGGCTATTATGTAAAAATAGGCAAAGGCCATAGATTGCTAATCCCAATCTAAACAACGAAATGCTTCTCTTCTCTTATCTTTTCCATGATTCTTACTCTTTTTAAGAAAATATAGGCTCTCTCATTTTATAATAAAACATAATTTATAATAAAATGTTTTTTGAAGAATTATTTATTTTTAGAAAGAGCTTGAGCAAATGCAAGGTGGGGGAGGGGCAGTATGAGAGGGAGAGAAACCCTCAAGCAGATTCCTGGCTGACGGTGGAGCCTGAAGTGGGGCTTGATCCCAGGACCCTGAGATCGTGACCAGAACCAAAACCAAGAATCAGATGCTTAACCGACTGAGCCATCCAAGCACCCCAAAAACACATTTTGTAATAAACATTATGCACACTTCTGAGAAATTTTCTTTCAAGTCTTCAATTTCATTTAAATAATTTTGGATAATCTTGTTATAATTAATTATTAATTTATTTTATTAAACTTCTGTTTTCTATGCTTAGCATATAGCCTATATATAAAAATAACTGTATGTGGCTGTATTGAGACACAGGTTATGCTTCCATCACAGCAGGCTTGTTGTGGTGGTGACAGTGAGGTCTGTAATATTTTCTGCTAGGCTCATGGAGTAGTGTGGAAGTCACAAGACTTTTCAGTACTAGAAACAATGAAGGAATAACAATTTTAGATCATTTGCCAAAATAGCAACCAATGTACTTCCAACAATTTGGATTCTAGGGCCCTAAAGTAAAGAAACTGGATTCCAAAGATTACAGGTGGGGAATTTTTGAATTGTGATATGTGCATCTCCAAGTGGAGATCAAAGAAGCCCAACCTAAAGAACTCTAGACTGACCGTGACAACTGTGGTTTGAACAAAACGTCTTTTGAAGATTTTGATTCTGACTTTGAAGGAACTGTGGTTATTGGTAGTAGAAGGAACCAAATGTAAAAATCCTGAACAAAAATGTATTGACTTGAACAAATAACTATAATAGATGCATGCATGATTCACTAAGAAAAAATCATTTGGGGTATTTGTGATTTAATCGTGATTCTTCTAAGTAAGATGAGAGAGATAATGAAGTCAGCTGTTGCTAGGTTTTTATGCATTAGGAAGAGTCTGGAATTGGTGGTTGCAACCTACTTGAAATGGTGATTTCCTCATGAGCAGACAGGGATAGAGGGGACAATTTAAGAGCATTGAAGAATTCAGGTTCTATTAGGATGTCATTTTCCTAGGTCTGCGCGCTGCACAGTCATGTTATTCTAGAAATGTAAGCTTGTATCATATTATATGTGTGTGAGGAGCATTCAAAATGGGCCTCCTGAACTAATCTGTTACAGTGCATTGTTGTAGTGTAATAGGTATCCCTTCTGGATCTCCACTGTTAATTCCTAAACAACACATGGTTCTCATTGAAGAAATAGCTTTATTGTGAAAAAGGATTTGGAAATTCATATAGGCTAAAGATGACAAGAGAAGAGAAGGTAAGATTCCTTTTGATTCTTCCGTTCTCCTGCAGAGAGATATGTTGAAGTTGGACCTTGCTGGGCCTCCAGGGTGAATCTACATATCAGTGCAATGCAAGGAGCTTTTTCTCACTTCGGTAGATTAAAAAAAAAAAAAAAGCCCCCAGCAGGGGAGCAGCAAGATACACAAGCCAACTCTTAACCAGAATAAAGAGACATATAAATAAAAATACATTAATAGTAGGGGACCTCAACACTCCACTATCAGAAATAGACAGAACACCCTGGCAAAAACTAAGCAAAGAATCAAAGGCTTTGAATGCCATACTTGACGAGTAGGACCTCATAGATATATATAGAACACTACACCCCAGAACCAAAGAGTACTCATTCTATTCTAATGCCCATGGAACATTTTCAAGAATAGACCATGTTCTGGGACACAAAACAGGTCTCAACCGATACCAAAAGATTGAAATTATCCCCTGCATATTCTCAGACCACAACGCTCTGAAATTGGAACTCAACCACAAGGAAAAATTTGGAAGAAACTCAAACACTTGGAGACTAAGAACCATCCTGCTCAGGAATGACTCGATAAACCAGGAAATCAAAAATCAAATTAAACTATTTATGGAGACCAATGAGAATGAAAATACAACAGTCCAAAACCTATGGGATACTGCAAAGGCAGTCCTAAGGGGGAAATACATAGCCATCCAAGCCTCACTCAAAAGAATAGAAAAATCTAAAATGCAGTTTTTATATTCTCACCTCAAGAAGCTGGAACAGCAACAGAGGGACAGGCCTAATCCACGCACGAGGAAGCAGTTGACCAAAATTAGAGCTGAAATCAATCAAGCAGAAACCAGAAGTACAGTAGAGCAGATCAACAGGACTAGAAGCTGGTTCTTTGAGAGAATCAATAAAATTGACAGACCACTGGCAAGACTTATCCAAAAGAAAAGAGAAAGGACCCAGATTATTAAAATTATGAATGAAAAAGGGGAGGTCACGACGAACACCATTGAAATTGGAAGGATTATTAGAAATTTTTATCAACAGCTATATGCCAATAAACTAAGCAATCTGGAAGAGATGGAATCCTTCCTGGAAACCTATAAACTACCAAGATTGAAACCGGAAGAAATTGATTCCTTAAACAGGCCAATTAATTATGAAGAAATTGAGTCAGTGATAAACAACCTTCCAAATAACAAAACTCCAGGCCCGGACGGTTTTCCTGGGGAATTCTACCAAACATTCAAAGAAGAAATAATACCTATTCTCCTAAAGCTATTTCAAAAAATAGAAACAGAAGGAAAGCTACCAAACTCATTCTATGAGGCCAATATTACCTTGATCCCCAAACCAGGCAAAGACCCCCTCAAAAAGGAGAATTACAGACCGATTTCCCTAATGAATATGGACGCCAAAATCCTCAACAAGATACTTGCTAATAGAATCCAACAGTACATTAAAAGGATTATCCATCACGATCAAGTGGGATTCATACCTGGGATGCAAGCGTGGTTCAATATTCGCAAATCAATCAGCGTGATACATCATATCAACAAGAAAAGACTCAGGAACCATATGATCCTCTCAATCGATGCCGAAAAAGCATTTGACAAAATACAGCATCCTTTCCTGATTAAAACCCTTCAGAGTGTAGGAATAGAAGGTACATTTCTCAATCTCATAAAAGCCATCTATGAAAAGCCTACTGCAAATATTATTCTCAATGGGGAAAAGCTGGAAGCCTTTCCCTTAAGATCAGGAACTCGACAAGGATGCCCACTCTCGCCACTATTATTCAACATAGTACTAGAAGTCCTTGCAACAGCAATCAGACGACAAAAAGGGATCAAAGGTATTCAAATTGGCAAAGAAGAAGTCAAAATGTCTCTCTTTGCAGATGACATGATACTCTATATGGAAAACCCAAAAGAAGCCACTCCCAAACTATTAGAAGTTATAGAGCAATTCAGTAACGTGGCGGGATACAAAATCAATGCTCAGAAATCAGTTGCATTTCTATACACGAATAACGAGACCGAAGAAAGAGAAATTAGGGAATCCATCCCATTTACAATAGCACCAAAAACCATACGTTACCTTGGAATTAACTTAACCAGAGACGTAAAGGACCTATATTCTAGAAACTATAAATCACTCTTGAAAGACATTGAGGAAGACATAAAAAGATGGAAAGATATTCCATGCTCATGGATTGGAAGAATTAACATAGTTAAAATGTCCATGCTACCCAGAGCAATCTACACTTTCAATGCTATCCCGATCAAAATACCGAGGACATTTTTCAAAGAACTGGAACAAATAGTCCTTAAATTTGTATGGAAACAGAAAAGGCCCCGAATCTCCAAGGAACTGTTGAAAAGGAAAAACAAAGCTGGGGGCATCACAATGCCGGATTTCGAGCTGTACTACAAAGCTGTGATCACAAAGACAGCATGGTACTGGCACAAAAACAGACACATAGACCAATGGAACAGAATAGAGAGCCCAGAAATGGACCCTCGGCTCTTTGGGCAACTAATATTTGATAAAGCAGGAAAAAACATCCGGTGGGAAAAAGACAGTCTCTTCAATAAATGGTGCTGGGAAAATTGGACAGCTACATGCAAAAGAATGAAACTTGACCACTCTCTCACACCATACACAAAAATAAACTCCAAATGGATGAAAGACCTCGATGTGAGACAGGAATCCATCAAAATTCTAGAGGAGAACATAGGCAGCAACCTCTATGACATCGGCCAAAGCAACCTTTTTCATGACACATCCCCAAAGGCAAGAGAAACAAAAGATAAAATGAATTTATGGGACTTCATCAAGATTAAAAGTTTCTGCACAGCCAAGGAAACAGTCAGAAAAACTAAGAGGCAGCCCACGGAATGGGAGAAGATATTTGCAAATGACACTACAGATAAAGGACTGGTATCCAAGATCTACAAAGAACTTCTCAAACTCAATACACGAGAAACAAATAAACAAATCAAAAAATGGGCAGAAGATATGAACAGACACTTTTCCAATGAAGACATACAAATGGCTAACAGACACATGAAAAAATGTTCAAAATCATTAGCCATCAAGGAAATTCAAATCAAAACCACACTGAGATACCACCTTACGCCAGTTAGAATGGCAAAAATAGACAAGGCAAGAAACAACAATTGTTGGAGAGGATGTGGAGAAAGGGGATCCCTCCTACATTGTTGGTGGGAATGCAAGTTGGTACAGCCACTCTGGAAAACAGTGTGGAGGTCCCTTAAAAAGTTAAAAATTGAGCTACCCTATGATCTAGCCATTGCACTACTGGGTATTTACCCCAAAGATACAGACGTAGTGAAGAGAAGGGCCATATGCACCCCAGGGTTCATAGCACCTTTGTCCACAATAGCTAAATCGTGGAAGGAACCGAGATGCCCTTCAACAGACGACTGGATTAAGAAGTTGTGGTCCATATATACAATGGAATATTACTCAGCTATCAGAAAGAACGAGTTCTCAACATTTGCTACAACATGGACGGCACTGGAGGAGATAATGCTAAGCGAAATAAGTCAAGCAGAGAAAGACAACTATCATATGATTTCTCTCATCTATGGAACATAAGAACTAGGATGATCGGTAGGGGAAGAAAGGGATAAAGAAAGGGGGGGTAATCAGAAGGGGGAATGAAACATGAGAGACTATGGACTCAGAAACAAACTGAGGACTTCAAAGGGGAGGGGGGTGGGGGAATGGGATAGACCAGTGATGGGTAGTTAGGAGGGCACGTAAAGCATGGTGCACTGGGTGTTATACACAACTAATGAATCATCGAGCCTTACATCGGAAACCGGGGATGTACTGTATGGTGACTAACATAATATAATAAAAAATGATTAAAAAAAAAAAAAAGGTGAAAGTAACCCTCCGAAAGATATCCAGTTTAAATCCTTAGAACTCACAAATATTACCTTATTTGGAGAAAAAGGGGTGCATCTTTTCTGATGTAATTAAGGATCTTGAGATGAGATAATCTTGAATTATGGGTGGATCCTAAATTCCATGTCAAGTATCCTTAAAATAGAAAAAGTAGAGGGAAATTTGAGACAAACAGAAGAGGACGCACAGGCAGAAGAGGGGAAAGCAGTGGTGAAGACCATGGCAGAGACTGGAGTGATGTGGCCAAAAGCCAAAAAAGCCAAGGAATTCCAGCAGCCCCAAAAGCTGGAAGAGGGAAGGGAAAGATACTCCCCTAGAGCCTTCAGAGAAAGTACAGCTCTGCCAAGACCTTGATTTCAGACTTCTGACTTCTATGAACCATGGGAGAGTAAATTTCTTGTATTTCAAGCTACCCAGTCTGATACTCGTTACAGCAGCCACGGGAACCTAATATACGCCCATTTTTTTCTATTTGGACACAGCAAACACGAAAGCAAACTTGTGTGTGTGTTTGTGGGAAGGGGATAACGGATGAATTCAGAACCTACTTAGTGCCAAGCCAACTAACTGGTTGGGTATGCCAGATATTTATAGCCTTTGCCTGGGGATGTCTGATGTCCATGCCTAGAGATCATGGTATTAAGTCCTTCCTGACAGAGGATGCTGAGCTTGGATACGGCCTCTCCTCCTGCGAAGGAAAGCTAAAAGGATGTCAAGACAGAAGGGAAGGATCATTACTGTTTTAATCAGTTCTCCTTATTTTGTTCTTCTGAAAACATTACATTCATTCCACTGAAGCAAAAATTTGGAATTGGGAGTAGTATTCATAGGATAATAGATCAAGTACTAGGTAAATTTGTGATGGAGGGCAGGCAATTTATCAGTGTCATTTTGGCAAACATATACCTTTCCTTCTGGAAATGCCTATTATCATCTGAGAAAAGGCCAGCCTGGAGATAAGCTCATACTTGCAGATCATTTGCCTCTCTGCTCACAGATTCATTCCTACCTCCACCCTGATCTTTTTATCACAAAACGTTGAGTGCTACACACCATTGTTCCCAAGCTGGTTTTTGGCAAGTGCCAGTGAAGTCCATGGCAGAACATTGGAGGGTGGGAAGAAGAAAAAAGCCAGGACATTTTTCCCTCTCGTAATTTGTATGAATTTCTCACAGTAGCTCCTTGGTTTCACCTCCTGCCAACCAGTTCTGCTCTCCAATGTCACAGGTACCACCAAAGGTGGTGTTTGATTTCCTTTTCTTCCACCTCCTTTGTGACCAGATACTCATACTAACAGCCTCTATTAACTGATTGGATCTTGACCAATAGGAAATCAAAGAGAAAATGTCACATTGGCTTACCATCAGTTTGAATTTGAGGACAAAGCAATCAGTCCTGCCCAGTCATTGAGGTGCTCCTGGTTAAGATAACAATCCAGACATGGATGACGATGTACATCTTCCAAGAAGAATTCGTCTGTGCATTCATCCTCCCAGAGACAGAGGTAAAACTCAGAGGTATCTGACGACATGGGCAGTCAATAAAGCCCATATCCAGGCTCAAATCCAAGACTTCTGTCCCTCAACCCTATGGTCTTTGCCTTAATGCATTAGGAAGATATGCCATCCTTTCTTTTGTCTGCAAGGTATAACAAGATGACGGTATTTTGATATTTTGAAGGCAGGTGAACTTCACATCAAGTTCCGATTTCTGATGCAGAAGGAATTAGTCTATGATAGTAAATATTCAAAACAGAAGTACTGAATTATTATTAAGACAGATATATAATGTATATTCTTATATGAATTGAAATCCTTGGCTTATTGAGATGAAATGATTCAAAACAAAGGAGTATTCTAGAGTGTGGTAAATCTGCAGAAAAGGAATATTTCCAGGGTCTAAGGGAATAAAAGATATACAATATTTTGGTTAATATTAAATTGCAAATGTATATTTATTATTACTATTGCCATAAATGTTTTCAATAGAGTTTATATTATTTCCCTCAGGAGGTTTTTATTTCATGTCATTATATTTTGTTATGTACTTCAAAGATACCTCATTGGTTAACACACGTATATTTTATTAAATATGTTTAGAGTATCTGGGACAATGCTAATCATTGAAATATTTATATTATCTTTGCTATTTCTCCTCACATAATAAATATACATCCAATGGACTATTATAAAGTACAACTAAAAACTTGATTTATTAATAGTTGTATTAAAAATACTATTTCTTCAAAATATGATATATAAAAGTAATATATAATAGCTATAAAATTAATAAGCATGTATTTGAAATCTTAAATGAATTGCTAGACAAAAGAATTTATAAAGAAAAATGCTAATTTCCAATGGTTTAACATCTTTGTAGCAGATATTAGGAATTCAACATTCTTTCTAGAAAATAAAGACTTACTCAGGCAAAGAGGATTTTTAAAAATAGTTTTAAAGTACTTATATATATTGTCTTTAGTTTTTAAAGTTTCCTTTAGAATGCCTTTAATTTGAAGAATTTCGAAGAGTAAAAGAGTAATTTTCTTCAGATAAAGTATTAATAATATAGTATATAAATTGTATTCTTTCATTAACAAGGAATGGAACAGTACATTGAGTTACCATTTTTGAAAACATTGGTTGACTTTTACAAATTATTTTATAATAATTCTGTTTTTTTATTTATATAAACTGAGAATAATAAAGATTATATGTAAATATTTTATACACATAAGTGGGTATGTTACTTGCTATGTAACATATTCTCTGTGACTGACATTTGTATGGGTGAATAAATCTGTGAAATAGCAACAGGAGTAAATCAAAGAAAAGATTTCTAGAATGTCTTCTTACATATTTGTAGTTCACACAAGTTTAAAAGTAGAATAAGAAAGAAATCCACAGATTTAGTGCAATCCTTATCAAAATACCAACAACATTTTTCACAGAACGAGAACAAATAAAAATAAAATTTGTGTAGAACCCAGGACCCCAAGTAGCCAAAGCCATGTTGAAAGAGAAGAACAAAGCTGGAGGTATCACAATTCTAGATTTCAAGATATACTGCAAAGCTATAGTAATCAGAACAGTGTGGTACTGTCATAAAAATAGACACATTGGTTGATAGAACAGAATAGAGAACGTGGCAATAAACCCAGTCAGTTAATCTATGACAAATGAGGAAAGAATATGCAATGGAGAAAAGAGAGTCTCTTCAACAAATGGTCCCAGGAAAACTGGATAGCAACATGCAAAAGAATGAAACTGGACCACTTTCTTACACCATATACAAAAATAAACTCAAAATGGATTAAAGATTTAAATATGAGACCTGAAACCATAAAACTTCTAGAAGAAAACTTGGGCAGTAATTTTTTTGACATTGGCTGCAGAAATGTTTTTCTAGAAATGTCTCTTCAGGCAAGGGAAACAAAAACAAAACAGTTGGGACTACATCAAAATAAAAGGCTTCTGCACAGCAAAGGAAACCATCAACAAAACTAAAAGGCACAACACTTAATAGAAGATATTTTTAAGTGATATATGAGATAAGGGGCTAATATCCAAATTACATGAAGAACTTATACAACTCAAGAGCAAACAACAACAGCAACAAATAATAATAATCCGATTAAAAAAGGGATAAAGAAAGGGGGGGTAATCGGAAGGGGGAGTGAAGCCTGAGAGACTATGGACTCAGAAACAAACTGAGGGCTTCGGAGGGGAGGAGGGTGGGGGAATGGGATAGGCTGGTGATGGGTATTAAGGAGGGCACGTATTGCATGGTGCACTGGGTGTTATACGCAACTAATGAGTCATGGAACTTTACATCAGCAACCAGGGATGTATTATATGGTGACTAACATAATATAATAAAAAATATTATTAAAAAAATGGGCAGAGAACCTGAACAGACATTTTTTGAAAGATGGCCAACAGACACATGAAAAGATGCTCAACATCACTAATGATCAGGGAAATGCAAATCAAAACTGTAATGAGATTTCACCTTACACTTGTCAGAATGGCTAAGCTCTAAAAGACAAAAAATAACAGGTGTTGATGAGCATGTGGGGAAAAAGGAAACTTCCTGCACTGTTGGTGGGAATGCAAACTGGTGCAGCCACTGTGGAAAACAGTATGGAAGTTCCTCAAAAAGTTAAAAATAGAGCTACCCTATGATCCAATAATCCCATTACTGGGTATTTACTCAAGGAAAACAAAAACACTACTTTGAAAAGATACATGCACCCCTCTGTTTGTTGTATCATTATTTACAGTAGCCAAGGTATGGAAGCAGCCCAAGTGTCATAGATGAGCGAGTGGTGTACACACACACACACACACACACGCACACACACACTGGAATATTAATCATAAAAAGGAGATCTTGCCATTAGCAACAATATGGATGGACCTAGAGGGTATAATGCTAAGAAATAATCAGATAGAGAAAGACAAATACTATAGGATTTCACTCATATGGGGAATTTAAGAAACAAAACGAATAAACAACAACAAAAGAGACAAAAAACAGTCTTAAATACAGACAACAAATGTGGTTGCCCGGGAGGAGGTGGGTGGGAGGGTGGGTGAAGTAGGTCAAGGGGATTAAGAATACACTTACCTTACCGAGCACTGAGAAACATGTACAATTGTTGGATCATTATATTGTAAATGCTTGCACTTGATTAAGGACGTAAATGATTCAGTTCCCTTCATCTCTATGATAGGGAAAAATCTAAATTGAAATAACTATTGATGGTAGATTAATATTTTTATTTCAATGTATGAAAAACAGCAGTTAGTTTAAATAAGAGGAATAAACACTCTTTATAGGCCAAGTATAAAGATACAAATACCAGTGCATAAATAATAACATATCTATCAACAGAGTGACTGCAAAAAAAGTGTCCTAAGTAGAGATTTATGCCATCACTCACCCCAACACATACAGAAATGAGCAAAAAGATGCAAAATAGTAGAGATAACATCATAAATTTTGAAGCTAAGAAAGGGTCCAATATGCACTACAAATAACAAATGCTCGCAGAAACACATGGCTTGTATCACATGGAAGGCAATCTGGCGAGCATATAAAGAAGCTATGAGCACATTGCAGTGCAACTAGAAATGAGGTAACTCTGATGGCCCCGTTCAGTTTTGCCAGCAGGGTGGTGACAATTGATCAAAGTTCAAGAAGGACAGCAAATACTCTATTTCTATCCCACCACTGATAATTGGCAACATGACAGGCTGGGGAAATGCCGTCTTTCAAGCAGAAGTTGGAGCAAAGCTGACGGGGCAACAGAACTTTTGTGTTGCCTTTGCTCATAAAACAGACTTCTAGAACGGTTGGAGAGTAGCAACCAAAAAGGCTTGGAAGAACGCAACAGCCCTGACTGGACAGTACGTAGCCCAGCACTTACCAGCAGGCTTCTGTGATGTGGACAACATGCTGCATCGACGGAGAGCGGCTTGACCGGCCTGTAGGAACACTGGCCCTTCCTTATTGCTCTGAGTCAGAGGTGAGGTTGCACCTGGGGAAATTGAACTGAAATCTACAAAATTGCTGATAAGCCCCATACTAATGACCACATTTAATCATTCCACACTTTTATAAACATGAGCAAATAATAAATTCCATCCTACCTTTATTTCTATTTCTATTATTATTGTTAGGTATAATGGAAATTAGTTAGCTGGTATTTTCTTTAGGATTTCTACTTTTGTGGCTCCAAACAAAGTAGGCCTGTGATTTATTTTCTTTGTACTTTCCCAATCCGCTTTGCTGACCACAGTGGCAATAATTTTGTAAAATAAATTAGGTAATGTTTGTTCTGTTACTATTTGCTGTAACAATTCCTATAAGAAAGAAATTACATCCGCCTTTACACTTTCAGGAAAATTTTATATCTGTAAAATTAAGTCTGGGCCTCTTTGGTGTGTGAGGTGGTCTTTGCTTACCATTTCAATTTATTATTTATTAGTCTATTTAGCTGTTCTTATTCTTTTTTACACTTATTCTTTTATATTTAAAAATTTTTGCATTTTTTTTCCATTTAATATTGATTTTCTAACATTTCAGTTTCGATTTTTTATACTAATGCTCAGATATAATTTATGTAAAATAAATGCATGCATTTCAAGTGTATAGTTTGACGAGTTACCACACACACACACACACACACACACACACACACACACACTCACACACTGTATAACCTCATCCACAATCAAGATTCACTCAAACCAAACACATTGTCTGCAGGAGGCCCTAGTTTGCCTTGTCAAACCCTCCCAGCTCCCAGCCCAGCCCAGGCCCCAGGCCACCACCCAACTGTTTATCTGTCACTACCAAATCCATTTATCTCTTCTAGAGTTTCATATTTGTATCCTACAGTAGATATTCTTTTGTATTTGGCTTCTTTCTCAGCATAGTGATTTTGAGATTTATCCATATTGTTATAACATACCTTCTTTTATTTTATGGCTAAGTATTCCATTAAATGGATATAGCACAATTTATTTGTCTTTCTCTTGATGATGGACATTTAGGCTTCCAATCTGGGGCTATTAGGAAGAAAGCTGCTCTGTGTGTTATCATATAAAGATTTGCATGTGTCTTAGCTCAGGCTGCTAAAATAAGACACCGTAGACTGGGGGGTGCCTTAAACAACAGAAATGGTTTCTCCTGGTTGTATAGGCTGGGAAAGCCAAGATCAAGGGGCTGACAGATTTGGTTCTAGGTGAGGGCCGTCTTCCTGGCTTATAGAAGCCGCCTTTACCTGTGTGCTTACATGTCCTTTCCTCAGTGCAAGTGTGTGGACAGGAGGTAGCTCTGGCGTGTCTTCCTCTTACAAGTGCACTCACCAGACCACGGGAAAGCCGCCCTCAGTAGCTCACCTGAGCTCAGTCTAAACTTCATCCTTTCCCAAAGGCCTCAACTCCAAATACCAGCACTTAACATATCGATTTGCAGAGGACACATTTGGTTCATAACAGTGTGGGTATACAGTTTTTATATATGGTGGGGTGAATTACTCAGAGTGGCATTGCCGGGTTGTATGTACATAGGTATTTATGCATGTTGTGTGTTCTAAGTGTGTGTTTAACCTCTTAAGAAACTGCCGAGTTGTTTTCCAAGTAGAGGTACCATTTTATATCCCCCACCCTCAGCAGTGTATGAAAATTTCAGTCTCTTTGCATTATAAACAATAGTTGCCAGTTTTTAAATTTTTCAATTCTAATGGTGTGTATTGTTATTTTATTATTGTTTGAATTTGCATTTCCCAATGGCTAAAGATGTTGAATATTTTTTACGTGTTTATTGACCATCTCTCTATCTTCTTTGGTGTAATTTTATTCAAATATTTTGCCCTTTTTTGTTAGGTTGCTCGTCCCCTAATTATTGAATTGTAAGAATTCCTGATGTGTTTTGTATACAAGTCTGTGTCAGAAAGCTGTAGTGCAATTATTTTCTTCAAGCACTTTGATTACCTTTTCATTTTCTTCTTCAATATACAAAATTAATTGTATTATTTGAAAAGTTTTTAGTTTTCATGAATTCCAATTTATCAGCTTTTTCTTTATAATTCATGCATTTTGTATCCTAAGAAGTTCTTGCTTATCACAAAGTTTTCAAGATTTTTCCCTAGAATACTTTCATCTAGAAGTCTTACCATTTTGGCTCATATGTTTAACTCTATGATCCGTATTTAGAGAATTTTTGTGCGTGATGTTTTAAAAGACTTGAGATTTATTTTCTTTTACATATGGATATTCAGTTGTTTTGGCACCAGTAGGTGCAAAGAATATTTGTTCTCCACTGAATTACATAGGTACTTTTGTCAAACATCGATCTATTGTGTTAGATTATTTTGAGACTCTGTTTTCTGTTTCATTGATCTTCATGTCTATAGATATGCAAAAGCCGCGCTCTCTTTGTTATTGTAGTACATACTGAGTCCTCCAAATCTGACTTTTTAAAAAAATTATTTTGGTTAGTCTAGGTCATTTGCATTCTTATATGTTTCAGTTTTTCATCAATTTCTACTAAAAAAATTGCATGAATTTTAATTAGATTTGCATTGAGCATATAGATTATTCTGGGAATAATTGGGTCAAAACAATATTCGGTTTGCTGTCCACAAATATGGCATACCCCTTCCTTTAGTAACGCTTCAGTTTCTCTCAAACATATTTTGTGATTTTCAGTGTATACATATTACACTTACTTTGCTAAACTTATCCCTAATTATATCATGTTTTTGATACTCTTTTAAATAATATAAAAATACTTTTATACATCCAATAATCTACTGCAGGGATATAACATCGCAATTGATTTATAGATATTGACTTTGTGCCACTGATTTTGCTAAACACACATATTTATTCTAACACGCTGTTGATCCTTCACATTTCCTGTGTACATGATTGTGTCATCTAGGAAGAAAGACAGTTTATTTCTTCCTTTGCATATGATTTTAATATATTTTTCTGTTATTACATTGGCTAAGACATCCAGTAGAAGTTTGAAACTAAGTAGTGAGAGTAGACATCTTTTCCTTGTTCCTCATTAAATATGAAGTTAGCTGTAGTTTTTGCAGATGTCCTTTATCAGATTGATAAAATTTCCATCTATTTTTAATGTGCTGAAAATTTTAATCAGCAATGGATGTTGAATCTTGTCAAATGCCTTTTTCTGAATCTTGTCAAATGCCTTTTTCTGAATCTGATTATTGGGTTTTTCTCACTTCCATTTAATACACAGAAATATATTGATTGATTTCTTAAAATGTTAAAATAAACTTGCATTCTTGGAATAAATTCTTCCTTGTCATGATATGTTACTCTTTTTATATATTACTATATTGGCCATGTCAATATTTTTTAAAGAATTTTGCTTCTGTGTTCATGAGAGAAACTGGTTCAGGTTTCTTTTGTTTATATAATCTTTGATTGGTTTTGGTACAGGAAAATGCAAGCCTCATAAAATTAGTTGGTGAGTATTCCCTCTTTTTATCTAAAGGGTTTGTATAGAATTGGTATTGTTTTCATTCTTAAATGATTGGTAGAATTCTCTAATAAAAGCACTTGAGCCTGGAGTTACCTTATCACCTCTAGGGAGATTTTTAACTGCAGACTAAGTTTATTTAATAGATACATGGCTATTCAGGGTATCTATTTCTTCTTAAGCAAGCTAGGTGTTTTGTTTCTTTCAAAGAATTTTTCCAGTTGTCCATTTCATCTAAGTTGTCAAATTTATTGCCATAAAGTGGTTTATTATATTACCTTTTTACACTTATCATGTTTCTAAGTGGTTGTCTTCTTTTTTTTTTTTCATGATTCTGGTAATTTGTGTACTTCTTTTTCTTTTCTTTTTCTTTTCTTTTTTATAAGATTTTATTTATTTATTTGATAGACCGAGAGACAACCAAGGAGAGAGGGAAAACAAGCAGGGGGAGTGGGAGAGGAAGAAGCAGGCTCTCAGTGGAGCAGGCAGCCCAGTGCAGGTCTTGATCCCAGAACGCTGGGATTGCACCCTGAGCGGAAGGCAGACGCTTAAGGACTGCGCCACCCAGGAGCCCCCATGTGTACTTCTTTTTCTTGATCACACTGAGTAGAGGTTTACCAATGTTACTGATCTTTTCAATGATCTTTTGATTTCCTTGATTTATTGTTGGTTCATTTTCTGTTTAATTGATTTCTGCTCTTTATTGTGTTCCTCATTTTCCTTACTTGGCTTTAATTTGATTAATTTTTTCAGCTTCTTAAGATGAAAAATTAGATTATTAGCTTCAAAATTTTTAATTTTTATAATTTAAGCAATAAAGTATTCAAACTTCTTTCTAAACACTGTTTTAGCTACAGCCCAACAATTTTTATATACTCTATTTTTATTTTCCTTTATTCCCCTATACTATCTAATTTCTATCCAACTCCCTCTCCTCCCACTGGTGAATTCTACCAAACATCCTTTTTTCTACTAAAATATAGTTGATACACAATGTTACTTAGTTCCAAGTGTACAACATTCAGGTGACTGGACAACTCTATACATTATACCGTGCTTGCCACATATGTAGCCGCCATTCGTCTCCACGTAACACTATCATAATACCCTTGACTATATACATAGTATCTGTAGATTATTTGAAAATTATTGTTGTGGAATTTCCAACTGTATGGGGTATTTCTAGATATTTTTTACTTTACTTTTTGATTTCTAATTTAATTCTAGTATGTTCAGAGAACATACCCTGTTTGATGTGACCTTTTAAAATTTTATTAGGCTTGTGTTTGGCCCAGCATATAATCTATCTTGCTGAATATTTTATGTGTATTCTGCCATTATTAGGTAGAGTGCTCTATAAATATCAATTAGGCCAAGTAGGTTGGTAGTGTTATTCAAGTCCTCTCTATCCTTACAAATTTAATGCTTGTTTGTCCCATCACTTACTAATAGACGAGTGGTAACCTTTTCAACTATAATTATGGTGATTGGTACATTGTTGAATATTGGGATTTTGTTGTCCTATTTTTATAGATTGTTCAGGTTTTTTTTTTTTTTTTTTGGCCAAATGGCCAAGTTATGGAATCAGTTTGAGCCCTTCAGGGAGTATTTTACAGATTTATTAGGGTAGACTTGAGTAGGCTTCACTCCAAGGATAATTCAAATACCGTCTTATTACCAAGGTGTCACTTCTCATGGCTGTCTAGTGAATGTCTCAGGTGATTGCTGAGGATTACTAATTCTGACTGGTAATTCAAAAGTCTACCGACATGTTTGAACCCTTGAAATTCCTAACTGAGAGTGTATTCAGTCTTCAAGCCCCTCCCTCTCTGAAACTCTGCAACTCCCATCTTCTGCAGCCCCCAGAACTCCAATCTTCAGCTCTTTAATTCATTAATATCACTGAGTTCCCTCTCTCTCTCTCTTTTTTAACCAACCCTGCACTAGTAGTCTAGAAATTGCTGAAAAGTCAGAGTGATGGTATGAGTCACCTCAGTTGCTTTCCACCTTCCCATTTTCATAGTCTTGCATGCCTGTGCTTGAAAGAAATATTTTATTTATTTTGTCTAGAGTTTTCTTTGGTCATAATGGAACAATGGGTCTGGGGTAATTCTTACTCCATCATGGCTGGACGTGGAAATGCATACTTTTTTTTTTTTTTAAGATTTTGTTTATTCATTTGAGAGAGAGAGAGAGACAGCCAGCGAGAGAGGGAACACAAGCAGGGGGAGTGGGAGAGGAAGAAGCAGAATCCCAGCAGAGGAGCCCGATGCGGGGCTCGATCCCAGAACACCGGGATCACACCCTGAGCCGAAGGCAGACGCTTAACGACTGAGCCAACCAGGCGCTCTGAGAAATTCATACTTTTAACACAATTTTAGTAGTTTTAAATATTATTTTTATCTGTAGGTATTTCTCCTTTTTATTTCAGAATAAACTTATTTACATTTGTCTTTTCTTATCAGTGCTCCAAATGTTTAATTATCTTTTTAAGTAACTAGGTTTTAATTTTTTGGATTTTTACTATCATAAGTATGTGTTACTCTTTATTTTACTATCTCTTTTTATTTTTATTTTTATTTTTTTTTTTTAGCTAGGTATCGTGTACTTTATTGATGGTACATGAGAAGATGGTGTTCCTCAAGCCCCTTACCTTCTTTAGGATGAAAACTGTGTAGAGGTTGAGAGATTCTCAGTGTGTTGGGGGATGAGTGGCAGCAAAGACTCTCCAGCAGCTGAGGGCCTCTCTTTTCCTTTCACCTTCACTGGGGTTGATGGTCCAGGGGGCTCTTACTCCTTGAGGGCCATGGGGACCATTAAGCCCACCACCTGTTTGCTGTAGCCAAATTCATTGTTATACCAGAAATGAGCTTGACAAAGTGGTCATTGAGAGCAATGCCAGCCCCAGCATTGAAGGTGAAAGAGTGGGTGTCACTGTTAAAGTTGCAGGAGACAACCTGGTCAGTGTAGCCCAGGACGCCCTTGATGGGGCCCTCCAATGCCTGCTTCATCACCTTCTTGATATCATCATATTTGGCAGCTTTCTCCAGGTAGCAGGTTGGATCCACGACTGACACCTTGGGTGTGGGGACATGGAAAGCCATGCCAGTGAGCTTCCTGTTCAGCTCAGCGATGACCTTGCCTACAGCCTTGGCAGTACCTATAGAAGCAGGGATGGTGTTCTGGGCAGCTGCTCAGCAATCACGCCACAGCTTCCCAGAGGTGCTGTCCATGGTTTTCTGGGTGGCAGTGATGGCATGGACTATGGTCATGGGTCCCTTCATGATACCAGAGTTGTGGACGACCTTGGCCAGAGGGGCCAAGCAGTTGGTGGTGTAGGAGGCATTGCTGATACTCTTGAGGGAGTTGTCATACTTCTCCTGGTTCATGCCCATCACAAACATGGGGCCATCAGCAGAAGAGGCAGAAATGATGACCCCTTGGTCCCCCCCTTCAAGTGAGCCCCAGCTCCTCCATGGTAGTGAAGACCCAGTGTACCCCATAACATACTCAGCACCAGGCTCACCCCATTTAATATTGGTGGAATCTCATCCCTGGAAGATGGAGATGGGCTTAGAATAGATGACAAGTTTCCCATTCTCAGCCTTGACTGCTGTTGAATTTGCCCTGGGTGGAATCATACTGGAACATTAGGCCATGTAGCTGAGATCAATGAAGGGGTGATAGTCATTGATGGTGACAATATTCACCTTGCCTGAGTTAAAAGCAGCCCTGGTGACCAGGTGCCCAGTACGGCCAAATCTGTTTCCTCTAACCTTCAGCATTGTGTCTCAGGGACACAGCTAGTACTGCACCAGAAGATGAGGTTGTCTGTCGAACTGGGAGGAGCAGAAAGCCTCTTCTTACATTTATAATTTGTGAACTCCTTTCTCTGAATTTGCTGTGTAGCACTCTACCTATAACTGTGTTGAAAGCCAGATTTTTTAGTTTTTGATCTTGCTTATTTTTGATAAATGTACTAAGGGCTATAAAATTTCCCAAGCATAGAGTTTTAGCAATGCCTTGCAAATTTTGACATGTAGAGGGGTTTTTTTTAATCAGTATTAATTTTAATTAGTATTTTTTAGTTTCATTGGTATTAATGTTCTAACCAGATGCCCTAGGGGAAAATCCGCTCCTTGTCTCTTCCAGTTTCTGGTGGCAGCTAACGTTCTTTGGCTTGTGGACTGATTACTCCATCTCTGCCTCCCATTACAGGCACACCTTTACTGGATTTAGGGCTCAGCTAGATAATTCATAATTCAAGATCCTTAACCAGATCACATCCTCAAAGCCTTTTCTTGTTTTTGTTTTTTTTCCATAGAAGGAAGCTAATGTCCCCAGGCATGGGAATGTGGAATTAGGGATTCGGACACAGATATCTTTGGGGGGATGCTTCAGTCTACCACAGTCTTCCCTCTGGCCTCCAAAGATTAAAATCCATCCCACGTGCAAAATACATTTATTCCATCCCAGTGTCTTCAAGAGTATCAACCTGTTACAGCATCAACACAAGTCCAAAATGTATCTAAATATCACCAACTCAGAATTTTCAAATCTCATTATTTAAATCAGCAAAATCAACATAATTTAGATTCTGCCTATGATCCATCCTGGAGAAAATTTTATCTCCATCTTTGGGCCTATGAAATTGGAAATCTTGCTGTCTGGTCCCCAAATATAATGTAGAGCTCTGTCAACACACACACACACACACACACACACACACACACACACAACAAAAAACACCTTTCTTTGAAATTTTAAAGGGAAAGTAAAAGAGTTTTATTCAAGCCTAAGTTAGAACAGCTGCCCAAATTACGTAGTCTTCACACAGAAAAGAAGGCTCTGGAGAAGGAATATTTCATACAGAGTTACATATTTTTGTTTATGTAGTTACAAATCACCATGACAAAGGACATTGCAGAAAGTTGTAGACTTTACCTTATGTTTTTAGTATGTATACTAGGCTGTATAACTTTAATCTTTTGGGAACCAGGAAGGTTTTTTTGTTTTTCTTATCTTTATGTCTTGAATGCTCCTTTTTGTTTTGTGTTTTGTTTTAACAAAGCAGACATACAATGTGTGCTCGGGGCAGAAATAAGAGCCCCTGCTCTGAGGTTTTGTGGAGTCATTTTGACCTTGGTAAATGTTAAAGTGTAGCTTCCCTGGGAGCCCAGGAGCAGGAACTACAAATGTTAAAAGTTGAAAATTTCCTTTATCAGCTGGCATAGCATAACAGTTATAGACATTTCTATTCCAGAAGGGATAAAATATAAGGAGGAAAGAAATCAGTGTTCTCAAATAATTTTGAAATCCAACAGGTAAAATCCCACTATGTTTTATGAGTTAGAAATAATTCCATGTGTTTTTAACTTCTGCCCACTGGGCCCAGGGCTCTGCTCTATTTCTAGATCTGGGCATCTGCCTTTGGCCCTACAGCTCCATTCTTCGGGGACCATGGCTCTGCCATGAGTGTATCATCACTTCTTCTTGAAGGATAGTACATGTTTTCAGATGAATAGTTTTATCAGTATGTTTTCTACTTATAGAATTTTGGAACTCTGACATCTTCCCTCATTTTGTCTGGTCTCTGTCTCTTTCATTCCAATGCTAATCTCATTAGCAAGAGATTCCTCCTCAGATCTTTCCTAGATAATTCCATTTCCGTTCCCGGCTTGTGCTGAGATGATTGAGTGAAACCATGAGTCACAAAACTAGTATCTTCAGCAAAATTTTTCTAGCCACACACCTGGCCTTCTCTCCAGAGCACAATTTCCTAACAGCTGGTCTCTGAATTTTAGCATGTTTTGCTCTCTGAACAGGCTGAGAATTTCCCAAATCTTTAAGTACTGGTTCCCTTTTTCTTAACAGTTCTTTCCTTAGTTTCTCTCTTTCCCCATGTGTTTTGCTATAAGCAGCGAGAAGAAACAATGTTGCACCTTCAACACTTTGCTTAGAAATCTCCTCAGTCAAAATCGAAATTCCTTGCTTATGAGTCCTGCTTTCCACACAGCGATAAAACACATTGAGGCAAATAGTCTGCCAGTAAATAATGAGGATTACCTATCACCAATTTCCAATAACACATTTCTCATTTTCTTCTGAGCTTTCACTAAAGTCACCTTTCACATTCATACTTCTGTTCATATTCCTGGTCAAGGCAGTCTAGGGTTTTTCTATCCTCTACCTCAGATTTTTCCCAAGTCTCTGCCTACTGTCCGATTACAAAGGCACTCCACATTTTTACGTATTTGTTACAGCAGCACCCCACTTTCCCCTACCAAAATCTGTCTTAATTCCCTAAGCTGCCATTGCAAATTACCACAAACTCGTTGACTTAAGAGAACAGAAATTGATTCCTTCACAATTCTGGAGGCCAGAAGTTCAACATCAATCTCATTGAGCTGAAATCAAGATATTAACAGGGCCACATTTCCTCCAGAGACTCTAGGACAGATTCCCTGTCTTGCTTCTAGCTTCTGGTGACATTCCTTTGCTTATGGCTAAGTCACTCCAATCTTTGACTACCCGTCCATATTGCCTTCTCCATTATGTATACGTAATGTCCCACAGCCTCTTACAAAGACACTAGATTGGATTTAGAGCCATTATATACATAACATATAAAATATATAATCCAGTATAATCTCTCCATATCAAGATTCTTAAAAACAACTGCAAAGATGCTTCTTACTCATAAGCTAACAGAGCTAAATAGGACCTGGTATCTTTGATGGCATTTTCCCTCTTACTAGAAGTGGCTCATTCCGTTGGGGCCAAGTAACTGGATGTATGGGGTTCTCTTTAATTAAATGCAAACTATCACAGAAGGAGCAAGTTTGTTCTCAGAATTTTTTTGGAATGTATATCCTTAGCATTGTGATTAGCATATATGTAGTAAGTTCTCAAAAATTATAGCTCGTTTTTAATTGATATTATATTTACCATTAGGCATCTCTTAATAAAATCTATAAACCTCCCCTAAAATACATTCAACTCTTCAGATTGTTAGTTATGGATATATTTATTTCAATCCTTCTGTGAATACTGCTTTTAATTTGTATGTAGTATTGTTTTATGATTCTTAAAACTTAAGCAGTAGAAATTCATATTTCTCTAAAACTTCAGAGGCTTTTTGAAAGACAAGGTGATAATTGTGGTTTATTTGATTGTCAAAAATATGAACAATTGCTTGTTATAAAAGAAAAAAAAAAAACACCCTTAGATAATTTCCATCAGTTTAAGGTTGAGATTTCTTTCACTTCACATTTGCTTTATAGTAATGTGGAAGGAAGCATAAAATTTTGTCCCAGAAATCTCTAAAATCAGTTTAAATTTCTAATGCTTTTGAATGTTTTAACTCTCCATTATAACTGTGAACAGACATAATATGTTTATGTCATTTTTTTTCAAAGTCTGTCACTGTCACCTACCAATGAATTGCTGAAAGGATTGAAAAGCTGCATGCCTGCAGTGTAATCATGTTTAATTAATTTATTTAGCAGGATGTCTGGGTGGCTTAGTGGGCTAAGCGTCTGCCTTCAGCTCAGGTCATGATCCTAGGGTCCTGGAATTGAGTCCCACATTCTGGGATTGAGTCCCACATCCGGCTCCTTGCTGAGCAGGGAACCTGCATCTCCCTCTGCATGCAGCTCCCCCTGCTTGTGCTCGCTTTCTGACAAATAATTAAAATATTTTTAAAAATTTATTTGTTTAGCTTTTGTTCCCTGCAATATTGGCTATAAATATATAAAATGCATTCTTATTTCTTAGACCATCAAAATAAATACAATCAGATAAATAAATATATATGATATTTGTGGTGTACGTTTTCTATGTTATTTTAAATATATATGTTAGTCAAAAATTTACATTTATCAGTTTGACAGCTATTTGTGTCTGTGCTGTAGAACTGTTCTAGCTCCTGGGGGTATAGTAGCAAATCAGAGATTATAATTGCTACCCTCCTGGAGTTTATATTCTAGAGGAGAAGAAACATCAACAAACAAAATCAATAATAGAAAAGTAGACTATTTTAGATAGTGATAAGTGTATGAAGAAAAGTAAAATAGAGAACAGGGATGAGTGGTAACAGGAGATGATGTAATGTTACCAGATTAGAAGCCGCTGAGAAGTGGACATTCAAGAAGAGACCTAAAGGAGCTGAGGGCAGAGTCACGTGCAGATCTGTGGAAACACATTGAACCAGAGGAAACGTTAAGTGCTGTGTCTGAGAAGTGGTGATAATGCCAGTGTGTCCGCCTAGAGTTGAGAAGAGGTCATGGTAAAAGATAAGGTTAAAGAACAGGTCAGCTCTGTGGGTCATGTAGGCCACTCTCAAGATCTTGGATTTGACTGTGAATGAGCAAGATTTCTTTGGAGGGTTTTGAGCAAAAAAGTAACCTTATCTGACAATCTTTTAAAAGCACTACTCTCCTTAGAGACTGAACCCGTTTGGGGGGTGGGGTTGGGGAAGGGACTGATATGGTAGATGTGCAGGAAGTTATTTAAGTGATTTAGAAAAAAAATTAATCACATCAGGCTGCTAAAGATGCCTATGATGATGAGTAAAATCTATGATGAGTAAAATTAATTTCAAAGCAAATATCCCAGTGGCTACAGCATTACGATTTATATTTTTATTAAACAATACTGACAAACTTTCCAGGTAATTACTAAATGAGACAACTGTGGAATTTGTTCTATGCTTTTGGGCCTGATTCAAGGGAAGTTAACTTAAGCAGTAAAGAACAGTAAGTAGAGGTAGCTTCCTTAGGAGATGCTTGATTTTTACCTAGGAAGGTTGTATGTTTTACTCCATCCAGAGTTGTTTCCCCCAAAGAAGTCCTGGGTGCATGCCAGCCTGATCCTGAAAAGCTCTTAAAGACTACTGTTATCTGACTCTCTGTTATATCTGTCAGAAAGATGATCTTCTGTCAAGACTTTTGCTGGGTTTTCCTTGTCCATATCCGTACCGTCGAACGCTGTAGCCACCAGCCACGCATGGTTGTGGAATAGTTGAACTGTGGCTGATCTGAATTGGGATCTGCTTTAAGTGTAAACTACATGCTAGATCTCAAATGTTCAATATGAAAAAATAACATATGATATCGCATTAACTATCATTTTTATATTTGATTATATGTTTCAATGTAGTTGCATGTGAAAAAGCTTTTTTAAAAACAAGGCTATTAGAAAGTGTAAGGTTATAGATGTGGCTGACGTTATATTTCTATTGGACAGTGCTGCGGTACATGCTAGTTGAACTCTAAAGCCGTTTTCAAAAGTATAAGACTGAAGTAAGAATAATAAGTGGAATAAGATAAGATAAAAAATAGACTTATTATATTTGGGAATTATGTATATGGTAATGATAGCAGAATAAATAATCGGGAAAATATAAATTGCTTCATTAGTATTATGGTGACAATTGGATAGCTTCGTGTAAAAAAATCTGGATCTCTTCTCTATGAGAATCAGAGTTAATGGTATATCAACATTTAGGGGAAAAAGAATTTAAGAATGAAATGTCCCAAGGAAAAGGAGCTTGATAGCCTGGCAGATTTTGAACCAAGAAAAATGTCAGTATAACCTATGGCACAAATTGCTCCAGTCAGTTTATCGTGATTTCTTTGGCATAAACCTCTGTTTTTATTTCTAATGCTTCAACATTTTTGGAAGTTACACCAATCCTTTCAAAAAGAAACTATCCTATCTGAAACTTAAATAAAGTCAACATCATGGCCTGAATGGATCAGAATGTTCTATTGCTTTACTTCTGTTTCATTTAACAAAACATTCCTTAAAAGAAACAACCTTGAATGATATTTTAAAACCTAGGATTCTATTTCCTATTTGTGCTCCCAGCCCACTTTGGGGTATAGTTATGGGGGAGGTGGAATTGAACAAAAGCAGTAAACGAATACCGTGAGTACAATATTTTGTTTTAATACCAACGTATTACAAATTAACTTTAAGCCTCTTTTACTCTGTCCCTTTAACCCTGCTTCTCATGGTCTCTTCACGTCTGTCATTGGTTTGAATTGACAGAGGCATAAATCCATATGACAGATTAATAGGGGAAAATTGATACTGGCTCAAAAAGGTTATACTTCTTTCTAAATGGACAAATCCGTGGTAGACCTGCATTCACTGTGTAAGATTATAGGAGAGACTGAGTTGGGACACGAATGCCAAATTCTGTCCAGAACCTTTTCTTGTCTTACATCAAACTTGCCAAATTGTTCTCACCATCACAATATCCCTGCTGCAAGTATCCAGCAAAGATTTCCTCCTGCTGGACACTTGGCTCTTAGAAAATCCTGAGGCCCTGTCTCCTGGAAACTTTCTATTGATTTTTTTCTGTGCTTATGGAGGCTCTCATTTCTGGCTTTCCTGCTTGATAAGAATTGGCTGCTCTCTTAGTGTCCATCCTTGCCCAAGATACAGGTGGCAGGGTATCTTTGACCAGGCTTTATGGCTGAATGCCTGTTTCGTTGGTTTTGAAGTCCAGCCTCAGTTCTCGAGAATTCATTCTGTGAAGTGGGGCCTCTGGAAATATAATTCCTTCCAGGAGAGATGTGA
Source organism: Ursus maritimus (assembly GCF_017311325.1). NCBI lineage: Eukaryota > Metazoa > Chordata > Mammalia > Carnivora > Ursidae > Ursus > Ursus maritimus. Next base: position 3,908,695 of record NW_024424453.1, on the reverse strand, counting down.
TTAGGAAGGCTTGGATGAGGAGAGCTCAGATTAGCGTTCAGTAGTAGGGATTTGTTGTGTTTGGATAGCATTATCACAAAATTCTGTCACATATTTTGTCTCACTTGCACATAGGCTTTCCACAAGTGTGTGGTCTGAGCAGTAAGTGTTTTAATCTTCTCATCGTGGAGAATGGGACAGTGAAGTCTCCGAGTGGTTAAGCCCAAGGTCAGAACAGTATTTAGTGATGTTCCTTGAACTTGAAGCATCCTCTGCGGGCCCTTAATTTAGTACCGTTTTCACCATCTATGTCTTTCCCAGAGACCAGATTTCAAAATTTTGTTGTTTTAAAATATTTGAAAATTACCATATACAATATTGTCCTTCAGTTGATTATCTGCTTACGGAGTGTCACATATCTGTTATTAATACCCACGTGTTAATTGAAAAGGAAAGATTTTTAGTTACGTAGAATAGCATTTGGGGGGAATTTTTTCTTCATTTAGACACAGCTGTTAGGCAGATCATTTGTAGCCAAGATAAAGTGAAGAAAAACATTTTCAAAGAGGGTGAAGGGGAGTATAATACTAATAGTCAAATAATACTTTCCATCACAAAATGAGGGAAAATAGCTCTCAAGTAAAAGCATCAAAGAAGTCTCATCATTTTCTTTCTGCAGTATTTTATTCAGAAACAAATCTCCTTTGGGTTATGTTACCTGTTTGAATACAATAGAGCTAAGTGGGGAACAAGTTTTTATACAGAAATGACTGACAAAGAGACATTAGTCACAACTAAAGCATCAAAAGTAAGCACTAAAGAAGGGAATGTGGGCTGCAGGTTGGTCACCCATGGAGTTTTACAATACTAATGGTAAGCTCTTTGAATGCTGTTGATGCGAATCATTCAATCCAAGAGTGCCATCAAGGATGACACCACGAGGAGTCTGCGCTGTGTTCTGTTTCCAACCAGAGAACAAGTCCAATGATTAACAATGATGAAATCATATCAATTTGTACAATATTCCATCTTGTTGTAGGTGTGGCTCCAGCATGAGTAAAAGGACAAATCCTGTCCTAGAGGGTTTCTTCAGTGTGTATGAGCCAGATAGATGAGATAATTATAAACACTTACTCTTAGCTCTTTATGTCCACAGGTCTAGGCCCCAAGATTGATCCTAAGCAAGAGATAGTAAAATGCTACTAGAACAGAAAGCCTTCTTTAAAACCATTCAGAATATTTCATATTCTTCAAACATAATCCGTAAGATTATTTAACTTTTGGACCTAACAGTTTTATCACTTTTGTATCAAAAATAAATTGATCAAAAATATGTGTCAAATGAATTGAATGTTTTCATTCCAAATTCAATGTAATACAGTAAGACGACTTCACAGAAAATGAAGGACATGTTTTATAACAAAGACCCACGTATATGATGTCTGTTCCCAAGCTGTGTTCTAAAAATCACACACACACAAACAATAAACACTTGCTGCCTTATAACTGGATAAAACCTGTTACATTTACCTAAATATTTGAATGCCAGCAATTATTTGACAAAAAGCAATGAGAACATATGGGTCCCTGAAACCATATTCCAACAGGGCTGCAGTCAGCCGGAACTGAGTTGTGACAGCCCCTTTTGACGGGACCCGTGCCCCCTTACCATCATGGTCCCTCTCCATCTTCACTGTTCTTACTTGTGTTCACGATAGTATTTCATTTTCCTACTTGTCCCATAACTATTTATGTTTTTATTGCCTCGTCCAGGAACTCTGTAAGGAGTTTCTCATCTTTCAATATGTTTGATTCATGAAGCTTCTTGTTAAAACACTGAAAGCTACAATTTTATGCCTTTTTTTCTTAATCCTGATAGCTCAAATATTTTGAAATTAAAACAAATTAACCCCATGAAATACTTATAATATTAAATGCATGATTTTAAAAGCCACCTATTAGCTTTTAAAATGAGTTAAATGAAGGAGAGAATATAAGGACACAATGGTTATTAATTTAGATACTGTTAATGCGATATATGTTATTACAAAGATTTAAAAGACTCCAAGCTTAAGTTTACCTAGATAAATACATTTTGTTAAATCAGTATAAGAGTTTTATCTACTTATAAAAAATAGTCTGCCATTTATAAAAAATAGAAGGAAAAATGTAACTAACTTTAATTGAACTCAGTTCATTTGGTTGACACTATTAAACATACATTCTGTATTATTATAGACAAGCCAGGGCCTTGTCTCCTGGCCCTCAGATGTATTATCTCTGCCTTTCTTTTCCTGTCCTATGCTCGGGAGTCTCACACTTCAGACTATATCACCTGAAATATGTTGCAAGCTGGATTTCCAGCTATTTTACTATTATTTTTATGGAGTTATTAAAGATAAGCAGAACATCATATTAATTGTTGACATTTTCCCCATATCAACCCTACCTAGGGCAGACAAATAAATCTTGAAATCTGAGAGATTAGTTATAACAGGGATTTATTTTGGTTATTATTTTGCAGTGCCCCAAAATAAAAGCAAGCAGTTGGAATGAGGAATTACATAACAATGCTTATGAATTAAATAAATGATTACAAATGGCTATTAACTAAGGAAGTCAAATCTAGATCATAAATTTCGTCTGAAATATGAAACACTGTGTACACTTGAATCCATAAAAGATTATTTTTACTATCAAATACTTAGATTCAGTGATGATCTTGAAGAATGAATACATAGTGAAAAATTATTTGGAGTCAATTTCATGTCCTGATTTTTGTCTTGGAATTTCATCATACATTTCTATACATTATTATTAAACTTTGGTTCAATACATTAATTTTATTGATTTATTAGTTGAAAAAAACTCATGATTTTATTTTTAGTTTTGAAGTATAAAATGATAAAATATGTTGAGTATTCATAAATAAAATAATTTATCACTTATAAATGTATTCTTCTGAAGATTTGACTAATACTGGCACATCCCATATTTTCTTGATTTATTTTAAGAAAATGTTTGCAAATACAAATAAAAGTCTACCCTACTTCATAGCCCATCTACTTTCTTTTCCTTTACCTACTCAGCAAATGATATATATGCTTCTTGTGCAAATTTCTCATACTATTTATAATATATATGTATTTTGTTTAGGGAGTGCTTACAATTTACATACAGAGTGTCATATGATTTGTGGTATTTGTAACTACATTTTTCCTTTACTGTCATAGGTTTAAAAATATTCATCCATATTGATACATATACTGATATATTTAGATTTATTTCTAGCATTTTAGTTTCTTTTCCCTATTTAATATGCACTTGTTGGATGTTTCCTTCTTTTCTTTTTCTCATATGGTTCAAGTTTTATTAACTTTTAGTTTCTATTTTGCTTGCAGAAGCTATATATTCTGTACTTTTAGTGATTACTCTTAAATTTCTGACATGAAAACTTCACAATGAAAAGGTTAAAATTTATTACTCTATCTTCCACCTAAACAATAAAAAAGTACTGGAAGAATTTAACAACTTCTGCCACTTTCTAAATCTCGTGTTATTGTTACCTAGTAGTTATATTCCATTATGATTATTGTTTAATTCCTAGAATTAGCCACTGCCATGCTGCTATTTTTGCTGTTGTTTTATATTTTATTTGGTCAATACTTAATTGGTGACTCTATGACAGTTGTATTATTTAGAACAGAATCCATATGGAGGTTGAAGGCAGGGAAAATGATTCCCTTAAAAACAAGAAGTTTTGTTTGTTTGTTAGAATGTTTTCATTACTATTCCTTGGAAAGTCTTGGTTTTTTGTACACCCAGTATTTCTATATCCTGCTTTAAAGGATTTGGTTAAACTTGTCTGTGACTTTATAGGACATTAATCTGTAGCATTGTGGGTTTTTTCTTTTAACAATTGCTGAACATCCCAAGCCTAAGTACGAAGATACTGAACGATGAAATGATGCAGAGCTAGATTCTCCTGGGTAGCCGGGTCAGGGAGATACAATAGAGCAGTTGTTGACATTAAAAAGGAATGGATTGAAATAACATACCATGAAATTGATGAGGCTACAGTGGAGGCAGGAAGGTTCTGAGTGATTGAAATGATATGGAGAAAATAAAATCTGAGTCCCTGCGAGGTTGAAGAACAAGCCTTTTGGGTGACTATTAGAGAGACCCAAAGGAAGCTAGGAGACAGTTTCCAGAAAGTGGTATTTTTTATTATTATTTAAATTTCAGAAATGGAGCAATTGAGTGTTAGCAAAAGTGCTTTAGTGTGACCATGAGATTAGGTGGCTAAAGGGGAATAGAAGAAGTCATAGGAACAGAAAATGAGAAATGTAAGAAGCTAAAACTATTGTTCAGGTTATCTCTGAATAGTAGAGCTGTGGTAGAGAGGAGCACCAAGAGCCAGGGCTAAAATTTTCTTCTTTGAAAGAGAAGGAATAATCAGGTGGTTGGTCGTGACAGTAACAAAGTGAAGTTTAGGCTGTCCTCAGTGTCACTGGAGGAAGATTTTAATATGAGCATTCTTCGGAAAGAGACTGGCAGAAGCATTCAGGAAAAGTAGGGATGCTACCTTTCCTTTGAAACCTGAGTTGTGTGATATGAAAAGTTTCCGCTCTGGGAAAATCAGTGGCTCTAGGTAGGGATCGGGATCCAATTATGTCAAGGAGGTGGAGGGAGATTCTCAGTAAAGTAGTCAATGTAGGATTTTTTTTTTTTTTTTTTGCTTTTTTTTTTTAATTAATTTTTGTTGGTGTGTTTGTTTTTAATGTTTCCTACAATGGAAGGAATGGTTTAGGGAGCATGGTAAAAGGCTTAGAAGAAATGAGACTGAGTTAGGAAGAAGAAAGTATAGATTAGTTTGAGGATAAATGAAAGTTTCAGGAAAAGACAAGTAACTAGGGAAGTTTATATTTTGGATCATAAACAAAACCCAATAGATTTAGTAACTGGGCAAATGACTAATAAAGAATTAAGCTCAGAAATACTGTGATGGGTAGTATGTGGTAATAGCCTTGTCTCTAGGTGCTCAGGGCACAAAGGGTGAGGTCACTCTTACTGCTGGCTGTTCTCCGTGATCTGGGGATACCTCCTGGGAAACTCTTGGTCTTGACTTCAGTAGTAGAATTAGTAGGAAGCCTGGGGCAGCTTCCTATTATAGACAGTGAGATGGACCAAGCAGAGTCCAGAGGGTACAGCTTCTCTTTTGTCAGTAAAGAAATATGTTTGTTGATGAATGTCATGCATCTCTAGATTGGCTGTAAGCATTGCTGGAGATACTTCTAGAAAAGGCTTCTCATCTAAAGAACACCTAAAGTGTTCATCCTCTTCATGAGGAGGTCTTATAAAAGCCAAGACACAGGTACCTTTAAAGAGTAATTTATTCTCACATGTTTGTTCCCAGACTAAAAAAAGAAAACAAAAACAAAACAACAACAAAAAACTAATACTCAACTGAAATTACATATAAAATGAAATTAAATATAAAAATAATTGAGAGGAGTTATAAATAAATTAAAAATTATTTATGAAAACAAAAAATGAAAAGCTGAAGTGTTTAATTTTTGTTTTTCTCTGTAATTTAAAATGTATGCAATACTTTATACTAAGTATTCAGGACTCGATGGTCAGAGAGTGAGAAATATAAAAACATTTGCTTGTCCTACCTTCCTCACAGAGGTTAAGACCTCAGTGTACTGACCTATAAGTTGAGTGTACATAGTCACATATATCTAAGGCTTGCTCTGGCTCTAAAATGGATGATTCTCCTGTGGAAGAAAGTCAAATACAGAACTATTAGCATAAATCTTTATTTGAAAATACCAGGCAGGAGAAAGCTACAAAGGAGCCAGGAGTCTAACTTGGCATGGCTGACTCTTTTAGGATTGTTTTGTCACTAGTTGGTCAGGGATGGCACTCAGAAGAGGAAGGAATTATTTTTGCAGATTAGCAACCATTGTTTGGGCTATTTGGGTTTTATCAAAGGCGAGAGAGAGGGAGAGTTCAAGGCAAAGGTCATGTGCTGGTGGGGCAGGGGAGGTAAGCGACAGCTATAGGGGACAAGGATGTGCAAGGCCCACAGTGGATACTTCTCAGTCCTCAGTGCATATCTCTCATTCTCTTCAACTCATATTTTAATACATTTAATAAATTATAAACAAGCAATAAATAAATCAGTTTATATCCTTAGGAATATTATAAGCCAAATGTGAAATTTTGGGTTGGAGGTCCAGTCAGAGTTCTGGCTTCATTCATTTATTCTTTCATTCACTGAAAACTATTTATTGGAGAACTTCTGTGTCAGGCTGTTCCAGGCACCCAATAAACAACAGAATATGAGACTATGATAGAGAGAGGGAGAGGGAGAGAGAGAGAGAGAGGAGCCTTCCCTTTAGGAACTTGTTTTTTTAGGCTAATAGTTACATTATCTTGTCAAGCACAGTGACCTGATAGTAAATTAATATCTCAAGCTATAACAAATAGCCAAGCTTAACAATTGCTGAATTTAAAAATGTAAATTTTAAGTTACTTTTTTAATAAATGCAAATTTCAAGCAGAAGGGGACCTTCAAATGTGTATACCTGCCTCATGCAGCTTATATTTGTGGAGTCCCTCCTTACTCTAAGAAGAGATTTCAAAATTATGGAGAAAATGAGGTCAGTCCACATACATAGCACCACAAAATTACTTAGTTGCAACACGAGTACTTGAAACGTAAAATTTGTAACAAGTAAGTTTGTTGTTTAGCACGAGGTGTCCTCCAAATGACCCAGGGTGTTTTAAAATGTCCTTTAATAACAGTTTTGGTAGAAATGCATGTAGCAGAAGCTACAAAGCTGAATGAGACATTCTAATGGATTCCAAAACCCTCTGTAAAGGTCTTATTTTTCTTAGGAGGAAGGGAAAAATCTTGTAAAAGATTGAAAAGGCTGAGGGAACTTTAACTTGCATGACCAATACTTACTGACCTTGGCTGTTTTATAAGGGGTCACATTTTATTTTTGTACAGATAAACTGCTGACCAATATCTGCAATGCACTGGAAGAAAAAGTGTTTTTCTGCATTTATCATACTACTATAACCACCCCCTCTTCACTGATGTGTTCATTTCTTTTTTCAGCTTAGAGCAGGACAGAAGTTCAATGAGAAAATTCATCCCATACTTCTTACCATGACTCAGAGATGTAATACAACACAGTTTCCCTCGCTGGAAATCTTAACCCATTCTTAAACCTAAGGGAAAAAGGCTTCACAAGACTTTAGCTCGTCGTTTATACGTTTTATATTTAACTGCTTCTGGTGAAAATAGAAGTTATCCTGAATATTAAGTCATCTCTCTTTAATTAATCCTGCTGCATTCCACAGTGGAGTTTTCCTTTGTTTAGCGTGCTTTTTTTCTCCTTACCCCCACCCCTGCTTAAGTATTTGTATATAATGATCTTTTTGTTTCCGCTGTGTCTTTGGTTCCAAGTTTTAGTTTCCTAATATGCAAGCAAACAGTGTTCTCCAGTAACCCATGAGATTTTCACTTGAGAGGACATAAATTTGATTACCCTCTGAAAGCATTTTTTAGGAGCTGAAGGATAAAAGTAAAAGGATCCAAGCACATTAAAGTGTGCACAGTAGTCTCTGGATTCTTCAAATCTTAATAAATGAAGAAAGTAGTTAAAAAATTTATATTTTATTATAATTTTGGGGGTAAGAAGTTTGGCTCCATTATGTTTGCAAAGACCAAGACTAGCATTGCCAGGAAACTGCCAAAATAATTGCATAATTGTAAAACAAAATTTGGTTTGTGATATACAATGATACTGAATTCTTTGTTAATCTTTATGAGAATTCTCAGAGTCAGATGAACTCTGACCTTAATTTATTTCCCTTGTAGATTCACATAATGACTTTTCAGTCCTTGACATTTCTTGAATTTTCAGTTATATGGTGCTGTTAGGGAGGAAAAAATCTTTCTAAGTCCTTCAAAGTTTCTTCTAGCTGGTCTAAGAATTAAATTGACAAGAGACAGATTAATAGGAGAAAATCAAACTTAATTTTATATGTATGAGAACTCCACGAACATAAGAGATTCAAAGACTGAAAGATACAATGAAGTATATATGCTATTCCAAGCTAAGGAACGGGATAGGGGTCTGGGGCTTCAAAGGTGAAGAGGGCAATTCACAAGCAATTCCTTCTTCGATAAGAAAGAGAGCAGATGTTTAGGAATTAGATGTTTACCCTGTCATACAGATGGGTCACTTAGATCAAATTTATCTCTGGTCATAACTCTTATACTGGGAGACACCCTCCTGAGATTCTTCAAGGGAGTTAAGGGAGGGGAAAGATTTCCCTTGAGCCTGCGGCTCTTGATTGCCTTCAGCTCAAAATAAGCCACATGCCAAAATGGCACATTTTGGGAAGACTTGTTATGGACTAAAACAGTGGCAATAGTCCATTTTGCAGTCTTAAGGCTTTGAATATATTTAAAAATATATTCTTTTATATATATATATAAAATAACATTTTATAAACCAAACCTTATTAACTGGCATTTAAAAGGCTACAAAGATTGATAAAAGACAGACTGGGCTTTTGTTTATTTCAGCTTATATTCACCTCTTTTTTTCCTGATCATTTTTAAAGTCAATCTCTTAATTTACTGTAACTGAGTTTACCAATCCTGTTATTATGCTGACTGTGTGAAAATGAAGTGATTTTCCTCTAAAACCAAGATAAAACTTTTGATCCACGCTTCTTTAAGAATATATGATTTTTAGTAGCTCAATTTTCATTTCTGGTGTCTTGATTACCATCCTACGAACAGTTTACTTAACACACATCCATTGTTCTATTCCTCTATACTAGCATGAGAATGAGAGAGGAAGAAAGAAGTAGAGATGAAATGAGTGGTGACTTGTTTTTCAACATCTTGGAATTAAAGGGCTATTGACTTCTCTTGTTTATACTGCCATTTTCAACATTACATTTCACTATTATATTTTACTAACTTGTCAGTTCAATGTCATAAACGTTTATTGAACATACACCAAGTGCCCAGTTACTGTGCCATAAGGAACAGCAAGTTCAGAAGTTCAAGGTCTATCCAACAAGACTCAACATTATTCCAGTCCAGAGGATTAATTATATGGTCAATCTAGTTAGCATGCTTCTCCTTGGGAGGCTATTCATGATTTCTTTACATTTGCGGGCGGATCCTTTATTTTTAAAGCGCCTGTAGCTAGTTTTCTACACAACACCGTGCAAGTTGGGATCTATATGAATAGACAGATTTCTGAAGTTCTTGCAGTTAGTTTGGTTCCAACTCATTTGATGCACTTACTGAAAATGCTTGATTTCAAAGCACATATTGGCTCCTAGGCAGTGTCTCAGCATAATAATTAGTCAAACTTGGACAATAAATGGCCTCATTAGTTACTCCTTTAAGCATTTGCAATACAAATACCTATTTGTAGAATAGATTTCTCTCCGCTGCTAATAAATTTGTAGTTGATAAAAGAGAAAGCTGTATTTTTGTTAACAATTAGCATTTGCTGCCCTTAAATAAATAAACTGAAGTGTTGGTGGCCTGAGGCTGAATGGCAACAGCCATCAATATCATATGGATTACAAAGAACGTAGTACATACAGTCACCTCTCCCACTATGCAACTTCCTAGTGTAGGCAGAGGAATTCTTTTGTTATGCAAATGCCCTATTTAAAGATAACATGTGTACAAAGGAAAGTAATGGAAGGTCATTTCTAAGACTGGACAGATGGATGAAAAATTCCAGAGCGCTTTGCCAAGCACCTGGCATTATATGAATGACAGCTGATGATTAGAATCACAAAGAAGAATTTGTATTATCACAGGTGACAGTGTTACTAATTGAAGAGGTTACTTATTACGGAATTGGTCAGTTTCCCTTCAGCTACACTCAGGATCCAAGGGCTGCAGAAAATGAATACCCAGCACACAGTGTTGTCTTAGGGGAACCAAATGAAGGTGGGAGGAAGAGGGGAAGAAGTCTTGCTGCGGGTGTAAAGACTCACAGCGGGCTTGAGTTCTGTGCTGCTGAGAAGATGCTCACAGCACAATCTCAAAGTTGCAGAGGAAATAAGAGATAACACACCTTTAAGATAGATTTTTATGTCACTTTCTAACAAGACCAGACCACAGTTTCTTTTGGAAGTATAAAAATCCAATAGATCTGGGCCTCATTATGATATGTATCCCTGTTTTCTAGATAATAGCATGCCATTAGGCATGTTGGCTGAATATTTTAAGAGCACAATAGTGCAGACTGTAGCTCTCTGTGCTTCTATCAGAATATTCAGAGATCTCGCATCTTTCAAAGGCGGTTTGCCAAAGGCTTTCCCATGCTGCATGCACTGCTGCTTTGCCTCTCCTTTACGCCTTATTGAATCTATTAGAAGACGAACACATCTCTCAGTCATCAGACTTCTTGCTGACAACACCTGTCAGTCTGTCATTCCACTTCAGAGAGAGATATTGTAGGGTGTCATTTGGCAGAATTAAAAAGAAAATGGGAGGAAGCAAATCTGAGATAGTTATTCTCATAAAAGGAATGATACAACTATTATTATTTGAAAATAAATTCAAGGAAATACTTAGGAAGTAAAGATTAGAATGATTTTTGCCATAAATACGTATCAGTGGTATTAGATATCATGTTAAAATTTCAAATACAGTCAAGAAACCTAAACAACTTTGTGTTTGGATCGATAACAGAATATATATCCTTTTTCAAAATCCATTTATATTGAAAGGCAAACAACCTCATAATTTTTTTGTAGGGCTAGAATATTAAATATTTGAGCATGAAAACAAGTTTTAGAAAACTAATTGACTTCGGGAAAGCTTTGAGAATTAACTTTACATAGCAACATAAAGCTTACTAAGTAATAGATATATGTAAGAGTGATGATTTTTAAAATACTGTTTTTAGAGTTTCCTATTATTGGTTCTTTTTTATTTGTTTATCTTTTATTCATTCGGTAAATAATAACATCAATCTTGATATATCTTATTTTATAATATTGCCTATAAATAAGAAAGAAATTACTTTCTGTATGCCGTGGAGTTTCTCTTTATTGTTTTTTTCAGTTACTTCCCTTAAAAACCAAACTATCACATAATCAGACAGTTTTAATGCAAAGAAACACACACACCCTCACACAGATATTTCAAGTTGTTGTGTTTAATTCTTATTGGATTTTTTTTGTTTGTTCGTTTTATTGGTATAGCCCATTTACTTTTTATGAATCTGTTTTACATAGGAGAAATCGATGAGGGAATATTAATTTTTTCATACATGACAAAGGAGCTCCTCCTCTGTGAGTCACGGAAGAGTGAGTCAAGTGCGCTGGGATTTCTCCCCTTCAACCTGTGACGACGATTTTTTTTTTTAAATTTTCTAGTTTATTTGTCCTATTTTTCTTAAGGATAAATGTCACCCATGACCTCCACAAGGAAAAATGTAAATTAGTGAAAATGAAACCAAAACAACCTGTGAAATGTGTGTTTTTTTAAATAACTGTGTCTTTCTCATAGAACTACTTCTATTAACTATGGTTTTATTATTAATATTATGCTTCAGAATGGATGATATATCTTTGTTAGATATGTAGTTGTCCTGCAAAAATCATTCCCATAATTTTTATTATTTACAACAACAGAAAATAAGGCCTAGGTGTATTAAATTAAGTATTTATGCCTTTTTGACCACAAAAGACTGTTAATTATATCTAAGTTTACATAAGGGTATGTTTCTGCAGCTTGATATCCCTTTCTTATGTGTATGTCTGTATACGTGTGGTTGTCTATGTGTCCGTCTGTGTCTGTAGCTCCTTTCAATCTGTTTATTTTTGTTGTTGTTTAGGAACATTTTATAAGATGATAATTATAATAATGACAATAAGTACTTTTTAAATTAATGTAAGGCATGAGGTTTCCTAATGTTGCTCTATGTTATATCTCCATTAAAACAGTACTTGTCAAAATAAACAATTTCACTTATTTTCTTGGGAGAATGTTTCTAAATCCAAAGTTGCCCACTTACCCTCAAAGTAAAGCTTTGAAGTCATTCTAAAAAAATCAAACCCATTACCACGTTACCTTACTTAAAATACCTTTTAATAAGGAATTATTTTAATTGAAGAAGAAAAATAAAATTCCTCCTCAGAAAGTTCTTTTTTTTTTTTTTTTTAAAGATTTTATTTATTTATTTGACAGAGAGAGACAGCCAGCGAGAGAGGGAACACAGGCAGGGGGAGTGGGAGAGGAAGAAGCAGGCTCCCAGCAGAGGAGCCTGATGTGGGGCAGATCCCCGAACGCTGGGATCCCGCCCTGAGCCGAAGGCAGACGCTTAATGACTGCGCCACGCAGGCGGCGCCGCCTTAAAAAGTTCTTAATCAGTAAATCAGAAATGAGAATCTTGGGAAAAGCGACTAAAGAGCTTGTCTTTAAAAAATGCTCCAGCTAATTTTAATGTACACTAGTGTTTGGCAATCACTGGTTTAAAGAATCTTTTATTTTTTATGTAAACCTCACATCAAACATGCTTTTATTAGTGATTATGTATTTATTTGAGAGAGAGAGGGAGAGAGAGAAAGAGAGAGGGAGAGAGGGAGAGCGCGCACGTGCGGGAGCGCGCCCGCGAGAGCATGCGTAGGGGAGGGGCGACAGGAGGGGAAGAAAAGGACTCGGGCTGAGCAGGGAACCCAAGGCTGCTGGATCCCAGGACTCTGAGATCATGACCTGAGCAGAAGGCAGACACAACCCACTGAGTCACCCTGGCGCCGCCAAACATGATTTTGAAGGTAGCTAGTTCGTTCAGAAATGGAATGCTATGCTCACATCTTTATTTAATCTGATTACTCTTCTGGTTCCTGATTTTTAATCGTGTTCTATGTTCTCAAGTAATAATAGTAATTTTTTTCATGATGGTTTACCTAAAGTAACTTTTCTGAAAAAGTAATTTTTCCAGGTTCCTATAGGCACTCTTTTGTAGCAAAATATTTTATATTATTTTTTTATTTTTTTTTTAACTACCCATCACCGGTCTATCCCATTCCCCCACCCTCCTCCCCTCTGAAGTCCTCAGTTTGTTTCTCATAGTCCATAGTCTCTCATGTTTCATTCCCCCTTCTGATTACCCCCCCTTTCTTTATCCCTTTCTTCCCCTACCGATCATCCTAGTTCTTATGTTCCATAGATGAGAGAAATCATATGATAGTTGTCTTTCTCTGCTTGACTTATTTCACTTAGCATTATCTCCTCCAGTGCTGTCCATGTTGTAGCAAATGTTGAGAACTCGTTCTTTCTGATGGCTGAGTAATATACTATCGTATATATTGACTGGACCTTCTTAATCCAGTCATCTGTTGAAGGGCATCTTGGTTCCTTCCACGATTTAGCTATTGTGGACAATGCTGCTATGAACATTGGGGTGCATATGGCCCTTCTCTTCACTACGTCTGTATCTTTGGGGTAAATACCCAGTAGTGCAATGGCTGGATCATAGGGTAGCTCAATTTTTAACTTTTTAAGGGACCTCCACACTGTTTTCCAGAGTGGCTGTACCAACTTGTAGCAAAATATTTTAAAAAATTATTTATCTTTCCTTAGTTACTGCCTAGAGATTACTCGTGATTTTTCACAGCCAAATGTTCGGGCATACACGGCTGTTGAGATGCAGGTGGGTAGATGTCCTGGTGCGATGCAAGCGCTCACGCAGCCTGGAGTTAAAGCCGCAGGTGATTCTGCTCTAGCCTGTGGTTCCAGGCACCTGTCCTGATGTGCATCACCTCAGCGGCTCCCTGACACTGTAGAAAGTCTCACACTCCTGTGTAACCCTCCAATTCAGTTATTTGCAGGTGACTTTTATGCGGTGCTTTGGAGATGATGAGGTACACTTAGAATCATATCTTGCAAAATATACATCTAGCAAGACCAAGAGTAAGGTTGTGAAAATGTGAAGTTTACCATATGGCATAAAGCCCTAGGCACCAGGAGTTGGGTCAATCATCAGTTTTCCCATGAGAATTTTGCTCAAGAAGTTTATTTAACTTGTTGGAAAACCATAAAAGAGTGGATTACATAAGTAATTATTTTACAAATTATTGATATTTTTTTCTTTAGGAGATACTTTTTAGAAATATTTATTATAATAAGAAGACAGCTTTACCTCAGCAAAGGGCTAGGATAATTATGTTTAATACTTGATATAAAATGAGCATAACATCTAGACTCTGATTACTCCAAATCATTTTAATTACTTGACAGTATACATATCCAAAGCAGATTTGATTTGATTTCCTTTGCAAAGAGGTTGAATTAACAAGCAAAAGAGTTTGGAGTAAAAGAATTGGTAAAGAAAGTACAAAGTTAGTGCATCATGAAGGTAGAAAAATTGCCCCAAATTGTTCTGTACTCTCGAAATGAGCAATTTTTTGTATGTTAGTGGATAATACATACTTTAAATTCAAATCTTTTTAGATATCCTAAGTCATATGACCAAGACTAGCCTCTCTACAGAGTGATGATTTTAGCAACATCCCTTCATAATACCTCCATATATTATCTTGCTTATGTAATTTTAACTATTTCGCAAAAATAATTTGAATGTCTTCTGTATATAGAAAATGTGCTAAATGTTGGAGATATGGAAATATATGAGAAATACAGTCAAGCTCCAGTGGACGGATAATCTAGTAAAGAAGACGTGAGAACAATTATTACAAGAGCAAAGTGCTTTAAACACTTGATTAAAAATAAAAGCTAAACAGTATTGGAAAAAATAAAGTAGATTTGATTTTTATTTCTACTTTCTTCAGTAACTTTGGTCATGTTATTCACTCAGTGTGCAGGTAGTATGTCATGGGATTAATGTTGAAATTGGGATTTTAGAATAATTTAGGCTAAGAAATCTATTGCACATTTGACACAAACAGGAAGAAATGGTTGAAAATATGGCAAGAAAAATAAGTGTATTCATTTTTCATTTGGAGGAAGATTCTGGCAAATAATAAATCATTTGTGATTTTATGACACTAGACACATTTTTATGTTCACCATTAAGATTGAACTTCATCAAAATTGATTCTGTCTTGGAGAAAACATGAAAACCAAGAACTATGTATATATATATATATATATATATATATATAT
>NW_024424453.1:3872005-3893510 GCF_017311325.1 Ursus maritimus | reverse complement strand
ATATATATATGTATACACACACACACACACACACACACATACAGATAGATACAGCTTTCAGAGCAAGAAGTAAAAAGAGTGATAAGACTGTCAGAGAAACAATATATGAACTGAAAGTGACTTTCCTATACAACTTTGGAGGAAGACCAAGTGTACAGTAAGAAAGGAAAAGTTAGTGATCATATATCAGTTCAAATAACAACAGTAAAACAGACTTTAAATTGTGAGATTTTTTTTAAGAAAAACATTTATTTCCCCCCCCCAAAATTATAGACAATAGAGTTGGACTTCACAGGGAGGCCATTCGACAGATTGTTAAAGCAAAACACATGCATCTGTCAATCATTTTTATCAGTTCTGACATCTTATTAAAAATTCAAACACATGTTTTATAATTTCAAAAGGAAAAATTACAAGGTATACATTCTCTAATAGTTTTTGGACCTCGCTTTAAAACTCTTCTTCAAACTGCCATAACCTAAGAAGTAGATCTTTGGGTTGAGAGTTTTTCCCTGCAAAAATGCATCAGATCATCTGCATTAGAAATGGTTTTAAATGTTTATCTAGAAATCTAAGCCTAGACATTTATAAGTATTAGGCAGATGTTCTTCTCAGTTACTTCTAGTGGTTTAATGTAAGGAACTATTGTGAAGGGAATTTATTCTTAGTAGTGAACTAGATATAAATCAGGTTATGACAATTTTATAAGCCTCTATGTACTCTGTACTCTCCATCAGACATTGTATAATACAGCTTCATGGAGCAGGCAGTGAAGAGAGGACCTGTGATCTTAAGGCTGCAGAGAAGAGTGAAGTGAAATCATTCTGACGGTATCAAACTTCCTGCTGTAAGGTAAGCTGAGACTCATTGTGAGGGCCCTACTATATAAAGAGTAATATGTTATACAGTGAAAAAACACAATAAGAAAAAAAATAAACCAAAGTGTGTGATCCTGTGAAGATTGATTGAATAGTAAATTCCTTGTTTATGCTGACATATATACCCCACTATTTCTGACATCTGGGCTTAGAGCATAAAGTGTCCTCTGCCTTTATTGGCCTGTCACTGGCCCCCTTTCCAATGGGCTAATGCTTACTTGTTCCTATGACTCAGCTCACATAACTCCTAAGGGACCCCTCCTTTCATGCCCTCTTCCTCTGCCCTGTCTTTTTCTGTTCCTGGGGTCTCTTGTCCTGGACTGTCAGTGATGTGGAGGCAGAGATCTTGCTTCTTGACTTTCTATGCTGAGTATCTATTCCAGCACTTGGCACCCAGTTGACAGTGGGTGGGATGAAGGATGAAGGATGCACTCCTGGCTTGCATTCTGGGCATGTGACAACATCCCAATCTTTATGGGGCAGAGAAGAGCTTGAGTATTGAGGGAAACTCAAAGCCTATGTCATACTTCTGCACAATGCACAAGTCTTTCTGCTCTAGGAATTTTTCCCTTTAAATTCACTTTACAGCTTCAGATTTTCATTTTGCCAATTTGAATGAGAAGAGGAGGAGGGCAGATGGGGTGACACTGTCAGGAGCTGCCACTTGCCTTGATAGAATTGTATCCAGAGGCAAGACAGGCAACGTGATACAGGCATATATTTTCTCTCATTTTTCAAGTGTATGGTTATGCGTTTTCATCTTTTAAGCTTCAGAAGAGCAGACACTTTTTTTTGTTTGCAGTAGTTGGGGTCAGAGTAAAGAGGGATTCAGAACCAATCAATAATAGCATATGAGTATGGGCATGTTGGAAATGGCTTTCATTTTCTGTTTCTTTATGACTTGGGCATAGTCAAACATTCAATATGTTGTATTGTCAGTCCTTTTGAATAGAAATGAATTAAATTGAAACAGGTGTTTTCTCCCCCACCTTGTACAAATTGCATCAAATATCTATTTGAAAATGTGTTTGAGTGTGTGTGTGTGTGTGTGTGTGTGTGTGTGTGTGTGTGTGTTTATGCAAAGAGAGGGAAAGGGGGAGTTTCTGAAAGGGAAATCTGACAACCAAAAAAAAAAAAAAAAAGAAAGAAAAGGAAAGAAAAGAAAGACAATTATTGGCCAAAGTCTTTAGCGGTTCTAAAGTCTTGAATGCCCTCCAAAATTTCCTGTTCTCAGATACAACTGATGAACCCAAAAGATTGAGAAAAGGAAAAAGGAGTGTGGTTGATGGTCATAAAGGGACATGATTTTCATTCATTAAAATATGGAGCTTCCACCAGACTTTGTCATGGATTTCAAGGACCCCTTGTCAAACAGTGACCTGAAGTTGATGTGCCCATCAGAGTGCTGCCACAGCTATTTGTAGGCTGCACCATGTGGGATGTCTACGGGAAGATCACACGACAGTGCTTGTGCTTAGCACAATGATTAAAAACCATTATTGGTTTTTGTTGTTTTCTTTCAAGACTGGTAGTCTGTGGATCCTGTAGTTGTATGACAATGACAATGTGTGACAACCTCACCCACTCAAAGGAGAGAAAAGGAAGGATTGTGGAAACAGAAGGGAAAGTGGAGTGGGGTAAGGGGCATGCCTTGTCTGGAGTGAGAATGTTCTCAGTGCTGCCTCAGGATTCTTGTGTATCACTAACGTTGTCCCTCTAGACACCGTGTTTACTACAGACATTCAACTATGGGAGAGAAAAGAGCCAAAAGCAGTGGGAAGCCATTTTGTAATGGGACATGGTAATACCGAGAGGGGCAGTGGATGTCACAGGGACAGTTGATGCCACTAAACTTAATTCATGGGTTCAGATCCTGAGATATTTAGCAGAAGAACCTACTACAGCATTCCATGTATTTCATTGTTAGTAGGATTTTGAACAAAAAACACCATGAGCGTTTATATTCTGTAAGTTAAACTACCCATAAAGTACACATGTAAGTTAAACATGCATTTATTGAAATGATGTTGAAACTGAAGTAATAGTTCTTGATCATTAAATAAAGAACTTATTTTTCTTGTTTGTTTGCCATGGTTGTTGAAAGTTGGGTTAAAAGTATGGTTTTAGCACATGTAAAAATTAAAAAGAAAGCTACATGCCACATACAACCTACATTAGCTATTTGATCTTGGAAAATTTGCTTTACCATTCCGCAGCTGTTGTGAAGATTGAATAAGAAAAAATTTTTAAACACTCAGTGAAGTGGTAGACATATAATAGTGCTCAATTAAAAGAATTAATTATAAAAAAAGCTACCTGCTAAATCTTTAAACAAAAGGGTAAAATTAGGTACCATTTTATTACCATATTTTGGAAGAGATGAATGCTGGTAATAATGCTCATGAGTCTTACCATATCCCCTCACAACTTCCAGTAAAAAGAGCAGAATTAGGTGTAGGATCAGGCTATTTAGAAATTCAACAGATATTGTTTATTTCTCGGTGCACCAAAAATGACAAAAATATCCTCAAGATTATGTTTGCTTCTCTATATGATGGTTCCTTTTATGACCCCTCCAAGGACTGTATTATAAAGAAAAGACATTATATTTTGAAGAGTTTAAATGTTACAAAATTTAAATAGAAAAAGAAAGTGACTGAGACAGTATATTTTTGGGTAGAAGAATTTTATACATATCCACCCTTTATATGCTCTTATCATCATTTTACTGAGCCCTTGGGTGTATTTTAGCCACATATTTGGACACCAATTAGTTCTTAATTATCTATGAATCATCGATCCACTGACCCCCAAATCAGGCTCTCCTGGAATTCTACTTGATTTCACATTCCCTTTAGACTAGTGTCTCTATTTTAGTAACTGCTTTCCTTTCATCATGGTTGAGGTTATATGAGAGGCATGATTTTTAGGGGTTTTTGAGAGAGATGTTTTTCCATTCCCAATGGTTGACTGTTTTTTGTTTCACGGTTTATATTACTACACTCTAAAAATGCAGTCTATATTTTTTTTTAAATTCTCCACCTATACATTATTGATTTAAGGAATTATAATACCAAGTCAATGACAATGCTGTGTGCCGTGAATATCACGGCAGTGTCAGCATGACAAGTGTGATGAAACCTCTTGCCAGTCCCATGAGGCAGCTTTTGAACGCCGTCAGGCTAAATGCAAGAGACCGTTTTGTTTGCTGTATGGCATTCCTTGCAATTGCTGACTGTGCCCCGGCAGCCTAGTCTGTCCTGGCACTGGCCTTCCCTCCTGGGTATGTTTTGAGCATTGCTGCCATTTAAATTCTTGAAATAGAATGGATCAGTTCCAAGTGGCATGATTGGTACAGGCAGGACAAGTTTATTAGAGAGTCTGGGGTTTGCCCTTGGTCCTGAAAGAACTAAAGAACTATTACTTAAGTCTTAAACAATCTTGATTATTGTGTGAAAGAATGAGGTCTGTAGCATCCATTTTGTGCTGACAGTCCTGCAGTAAGAGCAGGCAGAATGCAGCAGCAGGCACGCGGGGTGCGTGATTTCAGCCACCCAAATGAAGCCGAACGTGGCATTGCTAACAAAATGAAATAAAGCCAGATATCTGTTTGTATGAACATGTTCGTGTTTAAGCAGTTTAATATGGGGAGTCTTATATACATATGATATATCTCTATTATGTGAAAACCGTCATATATCCTGCTTGTGTTAAGTAACGTCTGTATTGAGATGCTTTCTTTTGGCACAAGATGGCACTTTAACTTCAGAGATCCAATGTGATCTCAGTGAGCTTTCTCATTGCAAATGGAAAACGGTATGGTAGTTCATCCTCTGAAAGCAGAAACCAGAGTTAGAAACAGGCAAAGAAAAGCAGAGAATAGCTTCGCCAGAAAGAAGGTGTTCGCATTATGATGCAAGCAAGGGGGAGGAGGGGGAAGGGCGCAGAGCAGGATAGTTGGTGCAAAATCTCATGTTTAATGAGTTTGAAATTGAAAGGTAAGTTAATATTATTTTACATGTGAACAAAAAACACTTCTGGAAATACTTTTCACTTTAAAACTCATCTAGTCCCCATCAATATAATTTTCTTAAAGCATGTCTAAGGTACTCTATTGAAAATAAAGAAAAAAATCCAATGATTATGTTTGTATCGTGTCACCTGATCTGTTACCACTGCCACTATTGCTGTTGTTGCTCTGGGGTGTGCATGTGTATGTTTTCTTTTTATAAGGAGTGACAGTTCTGCTCCCTAGCCGATTCCCCTGGGAGCTGACTGTTCTCATTTACATGCATGTAATGTTTCTGTATCAATGCACCCTATCACCAGATATCTCCATTGTCTGGTGCTATTTAGGCATCCTCTTGGGAAGGAGCATAGAGTGGTGCTGAGTTTAAGATGCATGAGCTTGTCAGTCACTCTTGCCCTCCTCACTTTCATACTTAGCTGAAAGCCTTGGTCCCTCCTGGCATTCCCTCTTCCTCATTTTACTGAACAATTTCAGACACGATACTTAAAATCTTTGGGACAAACTTGTTCTGTTCCTATGCCCAGTAATATCCAGCATAAAGAAGAAAATAGTAGGGCAAAATAGGTTTAAAAACCTAGTATAATCGAAATTTTTATAAAATGTATGCATATTTTGCTTCATTGTTTTTAAGAAATGCAAAAACCGAGAGTGTAGCAGAGTCACAGATGAGAATACTTAAGGGCATGTAATAATCACTGCAGAAATGACACCATCTTTGATTTACGGAGCACATAAAGGCTTACTGAGTGTTTTCATCTGTATCTTTTCCTTTTTGTATTTTTAAACTTTACACCTATAGTTATTCATCCTTAATCGAAGCAAATGAATTCACTCTTGCAAATGTAAGCCGAAAGTGGCTTATGTCATGGTGTTTGGTATCTTGTGCACCGGGCAGTGCTGGGGAATCCAGACGTGGACTCCAGGACAAAGTCCTCAGTAACAGTGCTCCCCACACCACACGCCTGTCAGCAGTGCTGCGGCCGCTCAGGGCTGAGCCCTCTGTGACCCATGCAGCTGCCCCAGAAGGGGTCGAAACCTTAGCCACCCTGCTCGCAGGAGACGGTTCTTCCACACAGCAAGCACCTCCTGTTTGTCCCCCTCACATCCTCATTTCAGGAAGTCGGGAGACAAGAGGTAAAACTTAGATCACCTAACTGTATCTTTGCTGCAAGTGAATGTGGGAAATGTAGTATTTTTTGTTTTGTTTTGTTTTTTTCTCTCTGTTGAAAAAGGGGTATACAATAATGGGACTCCCACAATACAGAGAGATGGTTCAAAAGTTTGGGGCAGATGTGAACTCTACGTGGTTCTAAAAAATACTTTTATTATTCCATTGTTTCAGATGAAAATAACCAAAACTCAGACATTTTGAGGTTCAATACTTTTAAAGAACACCAGATAACGCTGCTATTGTTAATATACTCAAATTATAATATTTTAATATTTAAACTATCTGCATTATTAAGATCTCTTGGGAAAATGTCAGCACTGAGGTTATCTCTATGTATTACGAATATTCACTTTAAAATGTGAAAACTTAGTTTCATTTTAGTAGAGATGTGCTCATTATGCATCCCTAAGGCTAGAAGAAATTATGGCACGAAGGCAAGATCAGTTGGCTCTGGTTCCAGTAAAAAAAGTAATAAAAAAAATAAAGCTTCTTGCCAAAATACTGGCCTTAATGTTTCAGAAAAAAAATTTCTTTTCAAGAAAAAATAATTATTTGATAGATCTTGTATGGAGAAAAAAACAATAGTTTTAAGTATGACAAATTTATAACTCAAACACTATCCAGAGTTATTTATAAGATTTGGTTGATGTATCCAAATCTTAAGTTATTACGATCTTCTTTCACGATTTCTTCTATACCCTGTACAATGATGCTCATTGTTGTCTTCCCCTCCCTTCCTGGGCTTTGCAAAGGTATGTGATTTCTGTCCCATTAGTTTATCCTTTGCCAGTGCTGTTTTTTACGGCCATATAAAGAGTAGCCTGGGAGTTACTTCTCTGATACGGTCAGTCATCATGGCGTCATTAAATTATAAAACTCTATGGAGTATATGGAATTATCTTTTGTAGACACCTCTACCTCTGGTTAGTCCCAAAAGACTGCATTTTTATCACCGGTAAGAATCCATTGCAACAAATTTATGCAAAAAGGAAATATTCTGATTCATGAAGCTGGGGAGGATGTGAGAACAGTGCAGACTAGGTAAAAGAGCCTCAAGGATTGGAACAAGGATCTCAGTGCACCAAAAGTCTTCTTTTCTTTCTCCACTTGGATGAATTTCGTGTAGCTTCTATGTGCATGGCAAAGGCATTGACAATTGGCAGTTCTGGGTTCATACCATTCCAGTATGTTGTTTCTGAGGGAAAAAAGTATCTTACTCCTTTAAAGCAGATTACCAACTTTAGAGGACAATGTAATAGAACATATTTGGGTTACTTGCCAATGAACTGATAACAATCACCAGCAGTCTGGGGCTTGAGAATTTTGGGGGTCTGTGTCAGGTGACCGTCCCTATAGCCCAGGGAGACAAATGCTATGACAACCCCACTAGGACCATAAACAATGAAGGAAGTCTTTCCCAAAGGAAAGTTCTGCTGTGTAGAACACAAACAGGATGAGACTACTGCAAAGTTAGCCAATGTTCTTCCGTTACTCTCTTCTCGTTCTATACACTCTGATGGGTCTCCTCATGCCATTAGTACGTGCTTCAAAGTGTCTAGCAAATTCCAACTTTCACCAGCCTGGGGCAACAAATAACATAATAAATATAATGCATATTTCAATGGCTTCAAGCTCTGTCTATTAACTCAGCAAGTAGTTTATTTATTTTTTTCCTCTCATAGTTTTTGGGGAAGAGTTTATAAAGAGCAGAGAGAAGCCACAGAGGTACATTAATTGAATATCCATTAGATGAAAAAAAAATCAGAAGTGTTGAGAATTACTTCTGTTGCTGCCTTTCTTCAATGCCTAAGTTAGACATTTTATCACTCTATTTCCAACAAACAAAGATTATGTCAGGCCTCTTCTTCATGCTTCCAGAGCACTGTTTTCATGATGTAAAGAAAGATGGAAAAAACCTAAAGTTCTTTAGTACTTGTTGTGATATCTAGCCCCTTCCCCTACTCACCTATATAAGGCTGATCAAATTAAGCATTGCATAAAACTAAGGTCCCAAAATGATGTTTAAAGGATAGATAAATCACCATATCTTCTCCCTTACCTGTGGTGGTGTGAGAGACTTCTCATGAATGTATCTTACTAGGTTTGGTGTCCTATAAGTACAGAAATGGTGGGAAAGAATTTTCTTGGACTCAAATGCCTAGATGTTATAGGGTGACCTTAAAACTTTATTTAGGAGTATCCTAAAGAGCAGTCTCTGAGCACTTTCTGAGATGAACAGAAAACATGCCTCAATTCAGCATCACGAAGGGTCTATATGGTTTCAGTGCTGATATTGGATCTGGAGATTATAGGCAGTCCCTGATTATTTAAGGGGTAAAACCTCTGGATCTCACCTTTGGAATTTTGTTCAGGGGGTGAGGGTAAGGAAAAAAAGTCTAAAAATTCCTTTCTCATATAAATTTACTAGCCACATAATCTTGGCAGCCCACATCCATTTATCTGCACAAATTGTTTAGACACATTTCCCAGACTCAGGATATTCCAAGACAGTCATTCAGTGGTTGGTTAATATTTCACAAATATGGCTTGGATCCTTGATTGAATCTAAGATATGAAATCATTTCCATTCATAAGAGGAAACCCATACATGATGCATTGGCAATAATTAATGGGGCACATCTCAGGGTTAAGTATTTTCTGTGATGATTTTGTTCCTTGACAACGTGGTATATAATCATATAGTAACCTTTATAACATTTTTGTGCTCCTTTCCTGTGTGTTCTTATTTGCCTTTAGCTAAGAACACATATTTTAAAAACACTTTTATAGAGGTAGTATGTGTGCATACTTTTGAAGGCAGTAATGTATTCAGAGTTCATGTGAAAAGTAGTAGGCTTCTGTTAAAAACCCAAGAACAAGCGATTGTGCCTTTTTTATCAATGAATTTTATCCTTTACCATAACATCTGGGTCATAGATTAGCAGGGTTTTTATTAAATGAATAATTTATTATTTAGTTTTTTAATCAAAATAAGATGTGGGCATACTCACAATCAACCACAGTCGTTCTTTGTGTCTCTTTGTGTCCTTGGGATGGCAGAGCACCGTCTATGCAGTTCCTTACATAGATCATAGTGAAAACATTGTTAAGTGACTCTCAAACTGAGTTGTAATAATCATTCGGAGTTTTCAAAAACATTCTGGTTCTTACTCTTCTAGACGCATGGTAGAATTTCAGTTCCCTGCCCCTTAGACTATACATGAGGACAGGAGACTTGTTTTGACAGTAAAAGATGAAGGTGAGTGATCTGTGTGATTTTCAAGCGGCGGCATCAAGAACTTGAGCTTGACTGGCAGCATCGTTTAAGTTAAAATGAATTTTATTACAGAAACAGTGAACATGAGATAACCAACCAGTATGGAATATTAATAAAAAGATTCAATTACGAGTAAGACTTAAAAAAACAGACTTTATTTATTTATTTATATTTTTTATCTAAGTATAGTTGGCAGACAATGTTACATTCGTTTCAGGTGTACAACGTGGTGATTCAGCATCTCTGTACATTATGCTGTGCTCACCACAAGTGTAGCTGCTGTCATCAGACAGCACTGTTACAATATCATTGACTGTATTCCTTGTGCTGTGCCTTGACTCCCTGTGACTCAGTCATTCCATAACTGGAGGCTCTCCCCCACTCCCCTTCACCCAGTTTGCCCATCTCCCACCCCCCTTCCCTCTGGCAGCCATCAGTTTGTTTTCTGTATTTATGGGTCTGATTCTACTTTTGTTTGTTTGTTCATTTGTTTTATTTCTTGGATTCCACATATAAGTGAAATCATATGATATTTATCTTTCTCAGTCTGACTTAGCTTAATATTTTCTAGGTCCATCCATGTTGTTGCGAATGGCAAGATCTGATTCTTTATGGCTGCATAATATTCTAAGACATGATATAACACAATATAACTTAATATAATATATATGTATACACACATACACACACATACATACACCCCATATCTTTATCTATTTATCTATCAAGGGACACTTAGGCTGTTTCTATATCTTGGCTCTTATAAACAGTGCTGTAATAAATACAGGAGTGCCTATATCTTTTCAAACCAGTGCTTTTATTTTCTTGGGGTACATAACCAGTAGTGGAATTCTTGGATCAAATGGTATTTCTCTTTTTAATTTTTTGAGGAACCTCCATGTTGTTTTCCATAGTGGCTGCACCAGTTTACATTCTCACCAACAGTGACAAGGGTTCTTTTTTCTCTACATCCTCTCCAACACTTGTTTCTTGTCTTCTGAATTTTATCCATTCTAAGAGGCATGAGGTGATAATCTCATCGTGGTTTGGATTTGCATTTCCCTGATGATTAGTGATGTTGAGCATCTTTTCGGGTACCTGTTGGCCATCTGTATGTCCTCTTGGAAAAAATGTCTGTTCAGGTTCTCTGCCCAGTTTTTAATCAGATTATTTCTTTTTTGGTGTTCAGTTGTATAAGTTCTTTATATATTTTGGTTATTAACCTCTTATTGATGTATCATTTGCAAACGGACCACAGTTGGTATTTATTAAACTCACAATCACAATTTGAAATGACAAATAGGCTTTATGTTATTTTGTCCTCAGACAAGGCGACTTCAGCTATACGAAGCTCACAATAGCTTCTTCTTCTAACTCTAATGAATTATGTGCTTTTTTAGAATACCTAAAATTGTTGCTAGATTACAGATGACCACTTCATTATTTATAATATTTATGTTATCCATCACTGATAAAAGTTTGGTCTCTTGCTATAATTCCTTATATTTATACTTTGATTTTGAGAGTTTGTGAGTGTGTCTTTTGTTGTATTTCAGCTTCTTTTCACTAAAAAGTAAAAGGAAAAACATCTCTTATTCAGGATTCTTCTTTAATTCTATGGCCTTCTACCTTCAATAAGAAAACTATTTTCTGTTCAACTTCATGCAAAGGCAATTTCTATTATATTTTTTCCTTAGGCTCTCTCCTGATGACTCTTTGTAAATAAATAATATCTTGTCATACAATGTATTCTTTCATAAAGAAGTCTAGTGACATTCAATCTGCTTATTTTCAATTCCCATGATGGAATATTTAAGAAAAGATTTTCATAAGGTCGTTAACTTACCTTGGTGTAGGTATAGGGGGAAAAAAAGCTCTTCACAATCCCAGGGATTTTTTCGAAACACTTTTTGCTCAATATGTAATTACAACATTTGTTCTTCTCACGTTGATTTCATGTCCCTGATTAGACAAACTTAGAACTCTACAATCTATTTCCATCAACTATATATACATATATATACAATTTTCTTCTCTCTAGCAGATAAGAATTACATTTCTTTACTTTTCCAAGGCTTCTTGACAAAACCTCTTTTCTAATTCTGCCATACACTTTACTTTTTTGTCTCCCTAACAACAAAGTTATAGACAGCTTGGAAGTTGAGGCACAGTTTTAGCTACTCATTTTTAAAAGTTGATGTGGTTGTTAAGAAGGTAATGGAAAGATCTTAGAGCAGAATTGTAAAATGCTGTTGAGAGTAATTAAAGACTGATCTTCTGTAACATGTTTTGTCGGATGGTTCCTAAGACTACTCCCAGGTTTCATGATTCATTATGAGGACTCACAGTACACGGCATCTAGTCAAACTCATGGCTCAAATGTATTATGGTGAAAGATACAAGGCAAAATCAGCAAGAAGAAAAAGCACATCGGTCAACATCCATCGCAAACTGGGCATAAACTTCCAAGAGTCTTGTCACAATGAAATTTCACAAGCTGGGCTTAATTCCTCCAGCAACAAATTGTGACAACCTGTGTGAGTGTCTTCTGCCAGAGAAGCTCATTAGAGACTCAGTGCTAAGTTTTACTGGGTATGCAGCCACTTTTGGCCTATCACATACCAAAATTCCAGACTCCCAGAGGCAAAGTTAAGTTCCAGTGTGAATCATATTATGTGTACCATTAACACACAGTGAGACACTTTTATCATTCACAGAGCATTTCATATCAGTGTGGGTGCCTACTTAACAGTCAAGTTCCCAGATGTAAGCCAAGAGCCAACCCTTGTGGCTGGCCTGTTTAATTCTTTTCTGTATACACAGTCTGTCCTTTCCACCACTTGTAACTCCCTTGATTCATTTCCTGTATGTTTAAACCTATGTGTTTGTCCTAAATTATTATTTTCCTGATTATCACCATCAACTTTTATTTTTTATTCCTAGATAATACCTTCTGGGTACAAGCTTTGTTTTTGGGTAGCAAAAATGCTCTGGAACTAGTGGCGATGGCTGTATGACTTTGTAAATATACTAAAAACCACTGAGTGGTATACCTTAAAAGGGTGAATTTTATGGTATATGAATTATATCTTAAACATTTCTTAGAGACCCCTTTTCTTTCAGATCTATTTGAAAAGTTTCCTGGTAACAGTGCTTTTCTTATAACAATATCATTACACTTTAGTTCCCCTGGTTCCAGACTAAATGTTTTCTAGTCCAAAATTTTTCAGAGAGAAAAGTATTCATAAAACGTTGACAGTCATAGTACCTTATTTTTGGCATGTATTTTAGACTTCACAAAGAGTTTATGAACAATAGTTAACTTCATCCCCCACAACCACTCTCTCTGTTCATGAAGCAATTGGAAGACAAAACACGTAACAGTCTTATCTATTAATGCAACGGTTTGTTCACAGGGCATGACTAGAAACTTGTCGTTTAGAGGAGTCTTCAAAGTCTGATGTCAAGACAGGTCTCCAGCTTTGTGCAGATTTATGTGAATTTCTTTGAGAAAGCAGTCTAGAGTTCTCCCAGTTGGGTACAAGACCAGGTTAACCAGGCTGCTGAAAATGACACAACATGCTCTGTCGTCTGGTTATTAATTGCTGCATAATAAAACCCCCAAACTAAGTGTCTTAAAATAACAACCATGTTCTATTATCTCATATCTGTTGTAGGTCAGACATTTGGGGAGGGCTTGGCTGGTTGACACCTCTGCTCTACATGGCATGGCAGAATAAATTTGGTGCTGACCAACTGCCCGAGGGACTGGTTTGGAAGGCGCCTGTCAGTTTCACTTAGATGCCTGGTATCTTGGAGGGACTGCTTTCAGCTGAGCTCTTCTTTCTTTCCATGTGGACTTCTCCATCATGGTAGTCAGACATTTTACATGGTAGTTTGAAGTTCCAAAAGAACAAAATGGAAGCTGTCAGTCGTCTTAATGGCCAGGCCAAGGGTTTTTTGTGTTATTTTGGTTATATTCTCCTGATCTAAACAGTCCCAGCCAGCCTACCTTCGAGAGAAGAGGACAGTGACTATGTTGCAGTGCAGAGTGTCAGAGAGTATGTGGTCCTATGAAATCAGTCACAGTGATTCACACATGATTTTGTGACTTTGATTATGCTCACCTTCGGGATGGAATCTCAACGCCTTCATCGAGATCCTCAGGCATTCAGCAGCAGCCTGAGACTTAATAGCCTCGTATTTTTCTAGCATATCCTTGGTTAGTAACAGGGCAAGACCACAGAAACTGGCTAACAAATACCCCTGCATAATTGCTAAAATAAACCTTTCGGATTCCCCACTGCAGTCTTTCATGGTTTCCCCCAAACCGTCCTTCCAGACATGCATGCCAACACGGAAGTGAAAATTAAGAATAAATAATTCAGTAAATTTTTGCTTATACTGGGTTTAAAAATTAAGGATTTATGAAAGATCAGAATACATATACCTATTTCATGAAGGAGCTACTCTCTCTTTAGTGCATGAGAGATTTATTTAGCACATGACCTCTATGGAGCCCTAGATTAGATGAGATAAAGGATAAATATATTTTATTTTTTAAATTTTTTTGTTGTTTTCTTAGGTTTATTTATTTATTTTTAGAGAGAGAGAGAGCGTGAGAGAGCACAAGCAGGTGGGGCAGAGGGAGAAGGAGGACCTCACGCAGACCCGGTGCTGAGCACGGAGCCTGACGCCGGGCTCCATCTCAGGACCCTGAGATCACGACCTGAGCCGAAACCAAGAGTCGATGCTTAACCAACCTGGCCACCGAGGCATCCAAGGATGAATATATTTGAAAGCTGTGAGGAAAGTGAAGTACAGATTTAGAATCCATGAAAATGAGAATTTCAGGTTAAAAAGAAAAAGAATGAGCATGAGTTAAGTTCAGTGGTGTCCAGGACAAGGTATTTGTCGAGGAAATTGTTCTGAAAGAACAGTGTCACAAAGAAAAGGCAAATGTCATTTACTCTACACTTTTACCTATGACATTCTCTGACTGTGGTCTGAGGTAAAATACTATGACTTTGTTTAAACATTTACATTCTCCAACCTTTCATGCTTAGTAAATGGGGATATGATCTTTAATTATGTCCTATTTTAGGAGTTTTAAAGGCCTCAGAATCAGTGAGTATCATTGAATCATTGAAGTAACTGGTTTTTTACTATAAAATACATTATGTATCATTTAAATATTTCCCAGTATTGACTGTTTTTTGTTTTGTTTTGTTTTGTTTTGTTTTTATCTGAAAGAGAGAGAGAGAGCATGAGCAGTAGGGGTGGGGAGTGCAGAGGCAGAGGGGGACGCAGACTCCCTGCTGAACAGGGTGCCAGACACACAGGGCTCGATCCCAAGACCCTGAGATTGTGACCTGAGCCAAAGGCAGACACTTAACCAACTGAGCCACCCAGGTGCCTCCCCACCCTCCAACCCAGTATTGACTTTTTATATAATTTAATATATATTGAGCCTTTGCTATGTGCAAGGCCCTGTAAAATTAAGTTGGAAACTGGAAATTGACAGCTACTATAACTTAGTCACATAAATCACTATTTCTTCTTTCTTTAACTTTCTATATTTTTTTTTTGTAATTTTAGAATAGAATTGGGCTTTAAAAGTATCTTTGACCTTCTTCAAGAAGTTTCTCCTCCATTAGAGAGACCTAGCCTTCATGGCTGATACCTGGGACTGTGAAATATGTTCTTGCCTAAGGGGCCAGAAATATTGTCACGTAGTGTCTGTTGGCATTTAAAAATAAACACTGTCATGTCCGAACAAGTGGGAAAAATAGCTCTCCCTGCCGTACTTCCAGCTCTCTTCTCTGTTTGCAGTCCAGAAGCTCTGCCTGAGGTTGAAACGCTGAATGGTTCTCAGATATGTCTAAATGCATTCCTTGCTGTGAAGCAGGATGGAAACTGGTTGCTTCTCATGGTCTGAATTTCCTTGCAGTGTTATTAACTTTTTCAACTTTTTCTCCTAAAGGCCACGATAGAAAGTAAGCAGAGAGATAAAGCCCATCCTTTGGCATGCAGCATATTGTCATCTTTAGTTTCCTCCTCTTGCTCTAAGACTCCCTATGAATCTATGACAATATAGTCTTTCTTGAGAAGTTTTCCTTGATGTTCCATTTGAGTTTTACCTCACTCAGGTTCTATTACAGTATTTTACTTCATGCTCCATGTGCCTTTCTTAACAATATTTTTTATCTCTTCTCTGTTATAAATTCTTAGAAGCCTCTGAGAGTTATTATTTCATATCTCTTTTTGGTAGTTGGTTAGCTAGAAAACAAAGATGACATTTTCCAAAGAACTTTACTATACATTTGAAAAAAAAAAAAGTTTCTGAGCTACAGATATGGATACTTAAAAAAAAATTAGAAACCCATTCACTACAAATATTCTGTATACACACACACTAAGATAAGATAAAAATAATGAGACAAGTGTTAAGATTGTTCAGATCTCTTAGTGTGTGTAAAACCTCACATTAGTTTGATAGAACAATGAATAATTGGTGCTATAAAAGATAAGGTTGGGGATATTAAATGAAGATTATAGAATGTCTAGCCTCATAGTCATGATTCCGCCCCCTCCCCCCCAGCAGTATGTTTAGAATTAATTGTCAATCTTGAGAGGGTAAATATACATTGCAGTGTTGCTGTATACAATTGTAGCTACAATGTTGGAGATATGGAGACGTACGAAATAGAGAAAAAAGCAAGATTTAATAGGGAAGGTACTGGAGGATAGAAGCAACAGTGCCCTCTCTCTGCAGCTTTTCTCTCCGCCCTCCTGAGCTGCCCACAACAGCAACAGCCAAGTTCCAAGGAGTGTTGCAAAGCTCCAGTTCAATTTCAGGCATGTGTCAATATATCAGAAAGATCTAATTAAGGAATTAGTTAGGAGTGTGACCTTGTAATTTCTGGAAAGTGGCGCAGCTCTTTATCAACGCAGATAATGTTGCTTACTGAGAAAGCCAATTTGGTCCGAAACAAGAAGGACTGGAAATTAGATACAGTCTCCTAGGAGATGGAATTGGACCAAAGTAAGAGTAGCCAACTATATTCCAGAAATACAGAGAGTTGAAAACTCATAGATGTCCTACAAACACAAGGTTGAGAATACCCAATACTCATTCACTGATTGTTTTTTAAATTCTACATATATTTATTGTCCCAGGCACTATGCTGCCTAAACATGAAGGATAAAGTAATAAAGAAGACAAAAATGTTCCCTCAGCCATTGAATGTTATATTCTCATTGAAAATATAAAGAGATAAATTATAACTTTATGATATAAAACAAAAATATAGCAAAGTATCTGAAGCCATGAAGGAGAGGATTTTTTTTTATTTTTATTTTTTGTTTTGCGTTTTTTGTTGTTTGTTTGTTTTTTGTTTTTTCATTTAACTGTGGAATTGGGTAAGGGAATGTTGCGAATGTTGCAATTCGGGTAGCAAGACTAAGGCCTAGTGTGGTTTGTGTCTGTTTCTAAGCCCCTTTTCTGGAGCTCGTGTTTTGCCAAGCTGGGCTTCCTGGGTGCTGGAGCACAGACTGTGTGATCACTGCATGTATCTGCCGCAGACCAAAGACTAAAGAGAAAATTGCACCATTGGTTGACTCCACAGAGAAAATCTGATGTGACTGCGGTAGAGTGAGTCTTTGGAAGGTTGCTGTTTTTTTTCCTAGCCCACCTCCTTTATCCCCTTCATGTCTTTTTATTCTGTCAGCAGTACTCCTTCCTAAATCTATCACTACCAATGATAAGTGGCTTACTAATGATTCTTGGGCATTTAGAAAATACTCAAATTTTGCTGTTAACATACCACACAGACATTGTGGCCTTCTGCCAAAAGTTAATTTCTGAGCAATGTTTCAGGTCAACATAGCTGCTAAACTGTTTAAATAACCGCCATCACCTGTTAAATTAACGTAAGGTGCTCATTGGAACACCATACTGCCTTGTTAATTATCTCTGCCTCTGTTTAAGCTGAGGAGGTAAGAGGTTGGAGGCATTCTGTGTGCTCACATATATAGGTTAAAATTTTGAAGGATATGATGTCAAAATATTTTCTCCCTTGATATTTAAATTTTCGATGTCTATTATTACGAACTATGTTTCCATCCTTCCCTTCGGTATGTGCGATTAACATGTTCAGCCGAAGTGGAACTAGGAAATTGTCATGGCTCAACTGCTTCTTGTTAAGTCACCGGCCATTACAGAGTGTGTATAGTAGACCATCCCTGTGCTCAGTCATCTCTAGGAACCGAAGCACTGTATGTTTTTCATTCATTTTCTTTCAGAGTTTTGCTTTGATTCATCTTAAGGTGCCT
Organism: Ursus maritimus; assembly: GCF_017311325.1. Taxonomy (NCBI): domain Eukaryota; kingdom Metazoa; phylum Chordata; class Mammalia; order Carnivora; family Ursidae; genus Ursus; species Ursus maritimus. Next base: position 3,875,820 of record NW_024424453.1, on the reverse strand, counting down.
GAACGCTGGTTTCAAAGCTGTCTCAAGCATCTTAAGTCACTGGGATATAGAAATAAAATATACACTTTCATGTATCTTACAATATACGGATTTTTAAAGTCCTACTCCTGTGATATATCTGCTGTTTATGTCAGATTCAGACATCTCTAAAACCTGCAAATAAACATGTCCAGATTTCCATGTTAAGGAAACATTTGAAATATGCTTTCAGGCTCTCATGCCTGAAATATAGTTGCTGTGTTTTAAAACTTTATTACTAAAATATGCATCCTGAAAAGTGCTATTCTACTGCTAGTCAGAATGATTCTGCTGTGATTAAATAATTATGTTTCCTATTTGATCCTTTACACATACACTCCCAGAACTGCATGGCGCGTGCTTCTGTTTGCTCAACTTTATCAGCCTGGCTCTACGTTTCTCACTTCACCTCATTAGCTAGGCGACTTTAGGCAAGATCATTAACCTCCCTGGACCTCAATTACTTCATTTATATGAGGAAGGATTCAGACTAGAAGTCATCTCCATTCTAACCCAATACTGATGTTCTGTGATGAATTGTGGCCTTTTGGTTAATAGTGAATCTCTTTCAGTACTCTGATTCTAAACAATTACTTTACTAAAGTTAATTTGAATACAATGACCACATCCTGACTCTATGCTGTCTTTGGCCGTACTATGTTAAGTACATTTTCATAACATCTCAGTAAGTTATAAATTAGGGATCTTAACAAACTACATTAGCTCATTACATAAGGTAATATTTCAATATTCTGAATATCTAAAATGTATTTTTTTCCAATCTAAATAATTGGCATGCTCATATAAAACTAATCTGCTCACAGGAGTGATGGGAGTTCTGGGGGAGCCCATTCATTCACCCTCCTCTACTCCAGAGACTGAGCAATTGAGCAATACATTAAGGAGCTAAGTGGAAATTAAAATACTCTGAGCACTGCATTGCTCGTAAAACTGTATTTAAGAACTTGGCTTGGACCTGAAGCTCCTGCTTTCTCCCCTTGAATGTGAACATTAGGACCTGCCAATAAAGAAAAATTGGGTCTTGGGGCTTACCAGACACAGAGAGAATAATAACTTGTGATGACATTGCAGAAGAGCCCTGTTCCAGTGAGGGCACATGAGGCAACAGGAGAGAGAGAGAGAGAGAGAGAGAGCATTCTTGAAGGTCTAAAAGGACAATTGACTCTAGCCATAAGATTAAGAAGGAACAAGCATGGTCTGATTTGTGCTGAAGTTTGTGCCCTTCATTCCCACACTCTGTTGGCATCGTGTCATCACTAGCGAGCATGTAAAACAGACACATACTGCTGCATGTGTCACAGCCACTAAGCAAGCCTCCACTTTACACGTAGATGCTTTCTAACCCTTCACAAGAACAACAGCAATCTCAGTGTGAAGCACAACCTAAGAGTCAGCATGATTCTAGGACATGTGGGTAACCAATATAAGAACAGAGTCAAATAGAGAGAGTGTTTCACTTTTTTGAGGTGGCAGTCTATGTAAAAAGTAGAAAAGGATGTATTTTGCAATACAGATTTAGGATATCAAAACTAGTTCTAATTCTAGTTTTTCTTCCCATAAGCATCGGTGGGGACTGGGTTGGCCCATCCTGAGCACGTTGGAACTAGATCAATGGCGTCCTTGGATATGCCCCTGCCTTTGACATCACTTGTCTCCATCCCGTGCCCCAGCAAAGGGGTTAGCTGGAAGGCTTACAGTCTCTGACCAAAGTTCTGGATAGATCAGTATGAGGTAGGCATAGGCTGACCCAGTGTCGCAGTGATTTAACTGTTCTGTTGTGCAGACTGTTGAACAAGCCTAGTAATAAGTGACGTCGGGTTCCTTTGAAGAGAACAGTACTTGCCTCAAGTCATAGAGCTCTCTGGTACGAGAAGCCAACCTTGTGCTTCACTAGGCTAACAGGCTCCCCTTAACCAATCTGAAGCTGGGGAAGCACACTGGGAGACCCATTACAAGCTGAAGCTGTGTTTTCATAAAATCCTTCTACTATGCAAAGAGTGACTTTATAGAATGGTCAGGATAAAATGTGTTTAGATTGAATTATAGTTCTCAATGAACAAAGTGGCAGCAAACTTGCTTTGGAGCAATGCCTGAGCAAGTATTTATTTATAAGTGAAGTGGTTTGTTTATTTAATAATAATTTCTAATGTATTTATATATTGAATTTATATTTAATTACAGGTATTATGTTATACTGCATGCATTAAGTAGATTTAATAAAATATCTTGAAATGCTGATTAAATTAAGCAATATATTAGTCTTAACAGTGGTTAGCCTACATTGCTATATTAGCTTGCTGGAATTTGAGAAGAGTATTATTATCTCATAAAATGGGATTGACTAGGGTGATTTTCTCAGGAAAAAAATGTACTGACAATCTAAGGCCCTATGAATTAAAGTAAGACATATGCAAGTAGATATTTATTATAGAATCACAAAATGAGATGAAATCTCAGATATCAATCAGTGACTTCTTTATCAAATCCTCAAGTCTATTCTTCTTTTAAAGTTTTTATTTAAATTTCAGTTAGTTAATATACAGTGTAATATTAGTCTCTAGATGTACAATTTAGTGATTCATCGTTTACACACAACACTGAGTGAGAATCACAACAAATGCACTCCTTAACCCATCACCCATTTAACCCATGCCCCCCACCCACCTCCTCTCCAGCAACCCTCAGTTTGTTCAATATAGTTAAGAGTCTGTTTCCTGGCTTCTCTCTCTCTCTCTCCTGTATCTCCATTTGTTTTGTTTCTTAAATTCATATACACACACACATCTCATCTTCCTTATCCATTCATCAGTGAATGGACATTTGGGCTGTTTCATAATTCGGCTATTGTTGATAATACTGCTATAAACATTGGGGTGCATGTATCCCTTCGAATCTGTAAATAGTAGTGCAATTGCTAGATCCTAGGATATTTCTATTTTTAACTTTTTGAGAAACCTTCATACTGTTTCCAGAGTGGCTGCACCAGTTTGCACTACCACCAACAGTGTAAGAGGATTCCCCTTTCCCTACATCCTCACCAACTTGTGTTGTTTCTTATGTTGTTGATTTTTAGCATTCTGACAGGTGTGAGGTGATATCTCATGGTAGTTTTGATTTGCATTTTCCTGACGAGTGATGTTGAGCATCTTTTCATGTGTCTTTTGGCCATCTGGATGTCTTCTTTCGAAAAATGTCTATTCATGTCTTCTGCCCATTTTTTAACTGGATTATTTGTTTTTTGGGTGTTGAGTTTGATAAGTTCTTTACAGATTTTGGATACTAATCCTTTACCAGATATATCTTTTGCAGTATCTTCTCCCATTCCATAGGTTACCTTTTAGTTTTGTGTTTTCTTCACTGTGCAAAACTTTTTATCTTGATGAAGTCCAAATAGTTCATTTTTGCTTTTGTTTGCTTGCCTTTTGAGATGTGTCTAGCAAGAAGTTGCTGTGGCCAAGGTCAAAGAGGTTGCTGCCTGTGTTCTACTCTAGGATTTTGATGGTTTCCTCTCTCACATTTAGGTCTTTCATTCATTTTGATTGATTGATTGATTGATTGATTGATTTCAGAGAGAGAGAGCGAGAGCATGAATGGGGGAAGGGGCAGAGGGAAAAGGAGAGAGAGAATCCTCAAGCAGACTCTCTGCTGAGTATGGAGCCCAACGTGGGGCTTGATCCGAGGACCTACATCATGACCTGAACCAAAACCAAGAGCTGGCTGCTCAGCAGGCTGAGCCACCCAGGTGTCCCCTTTTTTATTTATTTATTTATTTATTT